>NC_044555.1:86518316-86832780 GCF_007565055.1 Rhinopithecus roxellana | reverse complement strand
CTGTCTTTCAGGGATGCCAATGAGTCATAAATTAATCTCTTTACATAATCCCATATTTCTCAGAGGTTTTTTTCATTTTTTTCTATTATTTTTTATTTATTTTTGTCTGACTGAGTTGATTCAAGGAACCAATCTTTGAGCTCTGAGATTCTTTCCTCTGCTTGGTCTATTCTGCTGTTAATACTTCTGATTGTAGTATGAAATTTCTGTAGTGAGATTTTCAGCTCTATCAGATCAGTTTGTTTATTTATAAAATGGCTGTTTCATTTTTCAGCTCTTGAATCGTTTTACTGGATTTCTTTGATTCTTTGATTGGATTTCTACTTTCTCTTAAATCTCGATGATCTGGATCCAGGTTCTGAATTCTATGTTTGTAATTTTAAACACTTTGGTCTGGTTAAGAACCATTGCTTGGAAGGTAGTGCAGTTGTTTGGAGGTAAGAAGACACTCTGGCTTTTAGAGATGCCAGAGTTCCTGCACTATTTCTTTCTCATCTGTGTGGGAATGTTCCTTTAATCTTTGAAGTTGTTGTTCTTTAGATGGAGCTTTTTGCTTTTATATTCTTTGATGCCCTTCAGGGTGTGACTGTGATATAAGTTGACTTCAGTTGACTGGCTTTATTTCTGGATAATTTCAGGGACTAAGGCTCATGTCAGCATTCTTAGGCTGCATACTTTAATCCTGGAGGGCTAGGTCCAGGCCCATGTCTTTGTTTCTGGTCTCTTGAGGTTAAGCATTTGCTGCACTGGTGGGTCCATTGCGTTCCTGGTCCACCAGCAACAACACTTCACTGGGAGGTACCAGAAAAAGTGCTTCATCAGAATGGTGGCAGCAGGGTCTATGTTCATGCATGTGCACCACCAGCAGCAGGGCAGGAACGTGTCGGGGTCTGTGGGCACATATTCACCAGCAGCAGCAGAGCAACATGGTCCGCCCATGTGCATGAGGCAGCAGCAGTACAGTGGTGCAACCAGGTTTATATACTGTGCGCCAGCAGGGGCAAGATAGTGGTGGTGAGGTCCACATGTGCACATGCACCAGCGATGCCAGTACGATGAAGTCCACACATGTGCGCACACTGGCAAAGTGGTAGGGGTAGGTTGTGGGTGAGTGCATGCCAGTTAAGTGATGAGGGAGGCCTCAGGCAGGTGTGCACTGTTGGGAGTCATCTTCGAAAGCTCTCTGACAGGTGGGATCTGTCAGCAAAAGAGCTATGGCAATACCCTCTGGGAAATACTCTAATTTGGCATCTGAAGCTGTGCTGCAAGTGGATGAAATGAAGCAGGGGCCCTGGTAGAGGCCAGCAGACAGGGCAGTACTCAGATCAGACTGGCCCTGTCTCATGGGCAAGAAAGCCTTGTTCTGTCAAAGTCTGACAGTCAACAAAGGCCAAAGTCACCTAGAGGATCATAGCAAGACTTGAGGGATGGGCATCCCTGGACGTGTTCCAGCCATTCTCAAACCAAACCCTAGGGATTCTGTGGAGGCTGGAGTCCTGTCCCTGACATCTCTCCAAGCAGCTCTCCCTGCTGACTCAAATGTTCATGGGTGTCATGGGGTCTCCTGCAGCTAGGATTCTCATGGAGCATGGCAAGAGTGGGCCACTCCATGCTATTTAACACTCCTTTCCCAGGAGTCGCTTGGGGCCAGGATTGAGTCCTGGTGCTCAGCAACCCCATACAGGGTTCTCAGCTTCCTCACCCTTCAGTCCAGGGTCCACATCCACCTTCTGTCCTGTCTCAATGCATTCCTTCCTAAGATCTGCTTGGAGTGTGTCAATTTTCTTTACGGTCTTATATCTCAATGGAAGAAGTTATTCTTGGCTGCATCTAGTTGGCCAACCTATCTCCATCAGCTGCTTCTAGAACACGGTTAAGGAATCCCACTTGCAGCCTCTGCAGGCTGCCTCCAAAGACTCAGGGCCAGTTAGAACAAACTGGAAGCCAGGCTGACTACATAGTTTTATTCTTCTCTGGCTCCTGCAGTTCCTTCAGCACTCACACAAAATTCCTGACTGGCTCTGACCAATTGACATAATCTTGAGGCTTTATAAGGAGAGAGCTAGAGCTGAAGAGGGACAGTGAGGGTAACCCAATTGTGCTGGTCAGCTTGGATGAAGAGAAAAAAGCTTTTTAAGAGTAGAAAAAATTTTAAAAAGTTATTCTTTTCTTCCACGTCCCCTACCCAAAGCTAGTCTCTCAGAAGCACTTTTCCCTTCTGTCCAGACTTGCAAACTTTTCCTCACTCTAGTCCTAAAGATCTACTTTCCTCCCACAAATTTTATTTGATGTTAATATTTTTACATGACATAGGAGTCTCACAGAAAGGGAAGTGAAAACCACAAAGAGGCAGTCAGACCCAGGGGATTCAATGGGCAGTAGATTAGTGAATCTGTGACAAGACAAAGGAAAATGATTGTACGCATCTAGGTGTGGTAAACTGTGGGAAGTTAAATATATGGGAGAAGCTAATGGAAGATAAGAATTATTTAGTAAGGTTTGTTATGCAGATTCCTCTCCTCTTGGTGTTGTTTCTGGGTTGGTTAGAGTCTAGAGTTGACTTTGTGATTAATAGTCTTTCTCCCCTTCCTGGTAGGAGAGAAGGGAGGGGGAACACTTTCAAAAGGGAAATTTATTCCCTGGTTTAAGGTAAATAGCGGGGGAGTAGAGAGCGTTTTTCTGAATCTGCTGTTTTATGTTTGCCTTCAGCTCAAAAAAAAAAAAAAAAAAGGAAAGAAAATTAAAAAAGAAAACTCTTGTCAAAGTGGCATACTTGGAAGTGGCATATTTTGATCTCCTTCACCTCTCAAAGGAAAATCTTAATCAGTGGAAGGCTAGGAGTTGAAGAACAAAAGCCCTAGTCCCCCTTCTAGTAGGCATTGTATAGGCTTTTTAGTAAAACCAGTGGAATCCTGCCCCCACTGCCTATAGCAAAGACCTACACAATGCACCCTTATAATGGCTTTCACTTTCCTCCTTTCCTTATAAAGTTTCCTGGCCTCATGTTTGGATAAATTAACCGCCTTTGAATTCTTTCTTAGGGTCTGCTTTCGGAGAACCCAAACTAGGACAATTTTCTTACTTCTACTCCTTCCCTACCCCAGTACTCCTAGAATAGTGACTGGTGAATTGCTCTGAATTATTGCTTTTAAACATCTCTTGCTACCCTTCACAGAACTCCCCTGCTATGGTCTGGCTGTGTCCTTCCCAAATTCACACATTAAAACTTAATAACCAATGTGATAACTTTAAGAGATGGGGCATTTAGGTGATGATTAAATCATAGAGGCAGAGGATTAGCATTCTTATAAAAGAGGTGCAATGCAGCTATTTGCCCCTTTTGCCATGTGAAGACACAGCAAGAGATGCCATCTTGGAATCAGAAACAAGACCCTCACCAGACACTGAACCTGCTGTTCCCTTGATCTTGAACTTCCCAGCCTCTGTAACTATAAGCAATAAATGTATGCTGTTTATAAATTACCCAGTCTGAGGTATTTTCTTATAGCAGCATTAACAACATTAAGATATTATCTAATTATTAGGGTTTTAGATTTAGTGAATAAAAATAGAGGATACCCATGTATAAACAACAAATAATTTATTGATATAAGTACATTCCAAGTAATATTTGAAATATATTTGTACTAAAAAATTATCTTTTGTTTATCTGAAATTCAACTTTAACTGAGTATTCTGTATTTTATTTAGCAATCCTGCCAATTGCTCCCTTATTTTCAAAAAGCCATCTAAATTCACATCTCATCATTTACACGTTTCCATGATATGAACCTCATTCTATCAATATAATAACCTCTTCCACTTCTTCCAAATGCAAGCTCTTCTTTCCAACTAGAATTTGAGAGTAAGAGAGAATTAATCATCATCATTATCATCATCGCCATTATCATAATTCCTTTGATCCTCTGAAGCATTTTACAGTTTTCTAAATACTTGTCTGTGCCTTATTTTATTAATTTCTCTCAACACCCTGTGTTACAGCTTGAACAAAACTTTTAATTACAAATGTAAAATTTGTGGAAATTGTGACAAATAAGAGGTGACCATATTGTGAAATCTGATATTAATAAGACCTCAGGCCTCAGGACTGGCCTACGTGGACAGGTATTAGAGAGGGGCTCTCAAACTCAGGATATCAATCTCCAAGTCATGTGTTTCTTCCATGGTATCATGAATTTCCTATTTAAATTTCTTCTTTTTACAGAGTAGGAAACTGAGGCACCAAGAAGTTGAGTGAGGCATAGGACAGTACTAGTTCTCCACTATTTGACAGTCAGCAAGTTGTTTACTATCAGTGGGACTTCATTTCCTCATCTGTAACATGAAGCTCTCAGAGCAGAAAGCCTCTGTTTTCTTTAGTTTCCAACTCTTATAGTTTACCCAAGCTCATGCAGCTAAATAATCCAAAGCTAATGGTAGAGCATAACCCACTGAGAGCTTGTCAGATAGAGGGTCTCCTACACAGCTCTGTCCTTCAAATATTTGTCCTACTATAACTTATAGTCATCCAGCCTTCATAAGGAACTATTTAGTATTATTTGTTCTTACGAACAAAATGCTCTGTTCTCCACACTTAAATTAAAAAGTGGGCAATTTGGGTCTTTTATAGTGTAACAGAAACCACACTAAATTACGTTGCTATTGGTTCTTAATTTTGTTTTTTCTCCACTTTCCCCTGGGGGGAAAAATTGATTTTCTATCCAGGGTTAAGCAAATAATAATTACCTAAAAAGTCAAATATTCATTGTAAGTTGTGCTTATTGATTTTATTTTTTAATAAATTAATACTTTTCATAGATCAAAGAACAGGACCTATTTTTCCTTCCCCAGGCTAAGTGAATGAATGCCTTCTTAGAACATTAAAAAAACACTTGTAGTAGCAAAGGGAAGGAAATCCCATAACATAATTTTGTTTCTACTATAAATTTGGCCATCAACACAAACTTTGCTCTATCTTCCTACCTTCCTGTTTGAGAGGTGGTGAGAAAAAGTACAAAGAATGCTGGGTTTGAATCCAGAAATATGTGGATTTAATCGTGGCACCTCCACCTAGCTGTGTGACCTTCAACAAGTTACCGAACCATTGGCATTTGTAACTGTTGTTTTTTTCAAAGGCTTAGTGCTACGGTTTGAACGTGTCCCCCAAAGTTCTTGTGTTGGAGACTTAATCCCCAATGCAACAGTGTTGGCAGGTGGGGGACTTAAAAGAGGTAATTAGATTATTAGGGTTCTGCCCTCATGAATGGTTAATGTCATTATCACAGGACTGAGTTAGTTATCACAAGAGTGGGTTGTTATAAAAGTGAGTTCAGCTCTCTCTTGCTGTCTCATACACACCTTCTCTTGCCCTTCTGCTGTGGGTTATTATTGTTGATTGCTGTTTGGTGAATGGATTGAACAAGTAGGTTACCCAAAGGCAGCTTCCTCTTGTACCAAGTAACTAACATTTGTGACGTGCCCTTCTTGACAACAAGAAGAGCCTTGTCAGATGCAGGCCTCTCAACCCTGGACTCCCCAGCCTCCAGAACTATAAGAAATAAATCTGCTTTTTATAAATAACTCGGTCTTGGGTATTTCGTTATAACTGCACGAAACAGACTAAAACACTTAGTAAGCCTTCTGTTGAAGAAATAAATGACAGAACTTTCCCTGGTTATTTTGGGGGAGTATTATTTATCATTTAGTATTGAGTGTCTCCTACTCCTGCACATGGGAAAGTGTAGCAGTGAGCCTACTGCCCCACATTTGCAGTCAGATTTGATACATCTTAGAAAACATATCATATGCAAAAGTGCAATTCACAGGAAATAATATCTTTTCTTATCTTAATGGCCTGTCAGTTCTCTGGTATCACTCTCTTCCGGGTGACTGTGCCTACAGATTCCTTGGGTCCAGGTAGTATTGCTAGGCTGACTCTTAGAAAGATCCCTGCTGTAATTCTCCCAGGCATTGGAGGGGTTGATGCCCTTTCCTAGTCAATCTTCCTTACCTCCCCAGGGCATCATCAATTTCCTTCCCTCTTTCCCTGGATAACTTATTGAAATGACCAAAAATATACCCACTTTACTATAAACGAACATGCCATTTCACCCAGGAACGTAAAACTATGTTCTCTCCCAGAGTATATTTTTTCAGCTTCAGTTTCTGACCAAGCATCTCACAGGATGCCTCTCAACCCTGGCAACTTTCTACTCTAGATAAAGATTTATTCATCCATACAAGGATCAGAGTCATTTTTGGCAAACAGAGACATTCAATCATTATCATGAGCTAAATGCCTCATCCTCTCTCTGGATCACAGAGTCCTAGAGGGTAGGATCCAAATCTTATGGTTACAAGCACAGAATTCCAAGATGAAAGGGCCTCTACATTTCTAAAACTCCGATTTTATAGTCTTTGCTGGAATCTGCTTTACAATTTATTTGTCAAGCAGTCATTTATCTCCTGTCTGAACATCTCTGATTTCCCTCTCTGGTTACTCATAAAAGATATTTGGCTATTATTATTGATTGCTGTTTGGTGAATGGATTGAACAAGTAGGTTACCCGAGGGTAGCTTCCTCTTCCACCAAGTAACTAACGTTTGTAGGGGGAAGAAAAATATTCTTCTACCCATCCTACGTTCGTTGCCAAGGCCACTGTAACAAAAGATTAACAAGAGAAAAACCATACAAATATATTAATATAAGTTTTATGTAACAAGGGGGGTCTTCATAAGGAAATAAAGACCCCAAGAAACAGGTAACTTTAATTTTTTTATAATAGGTTTGATGAAGAGAGAAGAGTCATGAAGAAATGTGAGAGCACAAAAGGGGTGTGATCCAATGGTAATAAACTAAGCAAGACATGTTTGCTCAGATTCTTCTTCTCTGTGTGTCTGTGTCTTCAGAGATAAGAATGCTCCTTTCCTCCATGATATAGGGAAGGCACCTCTCACCTGAGGGTCTTATGACCTGCTTCAGGGAAGGTCTGAAAATCCTTCCTAGGTTTTATGATCTGCTTCAGTGGGGGAAGGAAGGGGGAAAGTCAGAGAGACCTTCCAACTTCTTTGGTTTTCTCAAATTTCTTCAGCTTAAACATTTGATATGCCAAGGTAACATTTTGGGGTAGCATGTCCTGAACCCATCATAATGTTCATTGTTCCAAAATGTTGGTCCAAAATACACGGAGACCCTATTATACGCAGGCACCTCTTAGCCGATACGTGAATATGCATGTGCACACCGCCCCACCCCACCCCACACAGGCGAAACTCAAAGAATGCCATAAGCAAAGTAAGAAATCTTTGGAGGAGTATCTTCACTTTTTTAAAAAGAATTCTGTAGGAAGTAAAAAAACAAACTGAAACTTATCTCTGTTTAGGTTTTCAAGCAGTTATACCTAATAGAAAAAAATATGAGGCCATAAATCCTCTAGTTGGTTAATAAATGAGAAAAAGAGTGAACAAGCCCTACTTTGAAAGTCAATCCTGTTACCTCTGAATGAGAAAATGATCCTTTTGGAAGGAAGTTAAATGAATATATTTTGTTCGTCCAAGGGCCATCACACATCAAACGATCATCTTGTCTAAACCTAATTCATTTTTTGAGAGAAAGCAAGCAGCAATATCCCAGGCATCTTCTTTCCTTTTCTGATAAATCGGCCTCACATGCCTCTGAATAAACAATTTCCACCAGAACATTTCCAAGTCTGTAACTAAGGACAACATAGGTAAAGATGTACAATGATTTGTTTTTTATTAATCATTCTTCAGTGGTAGGATCAACTAACATATGTAAATGTCAATTAGTTATAAATAGACAAAAGCTGGGATGGTTTCAGTAGGACATTGGAGAAAGCACACTGTATGTTCAATGGTGTTTGAATCCTTTTTTTTAAGCTGAGAAATAGTATGTGGAATCCTAATGCAGTACATAAAATAGCTAAAAGAGTGTATGCTGGGCTTAAATTTGGCAGGTGAGCAGGACAGACAAGATATGGACAGGGACTGAGGCTACCTTGTGGTCTTTCCCCCTCCTCTCTTCCCCCACCCACCCTCAATCCTCTTAACAGCCTTGAATATCTTGAGAGGACATTTAGGATTCCTTGGAACATAATTTAAAAATTAATGGCAGAGTGCTAAATAGATGTACTCTATCAATTGATGAAGTCTTATTCTAATCCTGGATCCAAAGTATTAGCCATAAGAATCAGTGCAAATTATCAGGACTTTCTGAGCTCATTTGACATTTGTAGAATTGAGATGGCATTCGAATTAGGATAAATTAGATAACACTTATACAGTAGTCCCACCCTTATCCATGGTTTCACTTTTGCGGTTTCAATTACCCACAGTCGACCATGGACTGAAAATATTAAATGGAAAATTCCAGAAGTAAACAATGTATAAGTTTTACATTGTGAGCTATTCTAAGTAGTGTGATGAAATTTTATGCTGCTCTGCTCCAACTGGCGCAGGATGTGAATCATCCAGGGATTTAGTAGCCATCTCAGTTATCAGATTGTTGTGGCATAAAAGCGCTTGTGTTCTTGTATCCTTTATTTTACTTAATAATGGCACCAAAGCACAAGAGCAGTTATGCTGGAATACTGTTATAGTTGTTCTATTTTATTATTAGTTGTTGTTTTTCATCTCTCTCTGTGCCTAATTTTTAAGGTAAACTTTATCATAGGTGTGCATGTATAGGAAAAAACATAGTCTATATAGGGTTTGGTACTATCTGAAGTTTCAAGCATCCACTGGGGGTCTTGTAACCTATCCCCTGCAGATAAGGGTTGGAGGGACTATTGTAAAAAGTCAAGTAGGTATGCCTGTCATATAAGAGTTGCTTAAAAAATTGCAGCTATTGTTGTTATCCAGGGGAAATACTTAAGTTTTCAGTGTTGCTCTGAAAGAACTCTGTGCTGAGGGTTTCTGAAGAATCACATTGTTGAAAATCATGGAAATTATTTTGAAATCATGAAAATTATTTTGGGTATGCTGATGGACACAGAGACAAACACCATCTTTTACAAATTCTGTCAGGTGCTTTCAGGATCCCAATTTTAACAACCCAAACTATGATAGTAGTATTGGTGCTTTTTTTCCTACTGGCTTGGGATTATAAATAAACATGGAGGAAAAGAGAATAAATATAACTGTAGTTTGAGGAAAAATGTGAATGGAGGTAAGAAGACACTTTCACTGCCAGAAGATATCTCTTGCCCCAGCATAACTCCCAGGCTCAGGCAAGCTTTCTTTTGACCTAAGGCATTAGCATTCTTCAGAATCAGCAGGTCAGACAACTTCAGTGCTTGGAATGGACTTAGAAATCATTTACAGTCATGCATCGATAAGAACGTTTCAATCAATGATGTTGGTCCCATAAGATTATAATAGAGCTGAAAATTCCTAATGCCTAAGTGACATACTAGACTTTGTAATATCTCAGTGCAACACATTACTCACCTGTTTGTGGTGATGCTGGTGTAAATAACAACATGTTGTACAGGTTTGTAGCCTAGTAGCAATGGGCTATACCATATAGCTTAGGTGTGTAGTAGGGTGTATGATCTAGGTTTGTATAAGTACACTCTATGATGTTTGCACAGTAACAAAATCACCTAACAATGCATTTCCAAGAGCATGTCCCCATCTGATATATGACTGTTCAAATGCCTCATTTTACTGGGCAGCAAATGGTGAGGAGGGGTGCAAGGGAGACAAGGAAGGCTCAGAGGTAGTTTTTGAAATGTAAATACTTCTGGGAGAAAGAATTGTTAAGTCTTTATTAACTCCTTACTATGAATTACAATGGCGTTTCCATTGTAGAGTAGGGAAGGACTATTGTCTCCTGTGGACCAACACACTGCCAAGGATAGTGAGGGGTCTTAGATAGCCAAGCCCAGCCTCAGGCCTTCAGGTCAGGGGAGCTGAAAATAAAAAGGACCCCAGGAAAAAGGAGCCCCAGTAAAGTAATTTTTACCATCTTTGTACCCTCAGTGGAGCTGACTAGCTGACCATGTTGAGGACCTCAGCAAATTTGGTGAGGCTCCTGTCCTTACACATCTCTTTCCCTAGAATCTATCTAATCACTTCCTCCAGCCCCAAAGAAGCAGAAAGTGATTGGACTTCATCAAGGCCATGCCTCTGCTGTCTAGTGAAGATGAAGACATTGGGGAGTTGGGGGTAAAAAGACTGCAGACAAATAAAAACTTAAGCAAAGTTCAGACTATTTGGGATATGCTAAATTCTGGCCCCTCCTTCCTTCATGCTTTCCCCTGCACCATCACTCCCAAAACAAGGCAAGAGTGAGATGAGCCAGGAGCATGAGCTACTGAGTCTAATTCTTTTGTCAGGAGTCGTTGTGCAGCTTAGGAGCTCAGTAGACTTTTACTCTGGAAAGCCTCTGTCCATTCCCTGAGAGATCTACCTGGTGTCAGGATTGGCACCGATCTCAAGAAAGAAGAAGCTTCCCAGTTTAGAAGCCTCCAAAAAAATTGGCAGTTGAGTGGAGATTCAAACAGTCCTTCTAATGCTGTCCAATAGCATTTTCTGGGATGATGGAGACATTTTATCTACATATTCTATGCTGTCCAATACCATAGCTACTAGTCACACATGGCTATTGAACATATGAAATGTTACTAGTAAGACTGAGGAAGTGGATTTTTAATTTTATTTATTTTTAATTAACTTAAATATTATGATATCCACATGTAACTAGTAGCAGCTGTGTTGGACAGCACAGCTTAGTCACCACCACCCTTCCCCACCCCATTTTCTTGTGTCCTCATGTTACCCTGGGGTCCTTGCTCCCAGAGCTCCCAAGATGGTGGCGGGCTGCTTCCAAGATGGCAGCAGGCCACTTCCAAGATGATGGCAAGCCTCCTGTTCTCTGACCTGGGGTTCTTGGCCTCACGGATTCCAAGGAATGGAATATTGGGCCATGCAGTGAGTGTTATAGCTGTATTAGAAGCCATGTGTCAAGGAAGAGAACCGTGGAACCCAGTGACTACTGTTCAGCTCGATTAGGACAAACCCGGGCACTTAACCCTGCAGGAACAATGGCAAGCCTTTAGCCCAATAGGGAGCAGCAATGGGCGCCTCGCTGGATCAGGAGCACAGCAGACACCCTGCCAGATCTGGAGGGATGGAAGTCAGCAGCAGGTCTGCCACCACAGCAAACAGCGGTGGTGGACAGTGAGTGAAAGCTCAGCTCGAGCAGTTAACAAACACGGATCAGAAGAGAGTGCAGTTGCAAGATTAAATAGAGTGAAAATAGAGCTCCCATACTAAGAGGGTAGCCCTTGCTGGCTCGAATGCCTGGGTTTACATCCCGATCACTGCCCCTCCCTCTGTGCTCTCAGGCAACAGATGATTGGCTCTTTCTTTACCTCCTGTTTTTACCTAATTAGCCTTTTAGTGAGCTCTCTTTCCTACCTGATTGGTCAGGTGTGAGCTAAGTTGCAAGCCCCGTGTTTAAAGGTGGATGTGGTCGCCTTCCCAGCTAGGCTTAGGGATTCTTAGTCGGCCTAGGAAATCCAGTTAGTCCTGTCTCTCACTCAGTGAAAGCCCAACGTTTTATGACCTATCAAGACAATATGATTGATTTCACTGATGTCATTTTATTGTTCTATTGAAAAAATTATTTCCAGGAAGTTAAAATTGTTAAGGAAAGTTTATTCATTTTACAAATGGATGGTATTTCACACATTGCTTATAACTTACTCAAAAATGCAAAGTTCAAAACTGGTAAGATGCTGATGTACCGAGTTTTTTAGGCAAGACATTTAACCTCACTGGACCTTTGATTCCTCAACTGTAAAATAACAAGTTTATGCTAAATGAACCTGAAGACCTTTACCAGCTCTAAAAGGAGATGATTTGAAATGGCTGCTGTGATGGTGAAAAGATTATATATGTTCAAATAAGTAAAATTATGGAAGGAGTTGCCATTTCTGGTAAGGTGGTTAGAAAGTTGGTAATAAACATGAATTCAATACAATTACAGGGAGCAATAGCAAAGCATAAAAACAAAGTATAAGGTGAATATGGGCCTGGAGTGATGGCTCACGCCTGTAATCCCAGCACTTTG
The DNA here is from genome assembly GCF_007565055.1 of Rhinopithecus roxellana. Lineage (NCBI taxonomy): Eukaryota > Metazoa > Chordata > Mammalia > Primates > Cercopithecidae > Rhinopithecus > Rhinopithecus roxellana. Next base: position 86,820,683 of record NC_044555.1, on the reverse strand, counting down.
GGAGGCCGAGGTGGGAGGATCACTTGAGGCTAGGAGTTCAAGGCCAGCCTAGGCAACATGGTGAAACTCCATCTCTACAAAAAAAGAAAAGATGTATACAAAGGATCTAACTTCAAGGCAGAAAGTGTGAGAAAGCTGGTTGCTCCCTAGACTGCTCACTGTTCTCACTACCCATTGTACAAAATGAGCATTTCTGTTAATCAATTCTAATGAAGCTCATAAGTCTACCTTACAGTTTGCTATAAATACTGAACCATATAAAGTAACATTTGTTTATGTTACTTTGAGAACTTTTAGAGACTGTAAAGCAAGAATTGACAAATAAGTCAGTTTCCAACTATCAGGAGGAAGTTCCTTTGACCTCAACCCTGGTGAAAAGATGCACTGGCTGTACTATCAAAAGCACAGTTTTCACATGAATTGACATCACCCAACATCAGCCCAAACACCTTGTGAGCCTAAATCTTAAGACAGCCAGAATTGAACCTCTTTTGGGGGAAAATGTTGCTTCTACAATGGGCCTCTATAAGTAATAAAACATTTCTAGCACCAGAAATCCAAGTACACCAAACACCAACTGAAAATGTTAGTCATACCAGTACTATTAAAGGACAAACTCTGGCAGCCTGTAGCTAACGTTGCATATGCGGAGAATTCTACAATCTGGGTGCAGCATTCTGAGGAAATTCTGCCCACAGCATGAATCTGTAACCCACCAGAAACAAAGCACTTCTAAATGCTAATAATAGCTAACGATTACATAGCACTTACTATGGCCAGACATTGATCTTATGTCTGGTAAGTGTCAGAGTAAGCCTGAATCTTCATGAAAGGCATGAAAACTTGACTTATTTATGCTTAGTTTGGAGTACTTAGCCAGTGATACCAGTGATACTAATGAAGAACAGTCTAATTAAAATGCTTAAAACTTCTGAATAGGTGAAATTCTGTAACAACCACATTTATATAAATTATTTTATAAAATGCATTGGAAATTACCTAGAGATCAAAAAGTTATCAACATGAATGTAGAATTTTCCTTCTTTTATCTGGGAAAAAAAAGTCTCAAACAATTGGGGAAAAAAATGTGGTGATATCTGTCCTAAGTTACAGAGACTCCAGCGCAGGCAAACAAAAAAGACAGCGTTCCTTGAATCATTCGAGACTGGTGAGCCCCTCCCATGGGAATTTTGCACCTCAATACCACTTGGTGATGTCTAAGAATAGATTGACTTATTCACTGTTCTGATTTCTCTTTTTACAATTACTAGTTCCTTCTGACTAACCTTAGAATAAAACAGAAATGTGTTACCAATGATCTGCATTGGTAACATTTCTCTCAACAGGCCTTCTTCTAGAAAACATTCCTTTAAATTTTCATCTTGCTTTATTTTTTTTCCTTTTAGCCTTGCTTAGTGCCATTTTAGCTACAATCAAAAACATATATGTCTTGGATTATATAAAATTGTTACTTGTGGCGAATCCATACAGGTCTGCTGCAACCTCAATTCTTGCCTCTGCAGAAGAAAGAATTCAATGGAGGGGCATAAGGCAGAAGGAGAGACCAAGGCAAGTTTTAGAGCAGGAGTGAAAGTTTATTAAAAAGCTTTAGAGCATGAATGAAAAGAAAGTAAAGTATACTTGGAAGAGGGCCAAGAGGGCAACTTGAAAGACAAGTTTGTGATTTGACCTTTTGACATGGGGTTTTATATCATACACTGGCATACTTTCAGGATCTTGGGTCCCTTCTTCCCTGATTCTTCCCTTGGGGTGTGCTGTCTGCATGCACAACGGCCTGCTAGCATGTTGGGGGGGGAGCATACACAGTGTTTACTGGAGTTTTGTGCATGCTCACTTGAGGCTTTCTTCCCTTACCAATCTAGCATTCCCGGACAAAGGTCATATACCAGTTAAACTTTGCCACTTTGCCTCTTAACCCATATGCTTGATCTCACTCCCCCAGTCCCTGAGATCTTATTGGAAAGCCACTAATCACCAGTTTCAGGTTTTTGCTATCTATAGGGAGACTGCCTTTCCCTGGTTCTAGCTGTGTCCGATTATTATCTTAGAGAGACAGTTAACAACTGCCTGACCATCACCTGATGGTCGCCTGACATTCCTGATGGGGTGAGGGGAGCCCTCTCCTGCCCTACTCATGCCTGACTAGCTACCTACTATAACAAAAGTTATGTTCTTAAAATCTATTGTATAAGCTTCCTCAGAATTAAGGAATTAAGCTTTACAGTCTGGAAAATCAGGATTTGAGCTTACTAGAGGACAATCTTTGCAACTTACTTCACCTCTTCACCTTTTGTATATTATTATTCCCTATTTTCTTTTCTTTTTTTTTTGAGACGGAGTTTTGCTCTTGTTGCCCAAGCTGGAGTGCAGTGATGTGATCTTGGCTCACTGCAACCTCTGCCTCCTGGGTTCGAGCGATTCTCCTGCTGCAGCCTCCCAAGTAGCTAGGTTACAGGCGTGTGCCACCACACCCAGCTAATTTTTTTTTGTATTTTTAGTAGAGATGGGGTTTCACCATGTTGGTCGGGCTGGTCTCAAACTCCTGACCTCCAGTGATTCACCCGCCTTGGCCTCCCAAAGCTCTGGGATTACAGGCGTGAGCCACCACACCCAGCCACTATTCCATATTTTCAATGAAACTGGTTAGTAAAGTCAACCTTACATACAGTGGTGCCCTCGGTTCATAAGAGCTCTTAAATGTTCAAAAATTTTGTGAACTAGTTTTTATTCACAGCCTTTATTATAAATTAAATTACATAAATTATGCTTTTATGTTAAAACAAAAATGATACTCATAATCCATCACTTTCTAATTATTTTACTAAATTTTATTATTATCTGTATTCTTAAAGTTACTTATGTTTACTGTACTTGTATGGTGGAAATACTATATAGCAGTATGCTACTGGGTATCTCTTCCTAGCCCTGCTGTGTTTGTGAAGTCAGGTTGGTAGCTGGAATTCAGCCAAGGTGAAAATATTTACACTGTAGAAATCAGCAAACACTACAAATTCAGGCTGTTTGTCCTCTGAGATAGTCGTTTATCAAGCATTTACCAGCTCATCAATGCTCATGTATATGGTATAAGAATCAAATGAAATAATGTGGAATAGGTACCTAAGTGTTATATTAGTCCATTCTCACACTGCTATAAAGACAGTACCCAAGACTGAGTAATTCATAAAGGAAAGAGATTTAATTGACTCACAGCTCTGCATGGATGAACAGGCCTCAGGAAACTTACAATCATGGCAAAAGAGGGAACAGTCACCTTCTTCACAAAGCGGCAGGAGAGAGAAGAGTGCTCAAAGGCTGAAGAGCCCTGCACTTATCAAACAACCAGATTTTATGAGAATTCACTATCACAGGAACAGCATGGGGAAAAAGGACCCATGATCCAATCACCTTTCACTTGGTCCCTCCCCTGTTACTTGGGGATTACAGTTCGAAATGTGATTTGGGTGGGGACACAGAGCCAAACCATATTTGTGTGTAACTCATATTTTGTAGTCAATAAATGTTAGTTGTTCTCTTAGTATTATTAATTTTTATTATCATGCAGTCAATCAGTAAATCAGTTCTTCATTGTCTAATTCAGTGCTTTTAAAGGTTTCTTAGAGCATATAAAAATGCAATACTATGAAATATTTCCATAATGACATAGATCTCAACTTCCTTAACATAATAGCAGTGTTATCTACACTGTGTCCTAATTTTGATTAGTGATGCCTTTTATGGAAATTTAATTATTATTATTTTTTAGTTCTAGTTCAACCCTCTCATCTGTCAGAGAAGGAAACAGGGTCCCAAAAGCCTAGTGTTTTGCCTAAAGCCTCAAGGGCATCTAGTAGTGAAATATATTACCAATGTAATTTACAAAGTCTTTGGATACTTTTATAAATGAATAAGTTGTTTATTAAGAGTGTGAGTCAATGGTTTTTATTTTGGTATTTATGATGTCTTTTTGAAAACTTGGGGCAACATATATAGAAATTGAACCATAGGAAATTACCATGTTTGTAAGTAAGAAATTGTCAAATATTGATAATGCCGATATGGCTCTACCTAACGTGATATATTTAAACTAACAAGCTGATACTCGAAGTGATATGACCTTTCCATTTCTTCCCCACTCCTGTCTTGCAACATAATGATATTTATTTATTTATTTATTTATTTATTTAGAGACTGAATTTCGTTCTTGTTGCCCAGGCTGCAGTGCAATGGCATGATCTTGGCTCACTGCAACCTCTGCCTCTTGAGTTCAAGTGATTCTCCTGCCTCAGCCTCCAGAGTAGCTGGGATTACAGGCATGTGCCACCATGCCCTGCTAATTTTTTGTAATTTTTTTAGTAGAGATGGGGTTTCTCCATGTTGGTCAGGCTGTTCTCAAACTCCTGACTTCGTGATCCACCCACCTCGGCCTCCCAAAGTGCTGGGATTACAGGCGTGAGCCACCGCGCCCAGCCATAATGTAATTAAGATGAATTCAGTCATATGCATGTGAGCTACAGAGGTTTAAATCAGGGTTTGTGGAATTATTTGGCTAGATAAACTTTATGGTTTCTATGTTAAGAGTGATACTATGCTACCATTGTACCTAACAAAAGAATTATCCCCGGGCTTTGAGATGAAGAAGGACAGAATAAATAGTCGATACATGTTTGTATGGAATTTGTGTCATTTTCTGGTTTGGATTTAAAACCAAAGAATGGCTAAATTATATGTATTACCCTAGGCTTTAAAAAAACACTCACCACATAAGCATTAGCTTTGAAAACCCTAAATTGCTATTAAAAAATGGTCAAGCCAAAATAGAAGAAAATCTGTGGTTTTATGCCCAATATGCAATTACACAATAACAGAATTTATATGCTTCCAGTTGGATTCACAAAACCTCCTTAATGTACTAAAGTGTGGTCTAATTGCTTACTAATAAAAGGGAGGAAACAGTCTCTAATTAGATAAATACCTTTTGTAGTGATCTTAGTAACATACTGTTTGTCAGGGGGAAGCAAAGAGTTGGGAATGTGTGATCAATGGCTGTTTTCACCCTGTTTTTCCTGGTGGGACAGGGTCAGCTTGGAATGCACTGGTTCTCGCCCAGAGCTGCTCAGCATTCCAGACTAACAGCTCAAATCAGTTCCTTCTTTAGTCAACAGTATTCAAGGGATGAAAGGCGGGAGTGGTTTCTATTATTATTATTTTTTAACCACATAATTGGAGTCAAAATAGTAATTGACTCTTGTTTGTTTCTCCAACCTGTCCTCTGGGAATAACTTCAGGGTCCAAGCAGTTCTCAAAGTCCCTAAACAAGTTTCTGTTTTCATTAATTCCTGGAGATTCTACCTTTCTTCTTCTTTTTTAAAAAAAGCTTGCTTTGAATTAAGGGCTCTTATTCTGAAAAGCTTAAGAAAGAAGCTGTCCCTTTAGCAAACTGAGTTGGAGAACACTAGAATGTGTGATCATGGGAGCCATAAGGCCTGAGTTCTAATCCTAGGTGTGTTACTAATTCATTGTGAAACCTTGACAGTATCACTTGAATTCCAAGTATCTCAGTATTCCCATTTGTAAAATAAAGTTTGAGGAAGAAGGCAAAGTGCTGGTGTACTCTGAATTGCTGTGAGACAAGAGTGACAAAGGCATGGGCAAAAAGAGAATAAGGAATGGAACACACAAACTGCACTGGGCTTAAGAGATGGACTGTATTGGGTGTGCTGGGCTATGCTTAAGAGAGAAATTATGGAAACACAAATGAGATGCTGGAAGCATTTGAGGAGAATGAGGTTATTAAATAAACCAGTTCCTGCTCTTCTGAGTATTTTCTACATCTAGGTGTCCTGGTAGAGGCCTCACTAGTTTCATCTATATTTGTAGCCTAGTCTCAACCCTTAGTAAAAACTCAGTTCATGTTTGTTGAATCTGATCTACTCTGCCTGAAGTTAACTGAGTTTATTTTTTTTCTTACTCCCTAAGACAAGGGTAATAGTTCCTTAAAACAACAACAGTAACAGAACTTAAAGCAAATAACAAAGCAAAACAAAACTCATAATTTTTCTTATTATAAAAATCATCCATGCTTACTAGAAAATTTTAGAAAGTAAAATGAGAATATAACATCCATAATCAACAACCATTTCTTCTCAGTGATTTTTTCCTAAACATTTTTTGTATAATTAGCATTATATAGAATAGATGATTTTATATTGTGACTTTTCATTTAAAATGACAAAATTTAATTTCTATTATACTTTTTAAATTTTTTTGTTTTTAATTTTTGTGAGTACATAGTAGATGTGTGTGTGTGTATATTGTATGATTTAATTACTTCCTTTTTGTTTTCTGTGTATCTGTTCTATGTTTTTTTATTTGTGCTTATCTAGAAACATATATATTTCTGGGTTACATGAGTATGAGATATTTTGACACAGGCATGCAATGCATAATAATCACATCAGGGTAAATGGGCATCCATCACCTCATTTAAATTATATACTATTTTGGTTATTTTTAAATGTACAACTGAATTATTATTGATTATAGTCACCCTGTTGTGGTTGTAAATAGTAGGTCTTATTCATTCTATCTATTTTTTTGGTACACATTAACTATCCCCACTACCCTTCCACTACCCTTCCCAACCTTTGGAAACCATCATTCTACTCTCTACCTCCATGAGGTCACTTTAATTTTTAGCTCCCACATATAAGAGAGAACATGTGAAATTCGTCTTTTTGTGCTTGGCTTATTTCACTTAACATTATGACCTCCAGTTCCATCCAAGTTTTTGCAAATGACAGGATCTCATTCTATTTTATGGCTGAATAGTACCCCATTGTGTATACGTACATTTTATGTATCCATTCATCTGTTGATGCACACTTAGATTGCTTCCAAATCTTGGCTATTGTGAATAGTGCCACAATATACACGGGAGTGCAGATATCTCTTTGATATACTGATTTCCTTTCTTTTGGGTATATATCTAGCAGTGAAATTGATGGAACATATGGTAGCTCTATTTTTAGTTTTTTAGGGAACTTCCAAACTCTTCTTCGCTTTTATTTAATTTCCATTGGCTCGGAATATCTTTTTCTTTTTTTTTTTTTTTCTTTTTTTTTTTTTTTTTTTTTTTTTTTATTATACTTTAAGTTCTAGGGTACATGTGCATAACGTGCAGGTTTGTTACATATGTATACTTATGCCATGTTGGTGTGCTGCACCCATCAACTCGTCAGCACCCATCAATTCATCATTTATATCATGTATAACTCCCCAATGCAATCCCTCCCTCCTCCCCCCTCCCCCCTCCCCATGATAGACCCCAGTGTGTGATGTTCCCCTTCCCGAGTCCAAGTGATCTCATTGTTCAGTTCCCACCTATGAGTGAGAACATGCGGTGTTTGGTTTTCTCTTCTTGTGATAGTTTGCTAAGAATGATGGTTTCCAGCTGCATCCATGTCCCTACAAAGGACGCAAACTCATCCTTTTTTATGGCTGCATAGTATTCCATGGTGTATATGTGCCACATTTTCTTAATCCAGTCTGTCACAGATGGACATTTGGGTTGATTCCAAGTCTTTGCTATTGTGAATAGTGCCGCAATAAACATACGTGTGCATGTGTCTTTGTAGTAGACTAATTTATAATCCTTTGGGTATATACCCAGTAGTGGGATGGCTGGGTCATATGGTACATCTAGTTCTAGATCCTTGAGGAATTGCCATACTGTTTTCCATAATGGTTGAACTAGTTTACAATCCCACCAACAGTGTAAAAGTGTTCCTATTTCTCCACATCCTCTCCAACACCTGTTGTTTCCTGACTTCTTAATGATTGCCATTCTAACTGGTGTGAGATGGTATCTCATTGTGGTTTTGATTTGCATTTCTCTGATGGCCAGTGATGATGAGCATTTTTTCATGTGTCTGTTGGCTGTATGAATATCTTCTTTTGAGAAATGTCTGTTCATATCCTTTCCCCACTTTTTGATGGGGTTGTTTGTTTTTTTCTCGTATATTTGTTTGAGTTCTTTGTAGATTCTGGATATTAGCCCTTTGTCAGATGAGTAGGTTGCAAAAATTTTCTCCCATTCTGTAGGTTGCCTGTTCACTCTGATGGTAGTTTCTTTTGCTGTGCAAAAGCTCTTTAGTTTAATTAGATCCCATTTGTCAATTTTGGCTTTTGCTGCCGTTGCTTTTGGTGTTTTAGACATGAAGTCCTTGCCCATGCCTATGTCCTGAATGGTACTACCTAGATTTTCTTCTAGGGTTTTTATGGTATTAGGTCTAACATTTAAGTCTCTAATCCATCTTGAATTAATCTTCGTATAAGGGGTAAGGAAAGGATCCAGTTTCAGCTTTCTACTTATGGCTAGCCAATTTTCCCAGCACCATTTATTAAATAGGGAATCCTTTCCCCATTTCTTGTTTCTCTCAGGTTTGTCAAAGATCAGATGGCTGTAGATGTGCGGTATTATTTCTGAGGACTCTGTTCTGTTCCATTGGTCTATATCTCTGTTTTGGTACCAGGACCATGCTGTTTTGGTTACTGTAGCCTTGTAGTATAGTTTGAAGTCAGGTAGCGTGACGCCTCCAGCTTTGTCCTTTTGACTTAGGATTGTCTTGGCAATGCGGGCTCTTTTTTGGTTCCATATGAACTTTAAAGCAGTTTTTTCCAATTCTGTGAAGAAACTCATTGGTAGCTTGATGGGGATGGCATTGAATCTATAAATAACCTTGGGGAGTATGGACATTTTCACGATATTGATTCTTCCTATCCATGAGCATGGTATGTTCTTCCATTTGTTTGTGTCCTCTTTGATTTCACTGAGCAGTGCTTTGTAGTTCTCCTTGAAGAGGTCCTTTACATCCCTTGTAAGCTGGATTCCTAGGTATTTTATTCTCTTTGAAGCAATTGTGAATGGAAGTTCATTCCTGATTTGGCTCTCTGCTTGTCTGTTGCTGGTGTATAAGAATGCTTGTGATTTTTGCACATTAATTTTGTATCCTGAGACTTTGCTGAAGTTGCTTATCAGCTTAAGGAGATTTTGGGCTGAGACGATGGGGTTTTCTAAATATACAATCATGTCATCTGCAAACAGGGACAATTTGACTTCTTCTTTTCCTAACTGGATACCCTTGATTTCTTTCTCTTGCCTGATTGCCCTAGCCAGAACTTCCAACACTATGTTGAATAGGAGTGGTGAGAGAGGGCATCCCTGTCTTGTGCCAGTTTTCAAAGGGAATTTTTCCAGTTTTTGCCCATTCAGTATGATATTAGCTGTGGGTTTGTCATAAATAGCTCTTATTATTTTGAGGTACGTTCCATCAATACCGAATTTATTGCGTGTTTTTAGCATGAAGGGCTGTTGAATTTTGTCAAAAGCCTTTTCTGCATCTATTGAGATGATCATGTGGTTCTTGTCTTTGGTTCTGTTTATATGCTGGATTACGTTTATTGATTTGCGAATGTTGAACCAGCCTTGCATCCCAGGGATGAAGCCCACTTGATCATGGTGGATAAGCTTTTTGATGTGCTGCTGAATCCGGTTTGCCAGTATTTTATTGAGGATTTTTGCATCAATGTTCATCAGGGATATTGGTCTAAAATTCTCTTTTTTTGTTGTGTCTCTGCCAGGCTTTGGTATCAGGATGATGTTGGCCTCATAAAATGAGTTAGGGAGGATTCCCTCTTTTTCTATTGATTGGAATAGTTTCAGAAGGAATGGTACCAGCTCCTCCTTGTACCTCTGGTAGAATTCAGCTGTGAATCCATCTGGTCCTGGACTTTTTTTGGTGGGTAGGCTATTAATTGTTGCCTCAATTTCAGAGCCTGCTATTGGTCTATTCAGGGATTCAACTTCTTCCTGGTTTAGCCTTGGGAGAGTGTAAGTGTCCAGGAAATTATCCATTTCTTCTAGATTTTCTAGTTGATTTGCGTAGAGGCGTTTATAGTATTCTCTGATGGTAGTTTGTATTTCTGTGGGGTCGGTGGTGATATCCCCTTTATCATTTTTTATTGCATCGATTTGATTCCTCTCTCTTTTTTTCTTTATTAGCCTTGCTAGCGGTCTGTCAATTTTGTTGATCTTTTCAAAAAACCAACTTTTTCTATCTCTTTGTTTTCAGTCTGTGTCTTTCTAGGTGAAGTGGTTTTCTTGTAGGCAACAGATCATTGGGTCGGCCACTCTATGTCTTTTAATTGGAGAGTTTTGTCTATTTATGTTCAATGTTATTGCTGATAAGTAAAGACTTACTCCTGCCATTTTGTTATTTGTGTTCTGGTTGTTTTGTGCTCTTCTTCCTTCTTTCCTTCCTTTCTGTCTTCATTTTATTGAAGGTTACTTTCTCTGGTGGTATGATTTAATTACTTCCTTTTTGTTTTCTGTGTATCTGTTCTATGTTTTTTGATTTGTGCTTACCATGAAGCTTGCAAATACTATCTTTTCACCCATTATTTTAAGCTAATAATAACACTGCATAAACAAATAAGCAAAAAGAAAACCAATAAAAACTCTACACTCTAACTTTCTCCCTCTGCTTTTTAGTATTTTGTTGTTTCTCTTTACATCTTATTGTACTGTCTATGTATTAAATATTTCTTGTAGTTATTTTTGATTGGTTCATCTTTCAGTGTTTCTACTTAAGATAAGGGTAGTTTACACACCACAACTACAATGCTATAATATTCTGTTTTTCTATGTACTTACTATTACCAGTGAGTTGTATACCTTCATATAAATTCTTATTGCTCGTTAACATACTCTTCTTTCTGATTAAAGTACTCTCTTTAGCTTTTGCTTGTCTGGAAAAGTCTTTATTTCTCCTTTATGTTTGAAGGATATGTTCACTGGATATACTGTTATAGGGTAATAGGCTTTTTTTCCCTTCAGCACTTTAAATATTCCATACCACTCTCCCCTGGTTGGTAAGGATTCTGCTGAAGAGTTTGCTGCCAGAGGTAGTGGAACTCTTTGTGTGTTATTTGTTTCTTTTCTCTTACTGCTTTTAGGATCCTTTCTTTATCCTTGACCTTTGAAAGTTTGATTATTAAATGACTTGAGGTAGTCTTCTTTGGGTTAAATCTGCTTGCTGTTCTAGAACCTTCTTGTACTTGGATATCAATATGTTTCCTAGGTTTGGAAAATTCTCATTATTATCCCTTTGAATAAACTTTCTACCCCTATATCTTTCTCTACCTCCTCTTTAAGGCAAATAACTCTTAGATTTGCCCTTTTGAGACTATTTGCTAGACTTTGTTGGCATGCTTTTTTAAGAATTCTTTTTACTTTTGCCTCCTCTGACTGTATATTTTCAAATAGCCTGTCTTCATATTATTTCTTTATTTTGCTTGATAAATTCTGCTATTAGAAGACTCTGATGCATTCTTCATTATTGCATTTTTCTACTCTGAAATTTCTGCTTGATTCTTTTTAATTATTTCAAACTCTTTATTAAATTTATCTGATAGAATTCTGAATTCCTTCTTTGTATTCCCTTGAATTTCTTTGAGTTTCATCAAAACAGATATTTTGAATTCTTTGTCTGAAAGGTCATGTATTTCTGTTTCTCCAGGATTGGTCCCTGGTGCTCTATTTAGTTCATTTAGTGATGTCATGTTTTCCTGAATGATCTTGATGGGTGTGGATGTTCTTCGATGTCTGTGAATTGAAGAGTTAGGTATTTATTTTATTCTTTGCAGTCTGGGCTTATTTGTACCAATCCTTCTTGGGAAGGCTTTCCAGATATTCAAAAGGACTTTGGTATTGTGATCTAAGCTGTATCTGCATTAGGGAGCACCACTAGTCCAGTAACACTGTGCTTCTTGCAGACTCATAGAGGGACCACCTTGATGGTCTTGGATAAGATCCAGAAGATTTACTTGGATTACCAGGGAGAGACTCTTGTTCCCTTCCCTTACTTTCTTCCAAACATACAGAGTCTCTCTCTCTTTGTGCTAAGCTTCCTGGAGTTGGAAGTGGGGTGACACAACACCAAGACTGGGACTGCACTGGGTTAGACCTGAAGGCACCACAACATTAGGTCCCACCCAAGGCCTGCTTCAACCACTACCTGCCTATCACCTATATTCACTCAAGGCCCTTAAGAATCTACAGTTAGCAGATTGTGAAGCCAGCCATAATTGTGTCCTTCCCTTCCAGGCAGCAAGTTCCCTCAGGCCTTGGGTGGAGCTGGAATAAAAAATCTTAGAAATCTGCCTGGTGTTCTATTCTACTGTGGCTGACATGGCACTCAAACCATGAGACACAGTCCTTCCAACTATTTTCTTCCCTTTTTACAAACAGAAGAACCTCAACCCATGGCCATCACCACCATCACAGGCCCACAGGAAGTACTGTCAGGCTACTGCTGATGTTAACTTGAGGCCCAAGGGCTCTTCAATCAGTTTGTGGTGAATGTTGCCAGGCCCGGGCCTCACCCTTCAGAGCAGTGAGCTACCCTCTGGCCCAGAGCAGGTCCGGAAATTCTGTTCGGGTGCCAAGGCCTAGAATTGGGAACCCCAAGGTCTTGCTCAGTGCTCTACCTCACTGTAAGTCAAGCTGGCACCTACGGTGCAAGAAAAGTTTCCTTTACATTTCCCTCTGCCTTTCCCATGCAGAAGGAGTATCTCACCATAGCCACCACACCTGGGAAAGTGTTGGGTCTCACCTGAATTCAGCACATCTCAGAGTCTCACCCGAGGATCATGGCATACTACCTGGGTATCGCTGGTGGTTATTCAGGGCCAAACATCTCTTTAGTCAACAGATGATTGATCCTGCCACGACTGGGTCCTTCCTTTCAAGGTAGTGGGTTCCCTTCTGGCCTAGGATGTGTCTGAGAATGTTGTCCTGGATCTGGGACCTGGAATAGGGGCCTCATGATTTTTACTAATGCTCTGTCCTACTATGGCAGAGCTGGCATTCAAGATACAAGACAAAATTCTATCTTCTCTCTCCTCTCATCAACTGGAAGGAAGGGGTTTCTTTTTGAGCCACAAGCTATGCAGCCTGGGGTTGGGGAGGGGTGGTACATGCACTCCCTTATCCTCCCCAGCTGGTGTCTCAGTAGGTTATGTGCCCCTCATGTCCAGTGGTTCTGTGCTCAGCTCAGCTCAGCGCTAAGACTCGCCTAGGAGTTGCAGTCCTTGTGGCTTAGACTGCCTTTCACATTTAAGAACACTTTGTCCCATGGTGGGAAGTCTTGCTGGAACTCAAGTTCTAACTGCTGGGTTGTGTGATTCCACTCTAGTTTGGGCTAGTCTATATGCTCCCTCCATGGGCAGGCGTCATCTGAGTTTAGCATGGTTTTACTTTTAGCTATGACAGGGTAGCACTGAGTTCAATGCAAAGTCTTACAATTACTGCCCTCTGCCTCTCCCAAGCGCAAATATACTTTCTCCATGCCACGCAGCTACTGCCAGGGGATGGGGCCAGGGGATGGGGAACAGGTGAAACCAGTGATTCAAGACTGTCTTCCCTATCCTCTTCAGTGCCTCTTTCAGTGATATAAAGTTAAATCTGGGTACTATGAGTGCTCACCTGATTTTTGGTTCTTATGAAGGCGCTTTTTCATATAGATAGTTGTTAAATTTGGTGTTCTTCCATGGGTGACACTTGGTAGAGCCTTCTATTTGGCCATCTTTCCCCACCCTTCAATTTCTATTCTATAAATGCATCATAATTTACTTAATAACTCTCTTACTATTGTCTATTTCTAATTTTCCTTATTATATGAGTATTTTTCTGATGACCATTACTATGTAATAATTTTTCCCCATATTTTTGGATAGTTTTCTGACAAGAGATTTCTGAGACAGACATTGCTAAGAATAAAAACATAAACATTTAAGGAATAAAAATGTAAAAATACAATAGAAATACAAACACATGTAAATATTCATACATGTCACTAAATTGCTTCCTAAGAAACTGATGATATCAATTTCTGTTGTCATTAGAAGGCACTATATGTACTGAAATAAGAACTGTTCGTTGGAATGGTCTGCCATATTTAATTGTGAGTTATCTTGGCTGTGAGGGAAGGCTGAATGACTCAAAAGGTTCCTCCCAACTATAAGAGTCACTGATTAGAAATTACTAAATGGCTATCAGAGAACTGGCTATTCAAAATGGCCTCCTTATGAAGTTGGAGCCTCAGTTCACTTCAAGCACAGTATTAGCTGCTGAGGATGAAATCCCTGTTTTTAAAGAGCTTACACCCTAGTGGTAGAAAGGTATCTAAATAGGGAATTTCAATATAATGGTAAATAATAATATCTGAGGCATTTCTAGGTTAGTATGGGAGAGGAAAGACCCTGAAGCAAAGAAAGATGGGGTAAATATTGTAGACAGGGGAATCAGCATTATCAAAGTATTGGTGAAAAGCATAGATTGTATGTATTGTGTGTATGTGTCTACAAGCTACTTGGTTTTATTTAAGGATACGGTATGAAATAAAAGATGCTAGACACTTATAGGATAGGCAGAGGCTAGGTCATAGCGCACTTTACATGTCACACTGAGAAGCCTGAACTTTATTATATAGGCAGTGAAGAGATATTTGAGGTTTTAAAGAAAGAGAGTGATGAAGCCAGATGTCAAGATAGAAAATATTTCTCTCTCTCTCTCATTTTCTTTTTTTTTTTTTTTTTTTTGAGATGTCGCCCAGGATGGAGTGCGGTGATGTGATCTCTGCTCACTGCAACCTCCGTCTCCCGGATTCAAGCGATTCTCCTGCCTCAGCTTCCCAAGTAGCTGGGATTATCGGTGCAAGCTACCATGCCTGGCTAATTTTTGTGTTTTTAGTAGAGCTAGGGTTTCACCATGTTGGCCAGAGTGGTCAAGAACTCCTGACCTCAAGTAATCCACCTACCTCAGCCTCCCAAAGTGCTGGGATTACAGCCGCGAGCCACCGCCTGGCCAATAGATAGCATTTCTGATTGTGGTGGAAGAATAAATACATTTTAATGAGACAAGACTAGAAGCAGGACGACCTGCTAGGAGACTTTTGTAATATCCAACTGAGAAACAGCAAAAGCTTAAATCAGGGCAGTGGAAGTATGGAGGTATGGAGGGAAAAGGAAAGGCTCAAAAATTATGTTGAATGTCAGTTTGGCAGAAGTTGATAATTACTTGAATGTGGGGGCTGATGGAAAGAAAACAGCTGCATAAAAGTCGAGATAATAAAAGTTGCCAGAAATCAGAGCTCAACGGGTTAACTGCAAAAGAAAGATTCCAGGGACACAATGGAGAAATGTCTATTTGATTTGGCAATGTGGATGTCACTGGTGGATTTTGCATAAGTCATTTCAGAGGAGTAGCAAAGGAGCAGTAAGTTGAAGAGTGAGTTGAAGGTGAGGAAATATAAACAGTGAATATAAGTGTACTATAGTAATTTCTTAAGAAGCTTGGCTCAAAGGAACAGAGAGAATTAATACAATTGTCAGAGAGGTGATCTAGGGTCAACAGAACATTTTTTTTCTTTTTAAATTTGGAGGAACTCGAGATTCTTTACAAGCAGGAGAAAAAGGACCACCAAAGAGGGAGAACTTGAAGGTATAGGACAGAAGAGAAGATTGATGGAACAAGATATTGGAGTAAATAGAAGAAAGTACAATCGAGATTAAATGTAGAGATGTTGACTTTGTATAGAAAGGGGAGGAAACTTGGATGCAGAAGTACGTTTGTTAGTGGAATCAGTAAGATAAAGTTGTTCATTACTAAAGGGTGCAGAGTGTTCCAGAGAGAAAGAGAAAATAATATATGCAAAGACCTGGAGTGAGAGGTGGAGAGAATATGATGGGTTTGAGTAACTGAAGTGAAAATTCAGTAGGACTAGGACATAAATTGAGAGAGGCAGGTAACAGAAAGGATTAAAAATGAGGACAGAGTGGTAGCTGAGACCAGATCACGGTGGGTCTTGTAAACCACATTATGAGTTTGAGCGTCATTTCAAGGGTAGAAGAAAGTTTGTAAAAGTTTGTGTGTGACATGGTCAGCTTTGTATTTGGAACCATCACTTTGGCTGTACTGTGAATAATGGGTAGGGAGGCAAGGGATAAGGCTGGGAGAACAATGTGGAAGCTGATAGAGTAGTCCTAGTAATGGATAATGGTGACTGGACTAACGTATTGCCTATGAAATGGAAAGAAATAGATGGAATTGAGAGATTTTTTTAGGAAGTAAGAATTGACAAGTCTTGATGATGGATAGGAAGTAGAGGCGAGGGAGAGAAAGAAGTCAAGAATAACTCTCAAGTTTTCTAGCTTGGGCAACTGAGAGGATGGTGGCACCATTTACTGAGACAAAGAACTCCAGGGGAAGAGTAGGTTTAGAGGTATATTAAGAAGTTCATTTATGGACACATTGAGCTTGAGATGCCTATGAAACATAATATGCTAATTCATTTATTCACCCACTCAGTAAATATTTACAGAGCACCTACTATGCCAGGCACTGGGCTATGTCCTGGGAATATAACAGTGAACAAATTCTAAGACTCATGGAGTTTATAGTCTAACTTAAATTCAAGTAGTCATGTTGATATTTGAATGAAGCTATGGAGAAAGCGTAAGGCTAAGGTATAGAATTGGGAATTTGAGTGAAGCTAAGGAGAAAATGTAAGGCTAAGATACAGAATTGGGAATATGCATGAAATCACCCAGAGTCACTGGAAAAGATAAAAATACATGGGGCAGATTAAGGAAGAGGCACAAAGCTGAGAAGTAGTGACCAGTGGTAGGAAGGAAATCAGGGGATGTGGTATTACAGAAACCAAAAGATAAGAGTGGTTCAAGGATGGAGTGGTGAGTATTTCTGACAAATCAGCTGAGAATGTCACTGTTCATTGGATTTAGTGACAAGGTGAGCTTGCTTAGCTATGGGGAATATCACTAGAGTAGTATGGGCAGATACTCAATTTCAGTGGGTTTAGGAATGAATAGGAAAGGAAATGAAGAAGGGTTTTGTAGATGTCTCCCAAAAATTTTTGCCATGAAGAGGGAAAGACGTATCAGTAGTAGCTGGGAAAGAAATGTGAGTACCCTGAGTTCAGACTGTGACACTGAGGATACAGTCCTTCAGACTTCCAAGTCTGCCCAAGATTTCTGACCCAACTGCAAGCAGTTAGGGTCTGCTATGATTTAAATGTGTTTCCTCTAAAATTCAGGTTTTGTCAATATGATAGTATTAAGAGGTGATTAGGCCATAAGGGCTCCTCCCTCATGAATAGGATTAAGGCCCTTATAAAAGAAGTTTCACACAGCATTTGGTTTGCATTTGCTTCCATCTTCTGCCATGTGAGAACACAGCATCCCTACCCTCCAGAGGATGCAGCAACAAGATACATTCTTGGAAGCAGAGAGTAGCCTTCACCAGATAACTGAACCTGCCAGTACCTTGATTTTAGACTTCCCAGCCTCCAGAACTGTGAGAAATAAATTCATGTTCTTTATAAATTACCCAGTTTACGGTATTATGTACCACAGAATTATAGCATCACAAATGGACTAAGACAAATTGTAGCAGATGAGTGGGGTGTTGCTATAAAAAATACCTAAAAATGCAGAAGAATCTTTGGAACTGAGTAATGGGTAGAGGATGGAACAGTTTTGAAGTGAATGTTGGAAAAAGTTTGTATTGCTGTGAATGGATGATTAAGGGTGATTCTGGTGAGACTAAGAAGAGGAGAGCACTAGAAAAAGCCTCAGTATTTTTAGAGATTACTTTAGTGTCCATGAACAGAATGTTGGTAGAAATATGGACAGTGATGAGGTCTCAGACAGAAATGAGAAACAAGGTTTGGAAACTGGAGGAAGGTTCATCCTTGTTATAAAGTGACAAAGAACTTGGCTGAACTACGTCCATGTACTATAATTTTGTGGAAGGCAGAACTTAAGAGCAATCAACTAGGGCACTTGGTGGAAGAAATCTCAAGGCAACCAAGTGCTCAGGGTACTGCATGACTTCTCTTAACTGCTTATAGTAAAAGTCAAGATGAGAGAGACAATTTAAAGATGGAATTTATAATCAAAAGGGAAGCAGAACATAAATATTTGGGAAATTCTCAGCCTGGTCATATAAAAATAAAAAAAGATATTTAGGAGAGAAAATCAAGCATGTGGCCAAGAGACTGTCTCATCAGGAGATTAGTATGGATAGAAGGAAGCCGGGTGCTATTCATTAAGACAATGGGAGAGACTCCAGAGGCATTCCAGAGATCTTCAAGGCTGGCATCATGCCAATCACAGGCCCAGAATTCCGGGAGCTGAAGGGCAGAATGGCTTTGAGAGAGGTGCCCAGGGTACCTGCAGGACCTTGAGGCTTGCTGCCCAGGGCTACCTCAAATCCACGAACCCTGCATTCTGGTGTAGTACTTCTTGGCCACCATAGCTGTGGCTCAGGTGGGCTCAGGTGGGCTCAGGTGGGCCCAGCTGGGGCACTCTCTAGAGGGTGCAAGCAGTGAGTCTTGGCAGTGTCCACATGGTACTAATTCTTCAGGTGCACAGAGTGCATGAGCTGTGGAGGCAATGCTTCCTCCACCAACGTTTCATAGGATGCCTCAGAGAGCCATCAGAGGCCTGGACTGAGAGCTATCATGGAGTGGGGGTGTTGAATAAAGCCCCCACTTGGTCATTGACCAGAAGAACTGTGGAATTGGGGCCACTGCAGAGAGCTTTCACTAGGGAAATGCTTAGTGGAGCCATGGGGGCAGGGCTGCCCAAGGACCTTCAAACTGTAGAGCCACCAGTGTGCAACACCAGACTGGGAGAACCTCAGGCACCTGATTCCAACCTATGAGATCTGCAGCATGGGCTACTGGGACACAGCCCCAGCCCAGTGTGTTCAGAATTTTGAGTAAATATCAAATGCTCGTAGGGGCCTCTCTTGAACAACAAAGACACTCCTATCATTCCAGAAATTCCGAGGATTTAGAGGTTACCTCTCAAGAGTCAGGGATGAAGGCCAGACTTCTCTTTGAGAAGTTCAATGTTTTTACTGAACAGTAGGATTAAGTGAGTTTTTGTTTTGTTTTGTTTTTATATTTATTTAGTCTTATTTGTAGGAATTGCGTTTGAGCATGCTAAAATGCTAATTGGTAATGGGGAGCTTCAAAGTTGGAGATAGAGGGCCAAGTCAAGACAGCAAGATTCTTGAGAAGAAGGGATGAATCCAGACAAAGGAGCACAAAGGGATTAGCCTCCTGCCATACAACATCAGGGAAAAAGGAAAGGATGAGGATTTATTTGATGACAGGACATAGGGTGGAAGTCTTGACCAATGACCTCTAATTTCTTTGTGAAGAAGGAAATAAAAATAAAATCATTTGCTGAGAACAAGGACCCAGGAGAAGGTCAAGAATAGGAGGAGACTGGATAATACAGGAATGAGTTGCCACAAACCAGGAAAATCCAGCAAGCCAGGAGAGCTGAGCCAAGAGTCTATTTGATATTTTAACATTGATGACCAATAATTTATAGTGGCACCAATCTGCACGGTTTCATAAGTTTAGTAACACAGCTCAGGCTTAGAGGATTCTGATGAAAATATTCAGAAATGGCATTCTGCAATGCTCCCAATTACAGGGCAAGGAAAATGAAGTTTCTTGTAAAGCAAGGAGGTAAAGGAACTATCTGGTGACAATTTAGAGGCTTCTGGGCACCTCCAAAGGGCACAGCTAAGTAGTTTGGAAGGAGGAGTTGCAACTAGTACAGGAGAGGAAGTGCAAGACAGTATGTGTAAAGGAGTACAGATGACAATGAGGGTCCAGAGAGATTTGTATTTGGGTTCTAAGGTGACAGTATGAGAGGCATGGTAGATTTCATAGTCCTTAACACTGAAAATAAAACTACTGGACCAAGTTAATGACATTCATCAGGACTCTCCCTTGTAGTGCTCTGTGCACAGTTATGGGTGTCAGTCTTCAAATGGAAGTTCAGTCATGTCTGGCTCATGGCCCTGAGATTGGGGTAGCAGGGCAGAGAGGAAAGGGGTCTGTGATGACAGCTTCTTCATCCAAGTGCAATGAATTAATGTTAGTCACTGTTGTCTTTTAAGTAGTGAAACAGGAATGTCTCTCTGATGAGAAAGCACAATTAAGAGTCTGCAGAAAAGGAAATCCAGTTTGGTGCCACCAATCTGTATTAGGAATGAAGATTTGGTAATTACTTTTGCAACAGATAATATCCGTGCACTGTCCATGCTCCTGAGACCTTACATATTAATATGCTCTGAACAACTTCCACCTGCCAGTATTCTTGTCTTCATGCCCGAGGGATTTTGCCAGAGGACCACCGGTACTCTCCCACAGCAGGCCATAAGCGCTGGGGAATTCTCAACCTCAAAAGTAGCCCTCAATCAATGACTGACAGAAGTGAGTGTATAAATACCCAAGCCTTGTTTATTACTGAGTGGAGTTATCTGAAGCATGTATTTTATACCAGTTCTTAGAGTTTTCCCAGAGGATTAAGCTTCAGTCACTCTGGCAGCAGTCTTAATAATCATGCCCCTTATTGGCTGCCTTTTCTTCCCTCACTTCCCTACTTCCCTGGATGTGTTCTCTGAACCTCCTCGAAAACCATGTGCACTGGAATCCTTGTTTTGGGGTCTGCTTTTCAGAGATCCCAAGCTAAGCCAACCTTCTATGAGCCTGTTATTTTGCCTATATTATCTAATTTAATCCTGTCAACAACTGTGAGCAATAGATATGATTATCTATTTTTTTATATGATTATTCTCATTTTAGAGATGAAGAAATTAAGGTTCAATATGCTTAGGGAACTTAGTCCAGGTAAAAGTTTTAAATAGCAGAGCTGGGATTTGAACCCACGTTTTATCACTTCTAATCCACAACACCACAGGGACAGGAGATAGCTATTTAGCATAAGGAGATTTCAGCACAGGACTGTTTTATTGCTTTTATTGCCTGTATTTTAGATATGAATATTTTATACTTCTTATTTTGGGGCAATTATTTCTGTTTAGTTTTCTTAGCTTTTGGTAAACTTCCCTCTGAAAATATTAGTCTTCCTTTCCATTCTAAAGTGGAGGAAAAAAGGTGTTTTCATTTCATTCTAATTACAAGGAGAAGTGAGTACTCAGCCTCTAGTGTGGCTGTCCCACTCAGCCTGGAAATCATTATTCTGAAGCTCATTATTGCTCAGACCTTAAGGTTTAGTTTTACTAAGGAATCCCATTCATTATCAAGGACATGAAGCAAAAAATAGATTCTGAAAAGTTAAATATAGAAAGTCCAGGCCATCATTTAGATGTCAGAGTCATAAAGAAAATGACAATGATTTATAGAGTGTCAGAACAGGAAGAAACCTCAAATACCACCCTGTTCACTCCATTTACAGATGAAAGACCTGAGATCCAGAGAGGTTAAATAACATGCCAGTGCCAGAGGTCATAGGAAGGTAGTACAGAATCGGGGCAGAGCCAGATCACCTGAATAAAATGATTTTTCTATCCATGACACCACAGTGACCCAGATTTTATTTTTTCAACTTCCTACTCAAAATCCTCAAGTTGAAAGTTTAAAAAAAAATGCTTCTGATTGCCAAGTGGACCGCACAAATACTGGTCTCTTCTTTTGCTTTGTTCCTAGAGTAGAAGCTTGGAAACATCTAAGAAGAGGAGGGTGAAATGGGTGGTATTTCTCACATGCCTTTTCTGTGTTTCTTACTCCTCTCTTTTTGTTTCTTACCCCCAGAGATTTATTTTCCCTTTCTGGTAAAAGGGTTTAAGCTTCAAGGTGTCTATATTGGTTAAATATTGTAGCAGTTTTAGAACACGGCCCCCAAATTATTTGACATTCCTCACAAAGGAAGTTCTGTATCCTCTGCCCTTGACTATGGGCTCTGAGGATTCTGGACTGATAAAATATGGCAGAAGTGAGGCTGAGCCTGTTTCTGGGTCCAAGACTTAAGAAATTGGCAGTTTCTACTTTCTGTCTCTTAACATGCTCATTCTTGGAACCCAGCCACCATGTGTGGGAAAGCCAAGGAGAGGTACATGTGGAGAGGCCCCCAGTGAGCTCAAGCTGGAAGTCAGCACCAACTTGCCAGTCACAAGTGAGCCTTCTTGGAAGTGAGTATTCCAGATTCCTTCAAGCTGCCCCATGTGGAAGAGAGAGGAGCCTTCTCTGCCGAGCTCTGCCCAAATCCCATCTGTGAGCAAATAAATGATTGTTGTTGCAAGCCACTAAGTATGTTTATTTTATTTTATTTTATTTTATTTTTGAGGGTGGTGTTACATAGCAAAAGATAACTCAAGCAGGTATTTCCACAAAAATGCTACATAACAAGCCACACCCCAAATCATTTGGCTTTAAACAACA
The DNA here is from genome assembly GCF_007565055.1 of Rhinopithecus roxellana. Classification (NCBI taxonomy): domain Eukaryota; kingdom Metazoa; phylum Chordata; class Mammalia; order Primates; family Cercopithecidae; genus Rhinopithecus; species Rhinopithecus roxellana. The sequence goes on along the minus strand of NC_044555.1, from coordinate 86,798,319 downwards.
GACATTTATTCTCACAGATCTTCAGGTCATTTGGAAAAGCTCTGTTCTGTTTACCTCCTCTGTGGTTTCAGCTGAGGGGTCACACTACCCAGGAGAAGCCTTTCTCAGGGGATGGCAGAAGTACAAGAGGGCAGACAAAAGACACAAGGCCCCTTAGGGCCTCAGCTCACAACTGGCTACTCTTGTTTCTGCCAATATGCTATTGGCCAAATCAAGTCACACAGCCAAGCCCAAAGTCAACTGGTGAGGAACTAGACTTGGTCCCTGTAATCAGAGGACCTGCAAAGTCACAAGTCCCACAACAAAGGTGGAAATACAAAAAGAAGTGAAAAATTAGTACCAATTGTGCACCCTACCACAGTGTCTGAACAGAACTGAGCAATTTTGGAATAAGCTGAAAATACTTCCTTTTATTTTATTTTATTTTTATTATTTTTTTGAGACAGCGTCTCGCTCTGTCGCCCAGGCTGGAGTGCAGTAGTGTTATCTCGGCTCACTGCAATCTCCGCCTCCTGGGTTCAAGCGGTTCTCCTGCCTCAGCCTCCTGAGTAGTTGGGATTACAGGTGCATGCCACCATGCCCAGATCATTTTTGTGTTTTTAGTAGAGACGGGGTTTCACGATGTTGGTCAGGCTGGTCTAAGCATTGCTAGATTCTCTGAGATCTACTATCAGGTTGTTTTACTGCTTTTAGCAAATTTAAGAATAAAATGAAAGTAAATTCAAGAAGAAGAAAAAACTCGTATGCACAACATTTTTTTTTAAACTTTGAGTGGGCTGGGAAAAAAATACTGAACTCAGAAGAAACTGCTACTGGAAAAACAAGACTTTTTTTTCCTGTTTGAACTAAGCTCTATGATATCTGGAGGTGAATAATTGTGCCTTTGTAAAGTAGATTCTTCCAGGGAAAGTGTTTGTCATATTCCCAGTAAAATCATAGGTTTCCCATGAGGATAAAAATACTATTTTGGGGGAGCAATAGAAAGATATAGTATTCTTCTTTGCCTTTCTATAGATATTGAAGATTAAATTGGGAGGTTAGTTTAGTCTGTGAATACTTCCTTTTAGATAACCCGATTTGGGGTGATATCAAAAGAAAGCAAACCCTGTTGATGGTGGATTTATTCTGTGTCAACTTAGCTAACCTGGAACTATGTTTCCCAGAATTGCCTTCTCTCCTACTTTTTAGTTCACATAGGTCACAAGAGAGATTTTGGGTAAGATTTGCACAGTGGAGGTAAAGCAGTGTCTATATTCTTTTTTACACTTGAAAGGACAGTGAAGGGCACAGGGTGATATTGCAGTTCCCACACATTGTCACTGATCTGCTGACTCACCCTGTTGGTGTAGGGCAACAGCTGGTCCCAGACCTCCTCCAGCTCCTGCTAGATCTTCTAGAGCTTCTCCAAATCCTGGACTACTTTATACAGCTTCTGGGGGCAAAAGTCAGATCTACCTTTCCTCCAGCTACAAGTATGTCTTTCCCTTAACTTCTCTGACTCCCGCATCAAATCCATATTCAGCATTATGAGGAAGGGCATTGAATTCTCCTTCGTGTCACTGCATCATTGAAGTTGGAGGCTTGAGAGAAGTTTGAGACTGGCACGAATCCTGGCTTGTCCTCATGGGTTCTAGTCCGTCCCTACTTTTTCTTACTTTTCGTCCATCTTTCCTTCCCAGTTACCTGTCCTGCTGATGTCAGACCCAGCACCAGGTGCAGAAGCAACCATCATACAAAAATTAAGCTTTCTTAATTACGTAAGTCAAATTCTTATAATAAATCCTTTACATAATTGCTTATAGTTTTGCTTTTCTAATCAAACCCTAACATATATAAGGATCTTACATAAAATTCAAATTGATTTATCTTTCTAATATTTCTTCCAAATACTCAAATCTTTCAGTCTATAGTAAATGCTTATCAGATGCCAGGCACTGTGTTAAGCATTAAAGGAAAGAAGATGAGTAAGACATGATGGTTCCTGCCCTGGGAGACTCAGTATCTATATATGCTGAGCTATGTTAAGAAACCAATAGCCACTGTTAAATACAAAAGATATTACAATGATCCAACTCCTGGAACTAAAATTTATATTCTCAACCCAGGATGCTGTAGTGATTTCTCTGTGACCTGTAATGTCTGGGTACAGTAGGGCTGCTTGATGACATACATGTATGATAGGGAATAGGGTAACATGGCAATTACTTACCATGATACTCCAGTGACATGTCACAGTCTTAAATGGCCTAGCAATGCTGGAACAAATTTTTCCCATGCCCAGAGCATAATGCCAGAAGTATATAAAAGTAGTGCTACTAATAAAATAACATAGGTCAAGAGGTTAGAAATCTAGCCTGCTCCCTGAAGAAAAGAAAAATGGTTCCCAGGCATCAGGGGTCTGGTGGCAGAGAGGTTGTGTGTGTGTGTGCTTGTGTGCATGTGTGTGCAGGCTTCAAGCTATGGGGAGGTTCAGCACCAAACTTAGTGCCCTTGGGAAGAGGCACAAATACAATATAACTTGCTGGAACAAGATAAGAGGAAACTGTGCAGTGATGCTGCTCCTTGCAATGATGTCTTCTGTGCACATATTTCTAAGTTATGGATGACCTCATAATTGGCTAAATATACTATGGTAAATCAATGCCACAAAATATTGTGCAGCTATAAAAATAATAAGGTATTTGTGTATGGATTGATGATAGAAAAAGCTCTGAAACACATAAGTGAATCAAGCAAGGGGTCCAGCTGTGTATGGTCTGCTACCACGTGGGTTTGTAAAGGAGTAAAAATATCCTGTGTACATAGTTGCTTGTATAAGTATGGAATATCTTTGGAAGGATTCAGAAAGAAAACAGTAACATTGGTAAGTTACCTCTGAAGGAGAGGACAGGTAGGCTGAGGGACAGGAATAAGAGGAAGAAATACTTTTCACAAAATACTCTTGTACTTTTTCCATTTTGTGCTATGTAAATTTAGCACTAATTCAAAACACAAATAAATAAAACAAAATGTAAAAGTTAGGGGGAATGTGGCCATGTGAATGTAAAAAGCATTTGGAAGATAACCTACCTGTCCTGGGAGCCCCCAGAGAAAACTGGTGCTCCGAAGGGTGAGAATGTGCCCATTGGCTCTGCTACTTACTACAGCATTTGTCCAAAGATACCACATTTCTAAGTACAAGAAAATCCAGGTTCAAAAATTAAGTACCTTGCAAACCTTGCAAACATATGGTGCCCCTCCAGTCTGGGGTGAGGAGATTAAGGGTAATTATTTGCAGTGAAGACCATTACAAATGACCATAGTCACTTATTTGATAGAGTGAATGGCTCCTCTTCTTGACAAACTCGCCAATGTAATGGGGAAACTGGAAGCCCACGAGGTTGTTTTCAAAAATAATTCCATTCATCTACCACATAAACTATCAGAAACAAAACAAAACAAAGCACAACCAAGAATCCAAACATCCTGGAGAGAAGCTAAAAGGTGAGTAAGTGCTGAAACAACTGAAAACTCCTGCCTGCTAAGAACTAAGAGAGCACTTGTTAACCACCTCGCCAGCACACTCCGTCAGCAGAATATAGCCTTGTACGACAGAGCCTCAGGGCTTAAAAAAAGTGAAGAAGAGAATCCCATTAGAGCCCTCTGAGGACTAGCTCAGGCACTCCCACGTCATACTGCATTCCTTAGAGAGTGCAATTCCCATCTCTTTTAGGAGAAATCAGCCTCTCATTTGCTTACTCGATCACAGGTACTTCCACCTTCATGTCTGTCAAACCACCAACACATGAATTCCACAAACAGCTGCCTTTTCATCTGGAAGAGAGAGGCAATGAAGTCCTCAATCTCCCCTGGCAAATCCCCCAGGCTCCAGAGTTTAGAAAGCACGTTTTTTGAGCACAAAATGCTCAGCTTAGCCCTGTCAGGATTGTAGTCTTGGTGTTTGTCATTATTCAGGTTTTAAATGTTCAGAGGGAAATGGGAGATGAAAGGGCTTAGGACCCTCAGGCGCGTGGGAAGTCATCTCACCTCAATTAGCTTTTCCTCTATCCTGTGGCTGGGTTTAAGGGGGACATGAAAGGAAACTGCAGCTGCAGGATGCCCCTTTGCCCATCCCCCTCCAAGTCCAACCTACTTTCATCTCTTGCCCTAAAAAATAAATAGGACAGTGTGAAGATAGAGGGAGAAAAGAGAGGCTGGGTCGCAAGTCTCACTTTCCACCCTGACTCTATTTCTCTCCTGTTTTAAGATACTCTTTACCTGAACCTTCCTCCCTGCATTCATGATCTTTCTTTTAAGGGACCCTCAGTTTATTATAGAGTCAAAATCAAACATCCAAGGTAGAAAAAGCTCTGCAATGCAAAACACATCAACCTTTTTTTCAGAGCATGGTTTTACATGATTATAGCATGTTTGAGGTGGCAGAAAATTTAAACATCATTTTTTTCAAATCTCATTTGTAGGCAACCGAAGCCCAGAAAAGTTAATTGACCTGTCCAAGCTAGTTGCCGAGTGAGTTGGAGGAGGGAGGCTCCTTACTCCTGTCGACGATATTTACCAATAGATTTCAAGGTAATAATTATGTTTTTATTTTTTACAATGCATGCCTTATGCTGAATCTTGAGCATATTGCAGTACTCCATATTGGGAAGTCACTTATCAAATAATATCAACTACCCATAGCATAGTTAAGATTCAGAAAGTAATCAAAAAGTATCAAATATTCTAAATAAAGGTCTTCAAGTTAATACACTAAGTTTATTCACTTCATACGTAGGAAAGGTCCTCAAGCCTTAACTCAAAGTCTATTTACTCTAACTTTGCACACAAGTTTTACAAGGTTAGATATTTTATTTTCTTCATTCACTAAACATTCATCGAATTCCTGTTATGGAACAGACACTGTTCTCAGAGTCAGAGTTTAAAGGTAAGTAAGGCATAGCATTGGGGCTCACATTCTAGAATTGTAAACCTACAATTCCAAGGCAATATGCTTGTTTGGAGGTTGGTGCAGGTGCCATGGGGGCATGCAGTCCAGCCTTGGAGAGTCGGAGGAGACCTCACAGAGCAGATGAAGTCTGCACTGGGGCTGAGAGGGGAAGTAGTTAGTTACTTGCCAAGACAAGGAAAAAAAGACATTCCAGGCAAAGGGAGCAGCATGTAAGTTACAGGGGCATGCAATAGTGTATGGTATCTTCCAGGAAGTACAAGTTTTCTACGACTGGACTATAAGGTAAGTTCAAGGAAAGGTAGGCTTATTATACCATGCCCAGGAGTTTAGACTTTGTCCTGAAAGCAAGAAAGAATCAAACAAAAATGATCATTAAACTTGCATCTTTGAAAGAAAACTTCAGTGACCTGTGGTAAGTGGATTGGGTATGTAGGTAACTGTGAGACTGAACAGAGAAAGGGCTCAAATTTCCCTGTAATGACTGTTAGGTATAGTTGTATCCTCCTATGCAAAATGGAGCTGAGACACGGTGTCTGTAAATTCCTTCAGGGTCTGTAAATATTGAGGCTCCTAGTGAATATTCTGACCAGGATTATGATGATTATGGTGGCCAAGGTGAACTGACTTTTCAGGTCCTGCCACAATGAAAGTGGAGATGTGCCATTTGCCCATTCTTAACTCAAAAGAGATTGTCTGAACAGTAGGCTCTGTTTAAATATAGAGATAAACTAAAAGGTCTTTAAGTGTACTTTATACAAAACCCAAAACCCAACCCTAATGATTCAAAATCCAGGATGAAAACAGAATTCCAACATTAATAATACTTTAACAACAAAGACACAAAAAGATTTCAATAGGTATAAATCATAAATTGGAAGCAGGAACTACCTGACCTATAGAGACACCAACAATTGAAAATAACAGGAATAGGAACAACTCCAGTCTCCAACTCCCAGCGCGAGCGACACAGAAGACCGGTGATTTCTGCATTTTCAACTGAGGTACTGGGGTCATCTCACTAGGGAGTGCCGGACAATCGGTGCTGGTCAGCTGCTGCAGCCTGACCAGCGAGAGCTGAAGCAGGGCGAGGCATCGCCTCACCTGGAAGCGCAAGGGGGAAGGGGATCCGTTTTCCTAGCCAGGGGAACTGAGACACACAACACCTGGAAAATCGGGTAACTCCCACCCCAATACTGCGCTGTAAGCATACAGGCATTCCAGGAGAATATATCCCACACCTGGCCGGGAGGGTCCCACGCCCATGAAGCCTCCCTCACTGCTAACACAACAGTCTGCCGCGATCTATCCGCAAGGCAGCAGCGAGGCTGGGGGAGGGGCGCCCGCCATTGCTGAGGCTTAAGTAGGTAAACAAAGCCGCTGGGAAGCTCGAACTGGGTGGAGCTCACAGCAGCTCAAGGAAGCCTGCCTGTCTCTGTAGTCTCCACCTCTGGGGACAGCGCACAGCTGAAGACCAACAGGGGAAGTAGCGGGAGCTGGTGCAGACGCCAACGACTCTGTCTGACAGCTTTGGGGAGAGCCGCGGATCTCCCAACGCGGAGGTTGAGATCTGAGAACGGACAGACTGCCTGCTCAGGTGTGTCCCTGACCCCTGAGTAGCCTAGCTGGGAGAAATCCCCCACTAGGGGCAGTCTGACACCCCACACCTCACAGGGTGGAGTACACCCCTGAGAGGACACTTCCAAAGGAAGAATCAGACAGGTACACTCGCTGTTCAGCAATATTCTATCTTCGGCAACCTCTGCTGCTGATACCCAGGCAAACAGGGTCTGGAGTGGACCTCAAGCAATCTCCAACAGACCAACAGAGAGTCCTTCTGACTGTCAGAAGGAAAACTATCAAACAGGAAGGACACCTATACCAAAACCCCATCAGTTCGTCACCACCATCAAAGACCAGAGACAGATAAAACCACAAAGATGGGGAAGAAGCAGGGCAGAAAAGCTGGAAATTCAAAAAATAAGAGCGCATCTCCCCCTGCAAAGGAGCGCAGCCCATCACCAGCAACGGATCAAAGCTGGTCAGAGAATGACTTGGACGAGAGGAGAGAAGAAGGCTTCAGTCCATCAAACTTATCAGAGCTAAAGGAGGAATTACGTACCCAGCGCAAAGAAACTAAAAATCTTGAAAAAAGAGTGGAAGAATTGACAGCTAGACTAATTAATGCAGAGAAGATCATAAACGAAATGACAGAGATGAAAACCATGACACGAGAAATACGTGACAAATGCACAAGCTTCAGTAACCGACTCGATCAACTGGAAGAAAGAGTATCAGCGATTGAAGATCAAATGAATGAAATGAAGCGAGAAGAGAAACCAAAAGAAAAAAGAAGAAAAAGAAATGAGCAAAGCCTGCAAGAAGTATGGGATTACGTAAAAAGACCAAATCTACGTCTGATTGGGGTGCCTGAAAGTGAGGGGGAAAATGGAACCAAGTTGGAAAACACTCTTCAGGATATCATCCAGGAGAACTTCCCCAACCTAGTAGGGCAGGCCAACATTCAAATTCAGGAAATACAGAGAACACCACAAAGATACTCCTCCAGAAGAGCAACTCCAAGACACATAATTGCCAGATTCACCAAAGTTGAAATGAAGGAAAAAATCTTAAGGGCAGCCAGAGAGAAAGGTCGGGTCACCCACAAAGGGAAGCCCATCAGACTAACAGCAGATCTCTCGGCAGAAACTCTACAAGCCAGAAGAGAGTGGGGGCCAATATTCAACGTTCTTAAAGAAAAGAATTTTAAACCCAGAATTTCATATCCAGCCAAACTAAGTTTCATAAGTGAAGGAGAAATAAAATCCTTTACAGATAAGCAAATGCTTAGAGATTTTGTCACCACCAGGCCTGCCTTACAAGAGACCCTGAAGGAAGCCCTAAACTTGGAAAGGAACAACCGGTACCAGCCATCGCAAAAACTTGGCAAAATGTAAAGACCATCGAGGCTAGGAAGAAACTGCATCAACTAACGAGCAAAATAACCAGTTAATATCATAATGGCAGGATCAAGTTCACACATAACAATATTAACCTTAAATGTTAATGGACTAAATGCTCCAATTAAAAGACACAGACTGGCAAACTGGATAAAGAGTCAAGACCCATCAGTCTGCTGTATTCAGGAGACCCATCTCACATGCAGAGACATACATAGGCTCAAAATAAAGGGATGGAGGAAGATCTACCAAGCAAATGGAGAACAAAAAAAAGCAGGGGTTGCAATCCTAGTCTCTGATAAAACAGACTTTAAACCATCAAAGATCAAAAGAGACAAAGAAGGCCATTACATAATGGTAAAGGGATCAATTCAACAGGAAGAGCTAACTCTCCTAAATATATATGCACCCAATACAGGAGCACCCAGATTCATAAAGCAAGTCCTTAGAGACTTACAAAGAGACTTAGACTCCCATACAATAATAATGGGGGACTTCAACACTCCGCTGTCAACATTAGACAGATCAACGAGACAGAAAGTTAACAAGGATATCCAGGAATTGAACTCATCTCTGCACCAAGCGGACCTAATAGACATCTATAGAACTCTCCACCCCAAATCAACAGAATATACATTCTTCTCAGCACCACATCGCACTTATTCCAAAATTGACCACATAATTGGAAGTAAAGTACTCCTCAGCAAATGTAAAAGAACAGAAATTATAACAAACTGTCTCTCAGACCACAGTGCAATCAAACTAGAACTCAGGACTAAGAAACTCAATCAAAACCGCTCAACTACATGGAAACTGAACAACCTGCTCCTGAATGACTACTGGGTACATAACGAAATGAAAGCGGAAACAAAGATGTTCTTTGAAACCAATGAGAACAAAGATACAACATACCAGAATCTCTGGGACACATTTAAAGCAGTGTGTAGAGGGAAATTTATAGCACTAAATGCCCACAAGAGAAAGCAGGAAAGATCTAAAATTGACACTCTAACATCACAATTAAAAGAACTAGAGAGGCAAGAGCAATCACATTCAAAAGCTAGCAGAAGGCAAGAAATAACTAAGATCAGAGCGGAACTGAAGGAGATAGAGACACAAAAAACCCTCCAAAAAATCAATGAATCCAGGAGTTGGTTTTTTGAAAAGATCAACAAAATTGACAGACCGCTAGCAAGGCTAATAAAGAAAAAAAGAGAGAGGAATCAAATAGATGCAATAAAAAATGATAAAGGGGATATCACCACTGACCCCACAGAAATACAAACTACCATCAGAGAATACTATAAACGCCTCTACGCAAATCAACTAGAAAATCTAGAAGAAATGGATAATTTCCTGGACACTTACACTCTCCCAAGGCTAAACCAGGAAGAAGTTGAATCCCTGAATAGACCAATAGCAGGCTCTGAAATTGAGGCAACAATTAATAGCCTACCCACCAAAAAAAGTCCAGGACCAGATGGATTCACAGCTGAATTCTACCAGAGGTACAAGGAGGAGCTGGTACCATTCCTTCTGAAACTATTCCAATCAATAGAAAAAGAGGGAATCCTCCCTAACTCATTTTATGAGGCCAACATCATCCTGATACCAAAGCCTGGCAGAGACACAACAAAAAAAGAGAATTTTAGACCAATATCCCTGATGAACATTGATGCAAAAATCCTCAATAAAATACTGGCAAACCGGATTCAGCAGCACATCAAAAAGCTTATCCACCATGATCAAGCAGGCTTCATCCCTGGGATGCAAGGCTGGTTCAACATTCGCAAATCAATAAACGTAATCCAGCATATAAACAGAACCAAAGACAAGAACCACATGATTGTCTCAATAGATGCAGAAAAGGCTTTTGACAAAATTCAACAGCCCTTCATGCTAAAAACGCTCAATAAATTCGGTATTGATGGAACGTACCTCAAAATAATAAGAGCTATTTATGACAAACCCACAGCTAATATCATACTGAATGGGCAAAAACTGGAAAAATTCCCTTTGAAAACTGGCACAAGACAGGGATACCCTCTCTCACCACTCCTATTCAACATAGTGTTGGAAGTTCTGGCTAGGGCAATCAGGCAAGAGAAAGAAATCAAGGGTATCCAGTTAGGAAAAGAAGAAGTCAAATTGTCCCTGTTTGCAGATGACATGATTGTATATTTAGAAAACCCCATCGTCTCAGCCCAAAATCTCCTTAAGCTGATAAGCAACTTCAGCAAAGTCTCAGGATACAAAATTAATGTGCAAAAATCACAAGCATTCTTATACACCAGCAACAGACAAGCAGAGAGCCAAATCAGGAATGAACTTCCATTCACAATTGCTTCAAAGAGAATAAAATACCTAGGAATCCAGCTTACAAGGGATGTAAAGGACCTCTTTAAGGAGAACTACAAACCACTGCTCAGTGAAATCAAAGAGGACACAAACAAATGGAAGAACATACCATGCTCATGGATAGGAAGAATCAATATCGTGAAAATGGCCATACTCCCCAAGGTTATTTATAGATTCAATGCCATCTCCATCAAGCTACCAATGACTTTCTTCACAGAATTGGAAAAAACTCCTTTAAAGTTCATATGGAACCAAAAAAGAGCCCGCATTGCCAAGACAATCCTAAGTCAAAAGGACAAAGCTGGAGGTGTCACGCTACCTGACTTCAAACTATACTACAAGGCTACAGTAACCAAAACAGCATGGTACTGGTACCAAAACAGAGATATAGACCAATGGAACAGAACAGAGTCCTCAGAAATAATACCGCACATCTACAGCCATCTGATCTTTGACAAACCTGAGAGAAACAAGAAATGGGGAAAGGATTCCCTATTTCATAAATGGTGCTGGGAAAATTGGCTAGCCATAAGTAGAAAGCTGAAACTGGATCCTTTCCTTACCCCTTATACGAAGATTAATTCAAGATGGATTAGAGACTTAAATGTTAGACCTAATACCATAAAAACCCTAGAAGAAAATCTAGGTAGTACCATTCAGGACATAGGCATGGGCAAGGACTTCATGTCTAAAACACCAAAAGCAACGGCAGCAAAAGCCAAAATTGACAAATGGGATCTAATTAAACTAAAGAGCTTTTGCACAGCAAAAGAAACTACCATCAGAGTGAACAGGCAACCTACAGAATGGGAGAAAATTTTTGCAACCTACTCATCTGACAAAGGGCTAATATCCAGAATCTACAAAGAACTCAAACAAATATACAAGAAAAAAACAAACAACCCCATCAAAAAGTGGGGAAAGGATATGAACAGACATTTCTCAAAAGAAGATATTCATACAGCCAACAGACACATGAAAAAATGCTCATCATCACTGGCCATCAGAGAAATGCAAATCAAAACCACAATGAGATACCATCTCACACCAGTTAGAATGGCAATCATTAAGAAGTCAGGAAACAACAGGTGTTGGAGAGGATGTGGAGAAATAGGAACACTTTTACACTGTTGGTGGGATTGTAAACTAGTTCAACCATTATGGAAAACAGTATGGCAATTCCTCAAGGATCTAGAACTAGATGTACCATATGACCCAGCCATCCCACTACTGGGTATATACCCAAAGGATTATAAATTAGTCTACTACAAAGACACATGCACACGTATGTTTATTGCGGCACTATTCACAATAGCAAAGACTTGGAATCAACCCAAATGTCCATCTGTGACAGACTGGATTAAGAAAATGTGGCACATATACACCATGGAATACTATGCAGCCATAAAAAAGGATGAGTTTGCGTCCTTTGTAGGGACATGGATGCAGCTGGAAACCATCATTCTTAGCAAACTATCACAAGAAGAGAAAACCAAACACCGCATGTTCTCACTCATAGGTGGGAACTGAACAATGAGATCACTTGGACTCGGGAAGGGGAACATCACACACTGGGGTCTATCATGGGGAGGGGGGAGGGGGGAGGAGGGAGGGATTGCATTGGGGAGTTATACATGATATAAATGATGAATTGATGGGTGCTGACGAGTTGATGGGTGCAGCACACCAACATGGCATAAGTATACATATGTAACAAACCTGCACGTTATGCACATGTACCCTAGAACTTAAAGTATAATAAAAATAAAAAAAAAGAAAAAAAAAAAAAAAAAAAAAAAAAAAAAAAAAGAAAATAACAATAGCTGCTTTTATTGAGCTGTAGTGCCCAGCACTATGCTTTGCTTTTTAAGTACATTATCTGTAATCCACGATAATCCTACAAAAGGAGATAATAATGTCTTCCATTTTGTGGTTTTAAAAACACAGTAAAATGATGCTAAATAAACTTCTTAAGATTGTCCTGCAATTATGTAGACAGAACTGGGAAAGAAACTCAACACTGTTTGAAGCAAAATCTCAAGCTTTATCCACATGGCTATATATTTGCTAAATTTATGTGCAATGCCTTAGTTTACAGATAACTTTCCTGTACATTTTTTATCTCATTATTATGTATGACAGGTTATTATTATACCCATTTTGCAAATAAGGAAAAACATGGATAAGTCATTCAATATGATGAGGCCTCAGTTTTCTCTGCTGTAAAATGGGATAATAATGCCCACTTTGGGTTGTTATTGGAGACTGGACATGTTAACCATTTCTAATTATTAGTCAACAATCAGTGTACAATAAATGCTAGCTGTCATATTGTTATTATCATTGGCATAGTCATGAATTGCCCAAAGTCACACAGCTTTAAGGTGACACATCAAGGACTCACATGTAGGCTTTCTGATCCTATCCCAGTGTTCTACTTTCTACAACTGGATCCAATGAAGCTTTGGGAGGATGTTTCTATAGGCCAGCATTTAAGCCAGACAAGTAGCATAAAGTGTGAGCAAGAGTCAGGCATCCAAAAGTCATTACTCCACAATACTTTGCAGTATTTCTTGACCTTGACAGCAGGTTAGAATCACCTGGGAAGATTTTAGAAATCCTTATGCCTAGGCCACACCCCAGACCAACGACATCAGAGTCACTGGTGGTGTGATCCAGGCATTAATATTTTAGAGCTGTCCCATATACAGCTGGGGTTGGGAACAACTGATTTAGAGAAAAGCATGGTCAGAGATTTGTTTGTCATGAGGTGTTCCTGACTTCCAATGGCCTTGTCACTTACAGGAAGCCTCGTATTATAAAATTTTAGCTTTATGTTCTGCATCTGGCAAAGAACTTTTTCATTCCTCTTTAGGCCATCAAAACACAGAAAAGTAGGGCAAACAAAGATCACACCTCACTTTCCTGATGAGAAAACTCATACACATAGGCATAATTTGTATTATCCAGGGTTAAGCCTAGTTAGTGCCACAACTAAGTTTGAAAACCTCTGAGTCTCATACTCAGTTTTGTGCCCAGACCTCTTTTTAGTAGAGTTCTCTTCCTTTGGATATCATGAAAGAAAAGGAGTGTTGCCCTGTAGTCTCCATAACAATTCCTTAAATTTCCTTAAGGAATCCCCACTCTATAAGCTAAAGGTAAAGAAACTTCAGTTTTAACAATGATTTGTGAGCAAAACAAAATTCAAAACCAGTCACTGTTCATCTTAATGGTAAGTGGCATTTACATGGACAGAATGTTATTCTAGAGGCAATGTGATTATCATACTAACTGTATTCCTGATTCTAGTAGAATCTTGCAGTTGAGAAGCTGAATTTCTGAATTCTTCAAAATTAAAATAGCAATGGTCCTTGGGGGGGATTTGATTGAGGCCTCCTTTTTGAATTAGCTAAAATCTGACTCCTATACATGATACACATGTATAGTATAAAGGTGTTCATTTCTCTGTAGGCGAGAAAGATAATCTATTCATTGTTTTGAATTTCAACTGAGTTGTGTCCTTATGTATGTCATATTTATAGCTGAAAAGGTTACAACTATTATTGTTAATACTTCTAATAACTGAAATGTAGACAAGGTCAATGTTTGCTCTTTTAGACAAAATCCCACAAGCAAACCAAGGATCTCTTATTTGAGATCTAAAGAAAATAAAGTCAGAAGTATGTTTTCCAATGATGGGTGAAATTAAATAGGCCTGAAGAGACTATTAGGGGAAAGTCAGTATGGATTTAGCATCAGCTTGGAAAGGTTAGTGTCCTGGTTGCTAATTCTGACCATCCTTGACTTTCTATTTGTTCAGTATTTAGATTGTGTATTTCCTAAAGTTAAGAACTATCTATTCCTCACCAGACATTATATTTGCAAAACAACATGAAAAACTAAACTAAAATAAAGCAAACAAACAATCCTGCCTCCTAATACTGTATATATGGATATATACATATACCTTGAGCTAGGATAATAATGCATGACATACATCACAGAAACAGGACAAGCATCGTCATCACTGTGTAGAGTATTCTCAGTTTTCAATTACAAAAAAATCTTTAGAGATTGCCTATGCTCATATTGCCTGGTTTTCTCCAATCCATATTAATTTCAAAGTGTCCTCCTCCATCTAATTATCTGAAAGGGTGCTGGCACCTTTTCCTGTTCGATAAGAAGCTGTTGGATCTAAACTATAGGCTAAAACACTTTTTCAATTGCTGTCAAATCATTTTGCAGTTACTCAGGAGTCATGTTGCTGCTCACTTAATTATTAAATGTCCTAAAATATCAGGTGTGCAATTTGCAATGAAAATGTAACAATAGGCCATCTTCTCTAATGGGATTTCAACAAGGATGAAACTAGAAAGATAAATCTGGCTCCACAAGTCATTAAGAATATAGGGCATTTTGGTTCCAAAGGGGTTCCTAACAAGGGGAATTATGTAGCAAAGAAGTGAAAAAATATGCAGGTATTTAGTTACCATAACTGCTTACTCCAGAGAAAGACACAATTATAGATTTTGATTAAGAATATATTTTTAATTCTTGATACATAAATCATGGTCTTGTTCACTTGTGTGTTAGAAAAGATTTTTGCCCCATGAATAAAACAAAATAAGCTTGGTTTGTAGTTTATTGGAAACTCTTATCCAGGCCATTTGTTGAAAATAAGCATATGAAATTTACCAGGATCCAAACATTACAAAACTGCTTTTCTTTTTCAAAGTTGCTGGTGACAGGGATGGGTTTATGTTTATGAAGGAGGGACATCATAGTTATTAGAAGAAAAATGGAGTCCTAGGGCAGATCAAGAAACAAGCTGAATCCTTTACTGCACACATAAATCATGTTTGACCTAGGGCAGCTGACAATTTGCAAGGCTGACCTATAATTCTTTTTATTCTTGAAATCCCTTTAAACTCAAAATTATTCTTATACAGTCATCCAGAGCCAGTTATTTTTTGTTTTGTTTTTCTTTTTATGGTGTCTTTACCTCCATTAATTAACAATGATCACAAACAAAACAAGCAAGAAAATTAAATGGATAATGCTGGGTGCATTCACCTTTACATTGTGAAAGTTATCCTATATCAGTGCCTGAAGGAAGGGAATGTATTTGCCTTAAGGAAGGAATAAGTAGTCCTGCTGCTCCAGGTCTGTTTACTCTTCACTGTTAGTTCTTTTTAGAGACCTATGGTCGCAAACATTAAGGCAAGTCAGTTAGATATACCAAGCAACCCTCTCCCTCCTCATCTGCTTCATTTATCTTTACTTAAGAGAAAATCTCACAGGAGTACGGCTTGTGGTTAAAATGTGTGTGAGTCTGTATTATACTCCATGAGAATACAAAGGGCTAGCCTTATGAGTTATGGAATTATTTTATGTCATTGGACTGAGAAGTTCCATCCTTTAAGCCTTATTCCTTAGGTTTTTTAAATTAGCTGATTAAATGGAAAATGCTCCTCAGGGCTCCAGTTAAGATCCCAGCTATCACAATTCTTGCCCCAGAAAGCCTTGAGGTAGGTCCTACCCATCTACTGGGAATGTGAACCCGACAGAGTGCGGGTGCTTTTCTGAAGATGTGACAACAAATGCTCCTGGAAAAATAAGGAATTTTTCACTGAGAAACATGATCTGTGCTGACAAGCATTGTAGATTTGTTCTGTGTCAACGTAGCAAAGCTAGTACAATATTTCTCCAGAGTTTCCTTCCCTGTGTAGTTTTGGGTTAGTGTGGGCCACAGGAGATATTTTGCATATGATGCAAAAAATGATGATGTAAATGAAGCAGAGCCATCTTCTTCTTACTCTTGAATTATCAGTATAGGGCATAAGGTGCTATTTCAGCTCATACAGGTTCACTCCCATCTGCTGCCTCACCCTAGTGTGGCGCAGCATCTGGGCCATAACTGCTAAATCTCCTGCCTCTTACAGCTTCTCCAACTCCCCCAACAATTAGGTGTTTATCTCTGAGATGAAAGGTGCTAACTTCTGCAGGAAAGCCTCATCATCAAAGAGGGAGGCATACAGTTTATGGTGAGAGACCAACATAGTTCTAGTTCATCTTTGTGGGTTCCAGCTTAGCTTTGCAAGTTCCAGTTTGTCTTTGTTTCCTCTACTTTATGTTTGTCTTCCCTTCCTGGCTGTTAGTCCTGAGAATTTGGGCCCCAGCATTAGATTTATCAGCAACAGCCTCACATGGGCTGTTTAATCTACTTCCACAAATTGCAGAAGGTCAAATTCCAATAATAAATTCCTTAATAGAGCTATCTATAGTTGTAAATACATATAGCTAGAGATAGAACTAGTAATAGGGAAAGAGATAGTGATAAGAGATAGTGATAGAAATAGAGATAGGGATAAATATCTCCTGATTCTGCTTTTCTGATTGAACTCTGACTGATACTAAAACCCTGGATCCTTTAAGAACTTGGGGAGCCACCTCGAAGGGAAGATGCTGAGCTGATGGCAACTGAAGGAAGTGACTAAGACCTGAATGATGTCATTTCTATTGCTACTGTCTGAGTCTTGGCTTCACTGCTGACTTCTGCTTTTTATTCAAACCTCCAACTATCTTGTCTATTGATCCTACCATGATCCCAAACCATGATGACATTTAAGCCTGCTCTGTGAATTACTGTTGCTTTCACCCTTGTTTGTGACCATTTTTGCTTGACCTTATTTCTGAATCTTCCCTCTACTTGTATAAATGTACCTCTCACTGAAGTTCTCCCACATCTCTGGAGCCTGTATTGCTTTTGTGGTCACATCTCCTGCCCCTACTATCTCCTTACCATAGTCTGCCACTGTATGCTGACTTCTGTGCTAAGAAAAATGTCATCACACAGAAAATTTGAGGTGGGAGGATGGGTAGCTGAGAATGAGACATTCAGGATATTGATCAGCAAAGGCAAGTTTGGGTAGGAGACCACATGGTGGCCACATGGTAACCAAGGAATGTCAGAAAGGTAGGGATGCCTTAAGAGAACTCTGGGAAGCTTTAGATGAGGCTCCAAGGAAAGAGGAGTTGAGGAGCCCATCACAGACCTTACCTGCTTCCTGAATCTGTAGAGAAGCCCCCTTACAAGCAAAGTAATTGGTAGTGACGCTCTTAGCAACCAGAAGTATGCCAACTCTTTCAGATGTGACAGGACATTGCCCTCCTTGAGCAGCCTTCTGCAATGAATAACCTAGATTTGAAATTTTATGTGTGTTTGTGATCACTCATGATTTCTGAAGTCCCAACTCAAAGTTAAAAAAAATGGTCTTTTGTGAAACTTTCAATTAAAAGCAACTCTTTATAAGAAAACAATTCCAGGAGAAAGGCAGAGCAAGGTGGCAGAACAAAAGGCTCCACTGATTGTCCCCTCCTCAAGGACACCAAGTTAACAACTATCTACACAGGAAAAAAAAAATCTTCATGGAACCAAAAATCAGGTGAGCACTTATAATACCTAGTTTTAACTTCATATCACTGAAAGAAGCACTAAAGAGATAGAAAAAAACAGTTCTGAATGGCGGATGTCACCCCTCCCTTACCCTCAGCAGTGGTGGCCTGCTGCGGAGAGCATCTCTGGGCTCTGAGGGAAAAAGAGCACAACAATTGTGAGGCATTGAACTCAGTGCTGTCCTGGTAGGGCAGAAAAGAAAACCGGAACAAACTCAGCTTCCACCCACCCACAGAGGGAGCATTTAAACAGACCCTTGTCAGAGTGGAATCACCAAGCCCAGCAGTCCAAACTAGAGTTCTTACAAACCTCATCGCCTAGGGCTACAGTGCTCTCTGTCTCCAAATAAACTTGAAAGGTAGTCTAGGCAACAAGGATTGCAACTCATAGGTGAGTCCTAGTGCTGAACTAGGTCCAGAGACAGTGGACTGTGTAGGCTTGGGTTACTCTCTGAAGCAGATACAGCTTAGATCACAACACTCAAGTCCTTTCAAATATCTGGAAAGCCCTCCCAAAAAGGATGCCTACAAACAAGCCCAAACTATGAAGACTACAATAAATACCTAACTCTTCAATGTCCAGACACCAAAGAACATCTACTAGCATCAACACCATCCAGGAAAACATGGCATCACCAAATGAAGTAAATAAGGCACCAGAGACCAATCCTGGAGAAACAGAGACATGTCACCTTCAGACAGAAAATTCAAAATAGCAGTTTTGATGAAACTCAAAGAAATTCAGCATGACAGAGAGGGAATTCAAATAAAGACGGAATCAGATAAGTTTAACAAAGAGATTGAAATAATTTAAAACAAACAAGAAGAAACTTTGGAACACCCAGCTGTATAAAGGAAATATTATTAGATCTAAAGAGATAGGCCCAAATATGATAATAGCTGGAGACTTCAACACCCCATTTTCAGCATTGGACAGATCTTACAGACAGAAAAGCAACAGAGAAACATCACACTTAATCTGTGCTATAGATCCACTGGATCTAATAGATACCTATAGAACATTTTATCCAATGGCTGCAGAATACAAACTCTTTTCTTCAGCACATGGATCATTCTCAAGGATAGACCATATGTTAGGTCACAAAACAAGTCTAAAAACATTCAAAAAACCAGAAATAATATCAAGCATCGTCTCTGCCCACAATGGAATAAAATTAGAAAATAAAAAAAGAGAAAATTTGGAAACTATACAAGTACATGAAAATTAAGCAATATGCTCCTACGTGACCTGTGGGTCAATGAAGAAATTAAGAAAAAAATTGAAAAATTTCTTGAAACAAATTATAATGGAAACACAACATACCAAAAGCTATGGGATACAGCAGAAGCAGTACTTAAAGGGAAGTTTATAGTTATAAATGCCTACATCAAAAAAAGAGGAAAAACTTCAAATGAACAATCTAATGATGCATCTTAAAGAACAAGAAAAACAAGAGAAAACCAAATTCAAAATTGGTAGAAGAAAAGAAAGAATAAAGATCAGAGAAGAAATAAATGAAATGTAAATGAAGAAAATAATACAAAAGATAAATGAAACAAAAAGTTGGTTTTTTGAAAACTTAAACAAAATTGACAAACATTTAGTCTAAGAAAAAAAGAGAGAAGATGCAAATAAATAAAATCAGAAATGAAACAAGAGACATTACAACTGATACTACAGAAATTCAAAGGATCACTAGTGGCTACTGTGAGCAACTATATGCCAATAAATTTGGAAAACCTAGAAGAAACGAACAAATTCCTAGACACATACAACCTACGAAGACTGAACCATGAAGAAATTCAAAACCTGAACAGACCAATAACAAGTAACAAGGTCAAAGCTGTAATAAAAATTCTCCCACTAATGAAAAGCCTGGGACCAATGGCTTTACTGCTTAATTCTATCAAACATTTAAAGAAGAAATAATACCAATTCTACTCATCTTATTCGGAAAAATAGAGAAGGCATGAATACTTCCAAACTTGTTCTACGAGGCCAGTATTACCCTGATACCAAAACCTGACAAAAACACATCAAAAAAGAAAACTACAGGCCAATATCTCTAATGAATATTGATGCAAAAATTCTCAACAAAATACTACCAAACCAAATTCAACAATACATTAGAAAGATCATCCATTATGACCAAGTGGGTTTTATCCCTTGGAGGCAAGGATGGTTCAACATATGCAAATCAATCAATGTGATGCATCATATCAACAGAGTGAAGGATAAAAACCATACGATCAATTCAATTGATGCTCAAAAAGCATTTAATAAAATTCAATATCCCTTCAGATGAAAACCCTAAAAAACTGGCTGTAGAAATAACATACCTCAACATAACAAAAACCATATACAACAGACCCACAGCTAGTATCATCCTAAATGGGGAAAAACTGAAAACCTTTCCTCTAAGATCTGGAACATGACAAGGATGCCCACTGTTACCACTGTTATTCTATATAGTACGGAAAGTCCTAGCAATCAGACAAAAGAAAGATATAAAGGTCTTCCACATTGGAAAGGAAGAAGTCAAATTATCCTTGTTTGCAGATGGTATGATCTTATATATTGGAAAACCTAAAGATTCCATAAAAAACTATTAAACTAATTCAGTAATGTTGTGGGTTACAAAATCAACATACAAAAATCAGCAGTATTTCTTTTTTTTTTTTTTAATTATACTTTAAGTTCTAGGGTACATGTGCATAACGTGCAGGTTTGTTACATATGTATACTTATGCCATGTTGGTGTGCTGCACCCATCAACTCGTCAGCACCCATCAATTCATCATTCATATCATGTATAACTCCCCAATGCAATCCCTCCCTCCTCCCCCCTCCCCCTTCCCCATGATAGGCCCCAGTGCGTGATGTTCCCCTTCCCGAGTCCAAGTGATCTCATTGTTCAGTTCCCACCTATGAGTGAGAACATGCGGTGTTTGGTTTTCTCTTCTTGTGATAGTTTGCTAAGAATGATGGTTTCCAGCTGCATCCATGTCCCTACAAAGGACGCAAACTCATCCTTTTTTATGGCTGCATAGTATTCCATGGTGTATATGTGCCACATTTTCTTAATCCAGTCTGTCACAGATGGACATTTGGGTTGATTCCAAGTCTTTGCTATTGTGAATAGTGCCGCAATAAACATACATGTACATGTGTCTTTGTAGTAGAATAATTTATAATCCTTTGGGTATATACCCAGTAGTGGGATGGCTGGGTCATATGGTACATCTAGTTCTAGATCCTTGAGGAATTGCCATACTGTTTTCCATAATGGTTGAACTAGTTTACAATCCCACCAACAGTGTAAAAGTGTTCCTATTTCTCCACATCCTCTCCAACACCTGTTGTTTCCTGACTTCTTAATGATTGCCATTCTAACTGGTGTGAGATGGTATCTCATTGTGGTTTTGATTTGCATTTCTCTGATGGCCAGTGATGATGAGCATTTTTTCATGTGTCTGTTGACTGTATGAATATCTTCTTTTGAGAAATGTCTGTTCATATCCTTTCCCCACTTTTTGATGGGGTTGTTTGTTTTTTTCTCGTATATTTGTTTGAGTTCTTTGTAGATTCTGGATATTAGCCCTTTGTCAGATGAGTAGGTTGCAAAAATTTTCTCCCATTCTGTAGGTTGCCTGTTCACTCTGATGGTAGTTTCTTTTGCTGTGCAAAAGCTCTTTAGTTTAATTAGATCCCATTTGTCAATTTTGGCTTTTGCTGCCGTTGCTTTTGGTGTTTTAGACATGAAGTCCTTGCCCATGCCTATGTCCTGAATGGTACTACCTAGATTTTCTTCTAGGGTTTTTATGGTATTAGGTCTAACATTTAAGTCTCTAATCCATCTTGAATTAATCTTCGTATAAGGGGTAAGGAAAGGATCCAGTTTCAGCTTTCTACTTATGGCTAGCCAATTTTCCCAGCACCATTTATTAAATAGGGAATCCTTTCCCCATTTCTTGTTTCTCTCAGGTTTGTCAAAGATCAGATGGCTGTAGATGTGCGGTATTATAATCAGCAGTATTTCTACACGCCAACAGTGAACCATGTGAAAAAGAAATTTAAAATTAATACAAGAGCCACACATTAAATTAAATATGTAGAAATTAACCAAAGAAGTGAAAAATCTCTATAATAAAAACTATAAAACTCTGATGAAAGAAATTGAAGAGGACACCAGAAATGAAAAGATATTTCATATTCATTTCATATTCATGGATTTAAAAAATCACTAATGTTAAAATGTCCATAGTACACAAAGCAATCTACAGATTAATCCAATTCCTATCAACATACCAGTTACAGTCTTCACAGAAATAGAAAAAAAAAAAAAAACTATCCTAAAGTTTATATGGTATCACAAAAGGCCCAGAATAGTCAAAGCTATCCTAAGTAAAAAGAACAAAACTGGAGGAATCACATTACTTGACTTCAAATTATCCTACAGAGCTATAGTAACCAAAACGGTATGGTACTTTCATAAAATCAGACACTTAGACCAATGGAACAGAATAGAGAAACCAGAAACAAATCCACACACCTATAGTGAACTCATTTTTGACAAAGGTGCCAAGAACATACACTGGGGACAAGACAGTCTTTTCAATAAATGGTGTTGGGAAAACTGGATATCCATATGCAGAAGAATGAACCTAGCCTTCTATCTCTCACCATATACAAAAATCAAATAAATGGATTAAAGACTTAAACCTAAGACCTCGAACTATGAACCTACTACAAGAAAACATTAGGGAAATTCCAGGATATTAGTCTGGGCAAACATTTTTTGAGTAACACCGCGCAAGCACAGGCAACCAAAGCAAAAATAGACTAATGTGATCACATCAAGTTAACAAGCTTCTGCACAGCAAAGGATACAGTCAACAAAGTGAGGATACAACCCACAGAATGGGAGTAAATATTTGCAAACTACCCATATGACATGGGATTAATAACCGTAATATATAAGGAACTCAAACAACTCTATAGAAAAAATAATCTAATAAAAAATGGGCGAAAGATTTGAATAGATGTTTCTCAGAAGAAGACATACAAATGGCCAACAGGCATATGAAAAGGTGCTTAACATGAGTACACTAAAAGCCATTTAGTGCACACTTTCAATAGTTAAAACATGTGGATTTAGAATTATATTTTCATAAACCTGTTTATTTTTTAAAAATTAAAGAGTAATAAAGAAACCTTGCTTAGCAAAAAACCTTCTCCACCATCAGACACATCTGGATTATTGGGAGAGAGGAGGCCAAAGGCTGGCAGAGAGAGTGTTGAGGATGCTAGTGGATGAATTGCTTGTTCACAGGAACAGGTAATAAGCATGTTTGGCAGATTTGTTCTCCAGGGGGTAAATTAATAGATGGAATTAACCTCAGTTCAAAAAGGGCATTCCCTAGCTAATTAAGATTGTAAAAACCTTTCATGTTTAGTAGCATGGTGGATACTGTTTTCAGAGTGGGTTTAACTGTAACATTAGAGCAAAAAAAAACCTTTTGTAAATTATAAACAATAAGTGCTTTAAGTGTTCTCTCTGAATTGGTACATATTAGAAAAAAATCCTCCCACACATATCTGACTAGTTTATAACCTCTATCTTTACTGTACAGACTTAAAACAAATTCCATTAATTTTCTTATGTATTGTTATTACAATATAAAAATACTTACTATCTAACGCTATTCTTCGTACTCTGAAGAGTCAAAAAGTACTGTCTCTTGTAATCAAACATAGGAAGGGGAGGAAAAAGCCCTAATTTAAAAATGAGTTAGTGGCTCTTGTATCAGACAAGAAAATAATTCTGATGAACTGTGGAGAAATTATCAATGCCAGGCTTGCAAAAAAGCTGATCAGGCTCCTTACACAATGGCATCTCTATGAAAGTAAAGCGTCTCTGATAATTGTTGTTCAAATTTCAACTCCATCAGCAAGTGTTTTCTAAGTGGTTTGCCTGTTACTGTCCAATCTAACTCTGCAATGCTAAGACCTCATGGGATGGGTTGCATGGTGGAACTTGGAGCTGGCATGGACAATATTTGAGGGGTATATATTATCTCTCCAGATAAACTAAAAAAATACTAGTAGTGTCATTGACTGAGCACCTTATATGTTAATTGATTAATGTATATAATTTCTTTTTCTCCACACAACAAGCTGACAATGCAGTTGTTGCAATTAGTTGTATTCTCATTTTGCTAATGAGTAAACTGAAGTTTAGTAAGGTTAATTAGGTTCCCCCAAGGAACTAGTTACAGTGTAATTAGGTAGGCTAGCTTGAAAACTGTTTCCATATCATATCCACTGATTACAAAGCTCTTAACCATTATGTTTCCCAAGTGCAGACCATGGAGAAAATTTCCTTATGTCCTGCCTTGAACAGAACAACTCTCATTTACACCTCTTGTCTGAGTGAAATTACTAAAGATGCCCCCATATTTCTTCATGGTGGCTGTGAAAATATACCTCTATGATCTTCAACTGCAGGGGGTGTAATTGATTGATCGCCTCAGGTACTGTGCTCTACAATCTACCCCATGCTTGCACTGATTCCACTTCCCCCATGGCAGGACACTTGCCCATTTCTGGGTGATGCAGAATTTCTCTAATACTGAACTTTGGCTTGAGGACTCCCCTATTATCTTGCTGAACTTTTCTTAGAATTACATTGTGCTTCTGTCCATCCTTTTTTCCCTTCCTTTTTTCCTTCACTTGGGGTCAGACCTGCATCAAAGTCTGACAGCACTTCCAGCCTCTTTTGACCCTCTCCCTATTTTCTCTCACAGGCATTTCCCCTAATACATTTCTCATATGTCTAATTCCATTTGGCCATCTGCTTCTCAGAGGATTCAGACTAACACATGAGTCAAAAGTGTTCTAATTTGGACAATAAAAATTATATAGTCACCCTAACCATGTACTGAGTTGCATCGGAATACATGGGGAGCCAAGCAATAAGGCAAATTCCTGAACCCCATTTACACTGACTAAATTGGGATATGTGGAGTGGGAATGGTAGAGGAACTGCAGGCCAATCTATTTTTTCAAAATTTCTTGGTAAGTCTAATACAAGTAGGAAGCCACTGCACTGTATTATACACCAGTGATCCTCCATTCTGGCTGCACGACGTAATCATCTAAGCCCATTCTGGTCCTCTTGAGTTAAAATTTTGAGGTTCATGAGTTTATAAGGCATCATAGGTGATTCCTATGGCCAGCCAAGGATGAAAACAACTGTGATCAGCCTCGTTTTATTTTTTATTTCCCATTAATTATCTTCCTCCACCCAAGCCCATCATAGATCCGCATAACATTAAGAGTTAAACTAAGGAGAAAATCAATAATAATAATAATTTATTTTTGCTATAATGCCATGAATTTGTATGGTCCTTTAAAGGTGTTCACACAGTCTCACATTTATGATCTCTTTTTATTCTCACAACTGCACTTTGAGAAAATACTGCAGATATTATTATCCCTATTTTATAGACTAAAATAACTGAGTCTCAGAGAGATGTTAGGTGGTTTGTCCAAGGCAAAATGAGAAAAAGAATCAAAGGAATAAATGCAATCAAGAACCCAAATATTAACTATCTATTCTTTCCATTACATTATGTTGTCCTGTCTTGTTACTGAACCTCATTTTAAGAGACTAATAAAGGAGACTGGGGAGAACTGTGAACATCAATACCTAAATTATATTTCTAAAGATTCTGAGTCCAAGTGTGAGCAGATGAACAGGAAATACCTAGTGAATGAGAGAAATTGCCAAACATTTCTATTCTACCTAGTCAAAGCCTAGCGTTCAGAAAATATCTGACAGAACAGTGGTTAAAGCTATTTCTAGTTTCAGTACATTACCATTCTGTAGCCCCTAAGATAGACTAAGGGATTGTCCCACTAGGAATTATTTCTCTTTCTGTCATACAAGGAAACACTGTAAGGGCAAATATCTAATGAGAATTACATGAAACACTCAACCATTTGGGATAATTTGAGTTATTTAAAATATAAGTGTGCTAGTATTGCTCGACTCCTAAAACAACCCGCAAATCAGCCACTTGCCTCAATAAAAGTTTATTCATTGTTTACGTCATGGTCCAGGGCAGGTCACCCAGGAGTCCTGTTTCATGTAGTCATTTCGGAACTAAGGCTTCCTCCATCATGTGGCTTCATCACCAGACAAAGAAAGGAAGAGAACATGGAAAATAAATGGAAGATTTATTCCCATATCAAACAGATGTGAAGTACATCTGTTTACATTCCTCTGACCATAATTCAATTACAAGGGACCCTAGGAAATGTCTAGTCAAGTAACAAGGAGGAAGAGAACATGAATATTGATGAACAAATAGCCAGTGTATTTTATAATTGCCATACTTTTGTTATGATTATTATACCTGGCATCTTATTTAGGAACAATTATCAATAAGAAAAAACATTTAACTATTACATGGTCACATGTGATCAGAGTCCAAGAGGTATAAAACATTCACTTATTTTGGATTATCTTTTTTTATTATTATTATACTTTAAGTTCTAGGGTACATGTGCATAACGTGCAGGTTTGTTACATATGTATACTTGTGCCATGTTGGTGTGCTGCACCCATCAACTCATCAGCACCCATCAATTCATCATTTATATCAGGTATAACTCCCAATGCAATCCCTCCCACCTCCCCCCTCCCCATGATAGGCCCCGGTGTGTGGTGTTCCCCTTCCCGAGTCCAAGTGATCTCATTGTTCAGTTCCCACCTATGAGTGAGAACATGCAGTGTTTGGTTTTCTGTTCTTGTGATAGTTTGCTAAGAATGATGGTTTCCAGCTGCATCCATGTCCCTACAAAGGATGCAAACTCATCCTTTTTTATGGCTGCATAGTATACCATGGTGTATATGTGCCACATTTTCTTAATCCAGTCTGTCACAGATGGACATTTGGGTTGATTCCAAGTCTTTGCTATTGTGAATAGTGCCGCAATAAACATACGTGTGCATGTGTCTTTATAGCAGCATGATTTATAATCCTTTGGGTATATACCCAGTAGTGGGATGGCTGGGTCATATGGTACATCTAGTTCTAGATCCTTGAGGAATTGCCATACTGTTTTCCATAATGGTTGAACTAGTTTACAATCCCACCAACAGTGTAAAAGTGTTCCTATTTCTCCACATCCTCTCCAACACCTGTTGTTTCCTGACTTCTTAATGATTGCCATTCTAACTGGTGTGAGATGGTATCTCATTGTGGTTTTGATTTGCATTTCTCTGATGGCCAGTGATGATGAGCATTTTTTCATGTGTCTGTTGACTGTATGAATGTCTTCTTTTGAGAAATGTCTGTTCATATCCTTTCCCCACTTTTTGATGGGGTTGTTTGTTTTTTTCTTGTATATTTGTTTGAGTTATTTGTAGATTCTGGATATTAGCCCTTTGTCAGATGAGTAGATTGCAAAAATTTTCTCCCATTCTGTAGGTTGCCTGTTCACTCTGATGGTAGTTTCTTTTGCTGTGCAGAAGCTCCTTAGTTTAATTAGATCCCATTTATCAATTTTTGCTTTTGCTGCCATTGCTTTTGGTGTTTTAGACATGAAGTCCTTGCCCATGCCCATGTCCTGAATGGTATTACCCAGGTTTTCTTCTAGGGTTTTTATGGTATTAGGTCTAACATTTAAGTCTCTAATCCATCTTGAATTAATTTTCGTATAAGGAGTAAGGAAAGGATCCAGTTTCAGCTTTCTACTTACGGCTAGCCAATTTTCCCAGCACCATTTATTAAATAGGGAATCCTTTCCCCATTTCTTGTTTTTCTCAGGTTTGTCAAAGATCAGATGGCTGTAGATGTGTGGTATTATTTCTGAGGACTCTGTTCTGTTCCACTGGTCTATATCTCTGTTTTGGTACCAGTACCATGCTGTTTTGGTTACTGTAGCCTTGTAGTGTAGTTTGAAGTCAGGTAGCGTGACGCCTCCAGCTTTGTCCTTTTGACTTAGGATTGTCTTGGCAATGCGGGCTCTTTTTTGGTTCCATATGAACTTTAAAGCAGTTTTTTCCAATTCTGTGAAGAAACTCATTGGTAGCTTGATGAGGATGGCATTGAGTCTATAAATAACCTTGGGCAGTATGGCCATTTTCACGATATTGATTCTTCCTATCCATGAGCATGGTATGTTCTTCCATTTGTTTGTGTCCTCTTTGATTTCACTGAGCAGTGGTTTGTAGTTCTCCTTGAAGAGGTCCTTGACATCCCTTGTAAGTTGGATTCCTAGGTATTTTATTCTCTTTGAAGCAATTGTGAATGGAAGTTCATTCATGATTTGACTCTCTGTTTGTCTGTTACTGGTGTATAAGAATGCTTGTGGATTATCTTTCAGTGTATACAGAATCTGCCTGAGATGGCATCTTGGAAACCTCATTTTCTCTTACTCTGCTTCCCTCAACCTTTTTTTTCCTTTTTCCTGTGATCACTTTAGTCTTTCTACCTCTGTTCTTCCCAAGCATTCTAGCTCTACTCTGAAGAAAATGCACATCTTCTCAAGGTTCTGAGAATCCTCCCCTAGTGCCACTAGAAGGAAGGGGGAGGTCAATTTTTTGAAATAAAAGGAGGCAGCATTAAATCCTTTAGATTCCTAAAAAGAATGGAAAATCCACAGATCATACTAACCCTTTTCTTGACAATATTGACCACCACTCATGGGATAACCTCAATGTGCTTTGTATCCTATCGTGTTTCCTTAAATAATTTCGTAGTTTTTGATCCAGCAATTCTGTGTTGAGAAACAGATCTTCAGAAACAAATCAGACAAGTTAGAAAAGACACATACATAAGATATGTATGACTGAATTGTTTATAAATAATGAAGAACCAGAAACAATCTATTGTGTCTGAATGCCTTACAATAGGAAATTGTTTCAATACATTGTAGTACATACATACAAAGTATGAATACTGTGCAGTCATAAAAACTGATAACAAATATCTAATATTTACTAAATATTCATAACATAGAAGTGAAAACGTATATTGCAAAACATTAATAGTAATTATAGTGTTATTCTAATTTGAAAATGCATGTATTTTCATTGGAAAATGTTAGGAAGTTGACACCAAAATCTTAACAGTGATTATCTTGAGGTCATAATATTTCATAGTTTTAAGCATAGTAAATCATGCTTGATTTACTTATCTGTATTTCTTAAAAAGTTTGCCAAATTTAATACATGCACAATAAGAGAGTGAAGATACAGAATACACAATCAGAGAGTGGTAGATGAAGTCAAGTCTCAGAAGGTGGTCTGGTTTAGAAGTAGAGTGCTGGCATTTTCTGTGGTGTTTATGAAAACACTTGCTTTCCAATGTCCTCCACCCATTCTTTTACCTATCTTCTCCACTTTAGGAACTGTTAAAGGGAAATGCTCATTTGTTAACTGCACTTAAATTGAAATCCAACAATAGATATATTAACTAATTTACCCAAAGATATACAGCTAAATTTTAACGTAGTAGTTCTTTTGTCCTTTGTCAAGTCAGTTCCTTTGATTTTACTGTGTTCTGAATAAAAAGAATCTTATAATTTTTTCTTTCACCAAAATAAAAAAATATGCCACCACGCTTGGAAGAACAAAGCTTGTAAGTCACTTTTGTGACTCAAGAGCAAAACTTAATAATAACAACTTTCACTGATTTCAAAGACAGTAGGCTAGTAAAATGTGTGGTGGCCAAGAGAATGCATCTCAGATCTTCTACTCTGAGGATTTCAGTGGACTGGCAGTCCCAGTTGTTATATTCTGAAATCCATCTGCCTTTTGCTCCAAAGCAACTCTTCTCAGGTAATGACAGCTTGGTGGGACTCCTCACAGCTAATGACTAAGGATGGCAAGGGCGCCAAAGTGAGCACATTCCTGAGAGGATTCCTCTGATGGGTGACAAGCACAAGGATTGCCCTACAGTATTGCCAGACTATCTTAGAACTGCATTACAGACTAAGATGCTCCCACTCAAGCTTCCTTCCTTCCCTATGTTCTTCACTTGGGTTTAGACCTACGTTGCAGTCTGATGGCTCTTCCAGCCTCTTCTAGCTGCCTCCCAATTTTCTCCCACAGGCAAGTCTCCTACTAAGTTTCTGACAAATTTAATCTCATCTTGGCATCTGTTTCTCAGAGGACCAAGACAACTACAAATCATTTATAAAGTTCCCAAGAGACTAAAGGTTAAGTCTTGTTCATAACCACATGTATTAGTTTATTTTCACGCTGCTGATAAGGACATACCCAAGACTAGGCAATTTACAAACAAAAGAGGTTTAATGGACTTGCAGTTCCACATGGCTGGGAAGGCCTCACAACCATAGTGGAAGGCAAGGAGGAGTAAGTTATGTCTTACATGGATGGCAGCAGGCAAGGAGAGAGCTTATGCAGGGAAACTCCCATTTTTAAAGCCATCAGATCTCTTGAGACTCATTCACTATCATGAGAACAGCATAGGAAAGACCTGCTCCCATAATTTAATCACCTCCCACTGGGTTCCTCCCACAACACATGGGAATTATGGGAATTACAGTTCAAGATGAGATCCTGGTGGGAACACAGCCAAACCATATCACCACACTTGCCACAATTCAGGTGCAGAACTGGAACCAGAAGAAAACATTTTCTCTTGAGGCTGTCCTTTATGGGTTCCATTGAAACCTAAACTTAAATCCTATTAAGAATTTAATATTTATTTCACTTTGAATGGAGAGCCTTAAGAAGTCTATTAATAACCTAACAATCAGAACTACTCATTACCCTGGAGAAATCACAACTTGTAGACCACAATCACAACCATCATCCAACAACATCACTGATTTTTAAAATTAATGTATATTTATCTTAGAATATTTACTACTGATTCGTTATTGGCCTTGGACATACACCTTAATTTCTCTGAAGACTATTTTCTTTATTTGGAATCATTTACTATAAGGAAATCTCCTTGTTTTTAAGAAAAGTGGCTCTGGAGCCATATTATATTGTTTGGATCCTGGCCTCAAAACTTACCAAGTTACCTTGGGTAAGTTACTTAATATATCTTTGCCTCAGTTTCCTTATCTACAATATGTGTTTAACAATAATATCTATCTCCTATTGTTATTACAGGAGAACAGTGTTTAGTGCACAGTACCTTATAAAAATATTGACCATTGTGCTTAGCATTAATATCAATTATCTCCTACATGTCAAGCAATGCTCAAGGGTCTCTGGGAGAAACTGTGAACATAATACAGTGTAGTTGGGGAACTCACATAAAATTAGAAAAAGCTGAACACAAATAATTGTACAACTGTGGGATAAGGACTATAAGAAAGGAAAATAGACGGCACAGGTGTTCTATAAGAAATAGGATCAAGTGGGGTTTAGGGAACACTTTCCAGGAGACATTAGTTACACGTGAACTGAGTCTTGAAAGCTGTAGAACTTGATGAGTCAACAGCAAGGTTTCCACAGAGAGAGGACAGCTCATGTGAATACATGTGGATGTAGAAGAGCATAGAGCACTCCAGGTAGGTGTAAGAGATTTGATCTAGTCCAGTTGAAGGATGTGGGAAGAGAAGCATGAAGAGGCATATCTTCAGAGTTTAACCTTCATTTCCCTACAATGAAGTCTGAATTTCATTCCTAGGGAGTGGAGGGTCATCAATGAAGAGGTTATTACAGGCAAAGAGCATTACCAAGGATGTATTTTAGAAAGTGTTTTTTGGCAACTTTATGGAATATAAACTAGGTGTGGGCAAGACTCAAGAGAGTTAGGGAAACCAGTAGGGAAGTTCTTATTTGTAGACCCTGGAAAGGGGAGGGCGAGAAAAACCAGAATAGAGGATAGAAGGAGGGAAGGAAGTTTGCAGAAAAAGATCATAATTGCTTCCTTTTTATTCCTACTGTGCTTAATTCCACACACACACACACACACAAAAAAAAAAAAAAAAACAAAAAAAAACTTGAAATGACTTGCAGAAAGTACACAAGAAAAATAGTTAAATAAATAAAGCACTAAGACCAGGGAAATATAAATTAGATCAGGAAATATGGGCTGGAATAGAATGAGACAAAAATAGGCCAACCATTTGGGCTTGAGCAGGTGCTATCCTGGCAGCCAAAGTGAAAAACCTGATTTGATATATAATTAGTCAATTATGCCATAAATCAGTTTTTCTCATTAATATCCTCAAAAGCGTCAGCTAATGAGACCAATTGGAGTGTTGTATTTAGGTGCATGTGAGATATCTAGCTAGGAATGTCAATAACATATCTGTGTATCGCCCTTGTGCTTGACAGATGGTCATGGGCTGGAGAAATACATGAGTGAGGCCTCATTTAGTACCATATGGACAGCAGAACCATGGTGTAGATTGAACTCACTCAGGGAGACTGTGTTGACCAACTTCTTGGCAAAGTAAACTACCAGTGTTGCACTAGATGTTTTCTAAGGTTTTTTTTGTTTTTGTTTTTTTTTTTTTTTTTGGCTCTAGCATCTCATGGTGTTGCCTTTCCCAAACAGAATGTTATCTATATTACTCATTAAATTATTGACAAATCTTTATTGAACACCCACTATGTGTCAGCTACTGTTCTATGAACTGGAGTTATGGTGATGAATGAAACAAACAAAAATCCCTACCTTCATGGATCTTATATTCTAATGGGGGACCAGGGAGGACAGTCAATACACAAGACCAGAGACAAGAAGTAATGAGTGGGGTTCACTCCTTTCAAGTAGTATATACTGGTCTGAATACAATTCTTGAGATTAATTCTTTTATCTGACTTTTAACAAGGGAAAGAGCAGTGCAGAGTGAATCAGCATGCTAGTTCAATACGTGACTGGCACAGACCTAGAGAATCCCATTAGCCCAGGTCAGAATATAACCAAAAGGTTCCTCCTTTAATAACTTAGATCCTCTTTAGGGCAGAATTAGGAGCTGCTTTCAGTCAGGATCCTAAGAGTAAGTCCTAAAACACAGAGTATTTAAGGAGCTGGGATTCTCTAGTCTCAGCTTCTCCAGACTTTGTGGGCTGCTTCAGGTCCAATTGTACCCAACTCAGTTCACCCTGAAGGGCAGGTAAAGGAGAACTTGTGGAGCAACTCAACATTCATTGCCTGTGTTCATACTTGCACATAAGCCAGATACCTGGATTATATGAGACATTTAATGCTTGAACTTCAGAACCAAGTGACTGTACTCAACAATTATTAGTGTATCATAAAAATATAACCTTTATTTAGTATGTTGCCCACCTGGTAAAAGCAGGACACATAGTCATAATGCCTTTGAAATTCTCCCTCCTTACTTTCTTCATAAGCATTGCTTGAGTTTTATTTTTGCTTTTATTCACTCATATTCTAATTTTTATTTCTAGTAGTTCAGAAGATATACTGTATTTCTATTCTTTTATGGTGACCTTAGAATTTTTATATGCTTATTTAACAAGTCTAAAATAAATAAATAATTTTATCTTCTTCCCAAATAATGTAAGGACCTTAGAACTTGAATGCCAATCACTCCCCACTTACAACTTCTATACTTTTTATTAACCATACAACTACATAATTCTATCTCAGTTTTTAACCCCACAAAATACACACTATTGATATCAATAATGACTGATTTTGCTTACATGTTGAACATTTTATATGGTTAACATTTTTTCTTTCTTCTCATACGTTCCTTCTGTGTTGATCTTCCTTTTCCTAGAATTACATCCATTGAAATTGCCCTTAGTGATGGTGTTGGTGATTAATCCATTAAAACATAGTAGTAGTAATAGCCATGATAATGATAATAATAATAAAAGTAATAACTACAAATTATTGCATGGTTACCATGTGTTAAGGACTATGCTAAGTGCTTTAAATGGACTATATCTTTAAATTCTCACCAAACACCTGTCAGATACCATTATTATCTAGATTTTATAAATACAAAAACTTAATCTTAGATTAAGTAACATGCTCAAGGGCACACAACTAGACTGGAAATAATTTTCCAGTGCACATGCTCTGAACCATTCTTCTTGAATTCATACAACTGTGAATATATTTCGAAATTTCCTCAACAGGCTTTTGCATCTTACTTGTCACTAGACTCACAGATTTGATTCACGAATAACATGTTTAATAACAATCAGAGCCTTTGAATGGAATGCATTCTGTATTCATTTAAACTCCTTAGAGCTTTTTCAGATATCAAATTAACATTACAACCAGAGTCCTTCACTTGTGGCTATGCAATCAATACATACATAAACACCAGGCAAACCACGTCACAATGCCACATCATCATTCATGCTGCAGTGGAACAGACTTCAAGCTATTTTAGTCTACGTAGAAGGAAGAGCTACTCTCAAGTTTGTGACCTCCTGCCCAAAATGTTGTTCTGCATTATTCAAAGCATGCACACATGTTGAAACTTTCCTCCTCTACAACCTTTTGAAATCACTTTTTTGGGCACCAATATCCCCAACTCATGATAATAGTTGTTTATCCAGAATAACTAGTAACAAGGAGGACTTTGCTATGGTCCCTCATTTTGTGATGCTGAATCTCACCACAAATAATCTATATATTATCCATATAGATCTGCTTTAAATCTTGACAAGATTACATTACTTATCAATGAAATACCATTTAAGTACCATTAGGTAAATATCTCTAGTCACTATCTTAAGGTTCAGCACAACCCAAGAAGAAAACTGACTAGAAAGCTCATTCCCACTAAATCAAGACCTAGGAATTACTGGTCAACAAATTATGTGGAGTAAGATAAACTGGTGTAGCTACACTGATATCAGACAAAGTAGGCTTCTTACAGACATACGAGGCTACACGTAGTACCAGGGATAAAGGAGACATTTTATGATAAGAAAAAAAAATTCATATATTGACAAGGCATAATAATCCTAAGTGTGTATCCATCTAATAATAGAGCCTCACTGTATACAAAACAAAAACTTGCAGAACTAAAAGGAAGAACAGAAAAAACCATAAATGGAGTTGGAAATTTGAGCATACCTCTTTCAGTAATTGCCAGCATAACTAGAAAAAACGAAATCAATAGGAATACAAAAGATCTGAGCAACAATATCAGTTAACTTAGTGTCTTAGTACATTCAGGCTGCTATGACAAAATACATGAAACTGGGTAATTTATAAACAACAAAAATATATTGCTCACAGTTCTAGAGGCTGGACATTCTAAGACCAAGGTGTCAGTAGATATGGTATCTGGTGAGGGCAGCTTCATAGACAGCACATCTTGCTGTGTCCTCATATGGCAGAAGGGCAGAAAAGCTAACACACTTCTTCAGGCCTCTTTTATAAGGGCACTAATCTCATTCATAAGGGCTCTGCCCTTATGACCTAATCACCTCCCAAAGTCCTCACCTTCTAATACCATCTCCTTAGTAATTAGGTTTCAATGTATGAATTTTGGGAGGACACAGCCAAAACATAGCATGTAGTCTAATTGATATTTGCAGAACACTATACCTAAAAATAGCAGAATGCACACTTGAAAGATGAACAAGGATAACAAGTACAGAGATAGGATTAGTAATCACAAAATTACCTACAAAAAAATAGTCCAAGCCCAGATGTCAACACAGGTGAATTCTACCAATATTTAAATAAAAATGAATACCAATCCTTTTCAAACTCCTCCAAAGAGAAGAGAAGGAAAGACACATACCAATTCAATCATTTCATGAAGCCAGTATCACTTTGATATCAAAATAAGACAAAGTCATAAAAAAGAAAACTATAATAATACATGTTATTAATAGACACAAAATAATCAAATATTAGCAAACCTAATCCATCAGCATGTAAAAAAAATTATACGCTATGAACAAATGTGATTTACCCCCCAGCAATGCAGGTTTGTTTTAACACCTGAAAATGAATTGATATATTACACCATATCATTAGAATAAAAAACAAAAAGCACATGATCATCTCAATAGATGCAACAAAGCATTTGATAATACCTGACACCTTTTCGTGGTAAAAAAAAAAAAAAAAAAAAAAAAAAAAAAAAAAAAAAACCTCAGCAAACTAGAATTAAAAAGAAACTTCTGCAGCCCGATAAAGGGCATCAACAAAAACATATAGATAACATCATACATAATGGTAAAAGATGGAATGATTTCCTCCTATGATCAAGAATAATACAAAGATATCTGTTCTCATCACTTCTATTCAACATCATACTGGAAGTTCTAGGTAGGGAAATTAGACAAGAAAATGAAGATTGGAAAGGAAGGAGTAAAACTATCTGTTTAGCAATGATAATCTTGCATAAAGAAAATCCTAAGACATCACTAAAAAAACTGTTAAAACTAATAAATGAATTCAGCAAGGTTGGAGGATATGAAATCAATATACAAAAATCAATTGTATTTCTATACACTGGCAATACACAATTAAAAATCGAAATAAAGAAAGTAATTTCATTTACAATAGTTTCAAAGGCAAGACTAAGCAAAAAGAACAAATATGGAGGCACTACATTATCTGACTTCAAACTATACTACAAGTATGTAGTTACCAAAACAACGTGGTACTAGTGTAAAAATAGGCACATAGACCAATGGAACAGAATAGAGAACTCAAAAATAAAGGCAAATACTTACAGCCAACTGATCTTCAACAAAGCAAACAAAAGCATAAAGTTGGGAAAGGACACCCTATTCAGCAAATGGTGCTGGGATAATTGGCAAGCCACATGTAGAAGAATGAAATTGGATCCTCATCTCTCACCTTATACAAAAATCAACTGAAGATGGATCAACTACTTAAATCTAAGACCTAAAACCATGAAAATTCTAGAAGATAACATTGGAAAAACTCTTCTAGACATTGGTTTAGGCAAAGAGTTCATGATCAAGAACCCAAAAGCAAATGCAACAAAAACAAAGATAAATACATGGGACATAATTAAACTAAAAAGATTTTGCACAGTAAAAGAAATAATCAGCAGAGTAAACAAACAACACACAGAGTGGGAGAAAATATTCGCAAACTATGCAACCAACAAAGGACTGATATCCAGAATCTACGAAGAACTCCAGTAAATCAACAAGAAAAAAACAAATAATCCTATCAAAAAGTGGGCAAAGGACATGAATAGACAATTCTCAAAGGAAGATATGCAAACAGCCAACAAACATGTGAAAAAATACTGAACATCACTCATTATCAGGGAAATGCAAATCAAAACAACAATAAGATACCACCTCACTCCTGCAAGAATACCCATAATTTAAAAAAAATTAAAAAAACAGATGTTGGCATAGATATGGTGAAAAAGGAACACTTCTACACTGCTGGTGGAAATGTAAACTAATACAAACACTGTGGGAAACAGTATGGAGATTCCCTAAAGAACTAAAAATAGAACTACCATGATCCAGCAATCCCTCTACTGTGTATCTACCGAGAGGAAAAGAAGTCATTATTTGAAACAGACACTTGCACACACATGTTTATAGCAGCACAATTAGCAATTGCAAAAATATGGAACCAGCCTAAATGCCAATCAACCAATGAATGGATAAATAAAATGTGACACACACACATATATAATATATATTATGTATATATATACACACACACATACCATAGAATACTACTCAACCGTAAAAGGTAATGAAATAATGGCATTTGCAACAACCTGAATGAAGTTGGAGACCATTATTCTAAGTGAAGTAACTCAGGAATGGAAAACCAAACATCATATGTTCTCACTTATAAGTGGGAGCTAAGCTATGAGGATGCAAAGGAATAAGAATGATAATAATGAACTTTGAGAACTCAGGGGGAGAGGGGGAGCGGGGAGAGGGATAAAAGACTACACATTGAGTACACTGTACACTGCTCAGGTGATGGGTGTACCAAAATCTCAGAAATAACCACTAAATAAATTTTCCATGCAACCAAACACCACCTGTTCCCACAAAACTATTGAATAAAAATAAAAATTAAAAAATATGATATCTGGATGCTTGCAGTTCATTTACAAAATAAATAAAATAGGAATCAATTTAACAGAAGAAGTACAAAACATATACTTTGAAAACTACAAAACATTGTTTAAAGAAATTAAAGAAGATATAAACAAATGGAAAGACATTCCACATTCATGAGTCAGAAAATATAGTATCTTTAAGTTGGTAATGCTTCCCAAATTGGTCTACAGATTCAATGAAGTTCCTATCAGAATTCTAGTTGGCTTCTTTGTAGAAACTGACGAGCTGACCCAAAAATTTATATGGAGGAACATCCATATTGTTCTCCATAGTGGTTGTACTAATCTGCATTCCCACCAACAGTCTCCATTCTCCACGTTCTCATCAGCATTTCTTATTGCCTGTCTTTTGGATCAAAGCCATTTTAACTTAGGTGAGATGCTGTCTCATTGTAGTTTGATTTGCAGGGCACCTGTCACCTGAGGGTCTTATCATCTACTTTCAAGGGCAGTAGATTAGAAAATTCTTTTATGACCATGCTTCAGAGGAGAAAGGCAGGAGGTCAGAGTGACCTTCTTGCTTCTGCAGTTTCTCAATTACCAAGGTGCCATATTTTGTGGTATTGTGCTCTGAGTCCCAACATGCCTGTTTTTCTAAGGACAATAGGAAGCATTGAAGGATTCTAATCTAAATAGTAAAAAGATCATGAATACAAGTGGTAATCCGTATCTTCTGTGTTTACTTCCTCCACCATTTTGGGGAGAGGGGGGAGCTTATCGATTTGTCTCATGGGTTGTCCACACAAAAGTTTCTTCAGTGTTGTAGGTTGCTGCCCACCTCTCTGTGCTGCCTCACTCCTGCTCATTCCGCTGTAGTTGTAGCTTGGATATTGGGTAGAGTCTCCTAATGGGCTACAGCTCCCCTTCGTATGGCCCCAGTGAGGGGAAAATGTGGGACAGGACACATTTTCCTCCTTTGTTTATTTATCCCAATAGTTCCACACTTTAAGGCTGAATGTATATTAGAATTCCATGCATGGTTGAGAATTACAGTGGAGAAGGGAAGAAAAAATCTCAAAGAACATTGCAAATATATTTCTCCCCATAACTCAAAGGAAAAGGACTCAGTATGTATGTGGGGAAGTGTGTCCAAATTCCACACGCATGTTCTTCCAAATCTTCACTAACCTTCCAAGACATATTTACAGTGCACAAAAGTCTTGTTCTTAGTCCTGGGTATATCTCTCTGCTGCTAGCAATTACCATAAATCTGAGTCATTCAACCTAGGGTCTAGCAAGACAGTCCATTTACATTCCACATCCTATCAAAATATCCAGGTGTGCATTGGCACTGCTTTTATGTTCTAATCTGAGCCTCTTCCACCAGAATAAGTTGCAGCTAAGTCTATTTTTTCTGATTGCCCAATGGTTAAGTGTTGGAACACATACTTATGTGTATACACATACACTCACTCATGGGCTTTGAGGACAAACACTATTTGGCAGAGACAGTACAAACAAACCCAGTAAAAAGGAAAAGGCAATAATTCCCGAAGGTTCCATAATTTACAAGGTCACATCTCTCACAATGGAGTTAGTACAGCAGATTATTATGCAAAGCACTGTTAGTGCCTTTCTTTTATCCCCTTCTCTCAAATTGTACCTCCCTGAGCCTGCCAAGAATAAGAAATGACCTATTACTAAGCCATATACTTCTTAATGACTGCTCTGCTAGCTACACAAAAACCTGGTTAAAACTTGAAATTACCTCTTGAAATTTTCCAATTAGCTATTAGACAAAGGCCATCCTTCTCCCCAGCCTCTGTCCGGGGATGAGGACTTCAGTGCTTGGGAAGTAAGGGAAGTGAATACAGTCAGATTTGCCATTTTATCAGACTGTCCTGAGTGTCAAGGAGAAAGTAGATGGGGGAAAAGTATAGGAGTACCTACTGGGGAACTAGGAGGAGAAAAAGGCCAGACAATTATGGTCTTAATTTTGCAGTCAAACAAATTGGACTGACGAAAAAAAAGGAGTTCAAGAAAAAGAATATTATCAAGCAAGACAGATTCTGGTTTACACTATGGAAATTGCACTGAGAAGGTGATCTCTTACAAAATGTATACAGTTTTATGAATTGAAAATAGTGGATGGGCACTACTTTATAGATAGAGGGAAATATATTAAGATAAAATGGCACTCCCCACCAAAAAAATCACGAAATGGTGATAGAGTCTAAGATCTGCACAAGCTAATATAATCTTTTCATCATCACTTTCCAGAGGCAGACCCCATCAACAACAATAAGTTCCAGAAACTTTTTGTGTGATCATAACCACTTTAAAAGCATTTGGATCAAATTGATACAATTCAAATAACTATGAGGGTTTTGTTCTAAAAATTAAATTCCACAAAAGACAATTCAGAAAAGAGAGCCCACCACTGCATGCCCCTCCCACCCCTTCCCCAACACCAACACACACACACCTCTCAGATACTCTTCCTAAGAGACGAGTTTTCAACTTTCCTGACACTAAATTTGGGCAGAGGTGTCAAGTCATTATAATTCCTACAAGCTGGCCTGGCTAAAATAGCATTTCAGCAGCCTGCCACTGGCATATAATCAACTGCACACCCACTGCTGGACTTGATATACAATTGTGGCACCAAAAAATGTACCTGTTGATGCCAAGTATTGCTATGCAACAAATTAACCTTTGACCAGAAAAATTATTTTTCCACTTTCTGGATGTCTAAGTCAGTTAAGCATTTTCAGATCAATGCGACCATATATCCACCTGTAACAATTGAGAAAGTATTCCTTATTTGCCGAATAACCCTTTTGTCTCACAAAGGACACATTATGTCTTAGAACTCAAAAGAGTAGGCAACTGGCTATTTCAAAGTATTTGGCATGCTAAACAATTCAGAAGTGCTTACTTATTTGCATCATATTAAGATATATTTACATATTTAAACATTTCACACAAAGTTGGCCCAAACCAATAGTGTTTTACAAGGTATTTTCAATTTTCTCAGGATTGTCAAGATCAATACTTTTCTCTGTACCATATATCTTAGTGGCAGTAATTAGCTTTGTAGAATTGTTGTTAGGGAAAAGGTTTCCATGGAGAAGAAGAAAGATATATGAGTTGTTATGTATGTGAAAGCAATTTCAGGAGGAAAATGGTATAGTGTGGGCAGTAGCATTACATAGTCTAGATTTATTTCGTTACTTAGGTCCTGATGTTTTTCTGTTTCTGGACTTTTAGCTAAAATACAAAACTATCATTATTAAATTGCTCATTATAGTGATCTTTTGTAGAAGCTTAATTTATATTTGTGGTTGCAACATTCAGGTTTACAAGTATTCCAGTTTATTTGCAGCCTACTTCTTCCATAAAATCTCTGTGGAAATCTTACTACAGGGCAGCCCCTCAAAAATCGTGTCTCATTTTCCACCAAATAAATGTAATAATACAAATATGCTCCCCTTAAAGGAGACCCAATGGAACCAAAATAAGCCACAAGCAAAAATCAAAATAATGATTAAAAACATTTAATGATTAAAAATATTTATTTATAAATAATTTGTCATGTATAAGTATACTCTTTAATGTAAATTCAGAATAAAGGCATAATTATTGAAGTTTTATCTAGAGGTGTTAAATACATAAAACAAAAAAATTAGGAAAAATAGTTCATGCTGAGAGCTTTAAATGACCATTTAGCTTTGAGTCTGTGCTTCAGCACATACAGGAGTTGATTTGTAAAAACTAGAGAACACATCAGCTACATCTCCACTTCATGCTGGACAGATGTAAAAGTAATAATAATTTGGTATGATGTGTAACTTTTCCAAACAAGACAGGCAGCACACTTAGTTTTGTATAAGAGGTGGTAAGTTATAGTGAAAGAGGCACGTGTTTTGGGATTAGAAACATACAATTTTAGACACTAGTTCTGTGACTTCTTTGCACTCGGGGACTCCTTTTTCTCAAGTATAGAAGAAGGATAAAGCCAACTGGCAGAGGTTGCTGTAAGAATTAAGTAAAATGTTTGTGAAAGCACCTGACTCAGAGCAGATGCTCAATCCTCTCTGGTCCTTTCATCTTTAGAGGTATAACTTTTATTGGTTTTAAGTGGGGTTTACAAGACACCTAAAGCTGTTTTCCCCTAGGAACATACCCATTTCATAGCATATATGAAGAAAACAGGAATGTATTCATTTGTATAGCAATTGACATCCTCATACTTAAATATTGACATCCTCATACTTACCAAATCTATCAGTTATAAAAATCAGTAAGTATATAATATCAGTTTTACTCTTTTCTTGACTTTAGAATGACTATAGAATGATAGTGGCAACAAGATGACTGATACTTAATAAAGATCATTAAGATATGGAAAATACAGAATCTGAAGAATGACAGCCTCATTATATTTTTTCTACTATAAGAAGAGATGACAAATGGTTAACATCAGAGTTTGGTTGCCATAAATTTTGATATTCTTATATATACAATGTGTACTTGCTTATTATAAAAAAGTTACAAAGCAACCACACACATGCACAGCGCAATCCATATTCCCACACTCCCAGAGATAACTACTGATATCAAGTTGTAGTTTATTATTCCAATATATTTCTACACAACATTATACAGTATCACATATTTTCTCTTTACTTTGTTGCCATAAATTAACCACTGAGAAAGTACCCAATTGATTCTGAGGCCACACAAGCAGCCAAGAACCAAGCATCTCCAATTGTTCTTCTGTGACCTGTGATCAGTGACTCTTGTGAGATTGTCCCTTGTAGCAGAGAATGCTAGTTGCCCCTTAATATTCTCCTCACCTTCTTCTTCTTCTTCTTCTTCTTTTTTTTTTCCGTAATAGAACACCCAACTTTTATCTAAGTGCAAAGTCAAAGGCTCATTTCCCAACCTCACTTGCAACTAGGTGGGACCATGTGACTAGATTTTGGCCTATAGAGTGTGAGTATAAGTGGTTTGTGTAAGCTCCAGGGTCATACTTTCAAAAGAAAAGAAGTCTATCTTTCCTTTTCCCCTTTTGCTTTTCTCACTAGCTAGAATACAGATCTGATTGTGTCTTTGCCTTTAACAAAGAGATGGAAGTTTCATATTGAGGGTGGCAGAACAAGACGGAAGGACACTAGGCTCTTGATCCTGGTGTCCTGTCATACCAGTATTAGACCACCTTTGATGGGCAAGAACTAAGTTTCTGTCTTTTTTAAACAACTAGACTTTTGGTACAACTGTTTAACCTCTATTTTAATAAATATACCCCTCTACTAGACAGAGTTATTCCCTACTATTAATTGCCCATAACTTTGGCCTTGAGAGTGGGGCCATTGCTCTTTGTGATACAACTTCACTCCTAGAGTAAATTATGAATTAAATGTCTTTGAGTTCATCCATTTTTCCCTTGGAGTGATCAGATGGTTTGCATTGCAGTGTTTACCTTTGTCTCAGGACCATGTGCCCCTTCAGAAGTTTATCACAGAACATGATTTAAGGCAGAGACTTCTAGTATTGTATTATGGATCCAATCACTTCTTGTTTTCACCCTCACTTCAGTATTTACTACCCCCTGAGATACCCTTTTGGGGACAAGCAGCTTCTGTGGTAATTGTCTAGTCTTTGAATAGAGGGGAAAACAACCAATCAGAGCCAGACTGATTCCTGTTGGTTCTTCATTTTATCAGGATCTTGGATTCCCCAATCTTACTCAGCAATGATTGGCATTGCTGCCTTTCCTAGCCTTGGATAGCAATGAGGCTAACAGTGATCATCCCTGGGCAAATGAGGAAATACAAATCATAATTAGAAAGCTTTCTCTCAACCCTTCCCCATCTCATTTCTCATCCTCTCTTGGCACAGGAGATGCCATCTTTATTGCTTTTTCTTATCACACACAGAAACCCAACTACTTTCATTTTCTCCAAAGGTTTTTCTATATATTATGTGAATTCATGGAATCCATCAACCGTTCTAACTCTTCTGAAGCATCTCTAGGTTTGCTATGGGGGCAGGTAT
Organism: Rhinopithecus roxellana; assembly: GCF_007565055.1. NCBI lineage: Eukaryota > Metazoa > Chordata > Mammalia > Primates > Cercopithecidae > Rhinopithecus > Rhinopithecus roxellana. Next base: position 86,754,518 of record NC_044555.1, on the reverse strand, counting down.
CCAGCATCCCATGCTAGTTCACCATCTTATATGAAATTGGGAGTTTTTATCCTACTTCCTGCTCACCTTTTCCATATACTGCAAGTTTACAACATGCAATGGACTGAATGTGTTCCCCCAATATTTGTATATTGAAATCTAATCCCAATGTAACGGTATTCAAAGTGGGATCTTTGGAAGGTTATTAGGCCATGAAGGTGAAGACTTCATGAATGGGATTAGTGCTCTTATAAGAGGCCAAAGAGCTGACTAGTTTTTTCTGTCGTGTGAAGAAACAATAATAAATTGACAAAATGCAACCCAGAAGAGGACCCTCATTGGAACCTAACGATGCTGGCACTCTGATCTTGGACTTTCAATCTCCAGAGCTGTGAGGAATACATTTATGCTGTTTCTAAGCCACCCAGTCTATGGTACTTTGTTATAGTGGCCTGAACTAACTAAGCCACTACCATCCTAAGTCCTGTTCAGAAACCAGCAAGTCAGATTACTCTCATTTGATCCATAAACTATTCAGTTCCACTGTATTGGAGATTGCCATAGATTTTGCATACAACATGGTTAGAATTCCAGACTAGCCCAAAGCTAAATAAGTTTCTGCACTCTACTAGACAAGGCTCTATCAATTGCAAAATTTCTCCATCCAGCTAGATGATATTGAATATATTTTGTGGAAGAGATTTTTCTACATGTATTCATGAGTTTTCGGTTTCCGTTAGTCAAAGAAAAACGCTTTCTGTCTGACTGAATGTCTTAGTCTGTTGTGTGCTGCCATAACAGAATACCAGATACCAGGTAGTTTATAAAGAAAAGACATTTATTTCTCACAATTCTGAGGGTAGGAAGTCCCAGATGGTGGAGCCAGCATCTGATGAAGGCCTTCTTGCTGCATAATATCATGACAGCAAGCATCACATGGGCAAGAGAGAGTTATAGAGGGGCTAAACTTAACCTTTGTAAGGACCACACCCACAATAATGAATCCATCCCTCATGATAATGGTATTAATCAATTCATGCTGCAGAGCCCTCATGATCTAATTACCTCTTAAAGATCTCACCTCTCAAAACTGTTGCATTTGAGATTAGGTTCCAGTATATGAACTCTGAGGAACACATTCAAATCATAGCACTGGGCTTCGAGTCCAGAATACTGAAGAAGTTTTTTTTTGTTGTTGTTGTTGTTTTATTATTTTTTTATAATAATAGAACATAAAATGGTCAGCAAAAAAGCTCAGAAGTTCAAACCCATGAGAATCGTCTTTTGATAAAGGCTTTCTCTCCAGGTCCTTGGTGTTTAAGACTCTTTTTGTCCTAATATAAATGGAATAAGCATTCCAAAATTCTCCTGTTGAGGTATGTACTTCAACAAGTATTTCCTGAGCACTCCCAAAGGCTCCGAAGAACTCATACTGAGAAAAGCTTTTTCCCATGTCATACTTCTACTCAGAATATAATTCTCTGTTTTCTCTCCTCTCTTCTCACTCAAATTTAAATATTTCTCCTCATCTTACTACTTTTCCTACATCATTTTAACTGTTCATATTTCTCCCTTTCCTATTTGATCTTTTTCATATTTGCTGTACCTGCGTTGGAGTAAGGGCTTGAGGATAATGCCTGCCAGCACTCAGAAGCCTCACAAAGGTCCACAGAGGCTGCTGAAGAGCCAGACCCACATCTTATCAAATTTATCTGGAGATTTGAGAATACTGAATTGTCCTTGAGGCAATGGTTTGCATTGGGAAGAAAATAAAAGCTTGTTCAGGGGGCTTTAAACCAAGACTGTGAGCAAGAAGGGAACTGTCCATGGTTCTGAGTGACCCCACTGAGGGTCTAGAAAATAAAAGAGTAGAGGTGATAGAAACTGTCTAAGCTGGTCTAGCTAACTTTTGCCTCAGAGCCTTGGAAGTATTTTTAAAAGTGTACAAAAGTGAGCTTGATGGCAAAGTGTACGCACATTATTATTTGTTAGATCTCTGCCCTCTCATAGAATTTATGACCATTTAAGAAAAAAAAACACTCTAAAACTTTTTTTGCTACAAACTTTTCTTCCCTTATGTTGCTTTTAAGCATGTGTATTTGAGGAGAAGTTTAAAATTCATGTCTTGAATTTGTGTCTCTGATTACACATAATTCATCAAGATCTTACTCTTCAAGAGCTATTTAATACTCAGGAAGTCATTTAAATCATTTCAGAATCTTACTAAAATCCAGTAGGAAGTTGTGTTTACAAAGGACACACAAACCTGGAGCACTTGCACATTTCATTTGAATCCAAATGCAGAAACCATACATATTTTGGAACTGAAGAGAAATTTAGCCTATCTCTACTCTGTCAAGAAGAAAGGTTCAGTGCACTGTCATCTAAGGATGCATCCGATATTCCCATCCGGATGTGATGTGTGGAATCTTATATAACATATACATCATTCATTGTTTATGGTCTTGTGTTATAATCACTTGTGTGTATATAAATGTCTTCTGTCCTTAATGGAAATGCCTGATATAAAAGGGAGAAAACTAGATATAAACTCAGATGACCGAGGCTTCAGTCCTGATTTTCCCAGCTCTATGACCTTGAGCAAATCACCGAACATCACTGAACTTCATTTATGAATGAATATTAAACACACTAAAAGTGATTATGAACCTACAGCTATTCCATAAACTCCTAAGTGATAGTTCCAGGTAATTGCCATTTTTCATTAAATACACATAATTTGTGCTTATGTATCTATACTTACCTTTTCAGCAAGTATTCTATATTTATTGTTTCAACAAGTATTTGTTAGGGTACATGACAGAAATATCATGGGAAAAGAGGGCAGGCACATGGTAAAAGAGGGGAGAGATTTTATTGTAGCAGACATTTCTTTTTATGCCAAAGTGAAATGTCATTATCATAATTATTTTGCACTGCTACATACCCTGTTGTGATCATTTTTAAATAGAAGAAGGAAAACCCTACCAAATCCTGGAAAGCTCGTTTTTATAAATGTCTCCCTATTATACATTTTAGCATATTTTATGGTAAGTTGATTCAAACTATTGTAGTTTTCAAAGAATACACTACTTATTTTCTCCTTAAAGCATATATTACTTGTACTATGTAATACACTATACAATGATATGAGAAATACTTTGAAATAAAATCTCAGTTTTTATATTTTGCTTAAAATTTTGAGTGCCAGTATACGTTAGAAATAAGTAAGTCACTTGCCTTTCTCTGCTTCTCGCAAAAGAGGAAGTAAAGGTGTTTGCCACCACATGTGATCCCCCAAGAGGATGCATTTTATTCTGGATGTTAAATTTTAAGTGGAGAAATAACAGGGTGCAGACATACTGAGAACACTGTCTTGGTAGCTGGTGTTTTTTCCTCCAGTGGGTGACAAAAATTAAATCCCCAAATTTCTCCTTCTAGGCTTTTTACTAAGTAACCTGACATCTGTAGTGAAGTGGAGCATAGGCTCACCTTGTTCATTCCCAGTCCCATAATTAAACTGCTGGTAGTTTAGGTCAAAAGCTTTTCTCTGGAAATTTGAGAGTAAAATAATTTTAAATTGACAAAAAGTATAAAACAACTTTTAAAATATTTATATCAAAATATTCAGGAAGGCCGGGCGCGGTGGCTCAAGCCTGTAATCCCAGCACTCTGGGAGGCCGAGACGGGTGGATCACGAGGTCAGGAGATCGAGACCATCCTGGCTAACACGGTGAACCCCGTCTCTACTAAAAAATACAAAAAACTAGCCGGGCGAGGTGGCGGGCACCTGTAGTCCCAGCTACTCGGGAGGCTGAGGCAGGAGAATGGCGTGAACCTGGGAGGCAGAGCTTGCAGTGAGCTGAGATCCGGCCACTGCGCTTCAGCCTGGGCGACAGAGCGAGACTCCATCTCAAAAAAAAAAAAAAAAAAAAATTCAGGAAAAGAAGGAGCTTTCATGTAGAGCCAACATTGCACTCTTAATTGACCATTATTCCCTACTTCATTTACTGTGATTGTTCTCCACTTATGGATGACAGAACAAAGGATCCATGAAGATAGGATCATTCATGTAAAATAGTTCCTGTTACAGAGTGATGAGTGGAGTAATGCTATGATTGGGATGTGATGCAGGCAGAGATGGAGGTGGGAAAATCAAGTGGGCAGAAATTTATTGAAACATCTATAGAAGAAAAAGATTCTCTAGAAAAAGAACATTGAAAGAATAATATAGCAAAAACATATTTCATGCAATGAGAAAATGTTAAATTTCCCTCATTCATGATGTTATCACAAAATGTCTGGTGACATAAGTGTGTTAGTAATAAGGAATCCAGACAGTCAAAACCAGTGGGTGATCTGTGGCTTAAAAAAAAAAGGAAATGAAAAAATTATGATGAGAGAAACAAGAGGCAGATTACCTGTATGCATGAATTAGAATACAAACAAAATGAAAGTATTGAGGGGCAAAAGGATGTGGTGCATTTGCTATCAAATAGTTCATAATTTTTAAAGTGGAGATGAAACAAATTACTTATACATGCAGTATAGATAAATCTCAAAAACATTGATAAATATCCAAAAAACAATGTTTTTGAGATTTATCTGAGTGAAAGAAGCCTTACACAAAAGAACATATGCTACAAGATCCATTTATATGAAGTTCTAAAATACACAAAACTGGTCTAAAGGTAAAAAGAGAAACATCAGTTTCTAAAGGTAAAAAAAAAGAAACACCAGAAAAGTGGTTGTCCCTTGGAATAGGGGTTCAAGCATGAATTGACTGGGAAGGGGCATGATTTTCTAAGGTAATGGTTATTTTCTACATTTTATGGTTTAATAGTTTAGGCTACATAGGTCAAATATGCGTATATCAAAACTCATCAAACAATGCACTAAAGATTTGTGAATTTCACTGTATGTAACTTTTACCTCAAAACAAGAAAGTATAAATAAATGCACTCAAAAATTCACTAGCTGAAGTATTTGGGGTAAACATGCTGATGTCTGCAAGTTACTTAGAAATACATCAAAATATAAGTGAGATTGATGGATGGATAGATGGAGGGATAGATAGATATGTTATAAAACACATACAGGAAAAGATTAATTATAGGATCTAAGTCTTGGACACATGAATGTTACTTTACTATCTTTCAACTTTTCTTTATATTAGAAAAGTTTTATAACAAAATGTTGAGAAAAAGTGGCAGGTGGGAGAGATGAAGTTGGCAAAAATGTCAATAACTGGTGCAACAAGAAGACAATTGTCGGATTCATTATACTTTTTTGTCTACTTTTCCATGTGTTTGAAATTTTCCATAATCAAAAGTTAAAAAAAGAATTTATATACATTCATATGTATATACATACACATACATTAAAATGAGAACAGTTTATCCAAATTGAATATAGAGTTGTATTTAAGTCATGTAATTATGCATATGTATTTTCTCTCATTTTCTATATTTTTGATAACACTATCTTGTCAAAATATAAGGAGAAACTGGAGAAAAGTGAGCTCAGGTAGGCATCCAGGGAAATTAGATGATAGGGTTTCAAATTAAAAATACTAACTTTGAAAAAAAAATCACCATTTTCATAAGTCACTTCTCTTCATCCCAGTTCTATTCAACAGTGTATCCTGATCCTTACCTAGAAAAAAAGAACCTACCTCTTTGTGGTGTGAAGAGTAGAAAAGGTAGTCATTAAGAACACAGACTTTTGAACCACGTGAAAGAGCATGGTGGATACTAGATCCAAAAAGTAAACCTTCTTCGGTTTCCCCACCCTTCCTTCTCAACTTAACTTTGTTTCTCTTTCCAATGATGTTCAGATAACGTACAAATGTGCTACTGAAAAGACTGATTTCACAAATTCGAATTCTACTAAGTAGCCCTGAAACTTGCAGCTTCTTCTATGCTATAGATTCTCATTCCAAATCCTCCCTTTGATCAATATTGCCTTCTCAACTGATTCCTCAAAAAATGCCTTCACAAAACTACCATTAACATTATATCTTAATTATTTATATAGGACCAATACAAAAATGGGCATATAAAGAAGGTCTCTGTAGTTGTTACAGAATTGTATTGAAGATCCTGTTCATTACATTGTTCAAATTTCCCAACCCATTGTTCAGTTTCTCTCAGAGATCTGGGTTAGGAGATGGTCTCTCCTGATAATTTGTTATGTCCCTTATGTTTCCTTTTTACTTTGGCTTTCAGGAAGCTTAGAATTATTTGATACATTATACCCAAGCCTCTCTTAGCTCTGTTTTATGTTTTAATTCTTCCACTCTCATCTTTCCCATCTCTATCCCAACTTTTGCTCCCATTACTTAGAACTTACACTCTAGTAATTATAGATTTGTTGACTTCATGGTATCTAAGATTTGTAAATTGCTCTAGGTTTAGAAGTGGGTAGAGAAAACATGACAAATAATTTCTATAAAGCCTCCAATACCACTAACAAGTTATATTACTCTAGTTCAAATTTTCATGTAGTGACATCCAAGCATATTGCAATAAGAGATGAGTTTAGCTGATATTAAAAAAAGAAAACCATTTGTTATGTTAGGAAGCCATCAGGAAACACTAAGAGGAAGAAAATATGCAATCTTTAGAGTTACTATATTTTTTAGAAAAATCATCAAGGCCAACCTCTAACATGCCATATTGTCCATTCAGTCTCCTGAATGTACATCTGTTCTAAGTTTCTCATCACAGTGGTCAGACTAATCACTGATGTGGAAACAGATCTCACTCCTCTCAACTGGTTTTTGTAAGACAGAGAATGAATCTAGGTCATCTCTCTTGGAGATAGTGCTGTACCTCTGCGGACTGGAAAGAAAAAGTTCGACAGTATGACAGAAAAAATTCAACTGTCAAAGTTAAAATAAATATCTTTTAACTTTATCCCTAAGTGTATATTCCTTAAGAAAAGAGAAAAGATTCTCCCACCACAGTTCACCTGGAGCAATTCATTCTTCCTAAATGAATAAGCACTGGGAGTTATGATTGACCCTCTGATTAAATATTCAGAAGCATTAAAAAATTAAAACATAAAAGCACAGAATAAAAAGGCTGAATAGTTATCTGATCTAAGGATTAAGAAACGTTTTCTAAACTGGAAAGTAATAAAAATAATCAAGTGGAAACTTCAATATAATATAATGCAGAGTAAGACATGTTTATCAAAATTAGAAATCAAACAAGTTGGGAGTATTATATTCAATAAATGTGAGACAAAGATTAAAATTCTTAATCTATAAAGAGCTTACAGGAATTTAAATCTTTTGATAAATGAAGGAAAAGACATGATCAGAAAATTCTTTCAATATAAAAATGAAAATTGGTAAAATACCTGAAAAATTAGTCAACTTTACTGTCAATAAAAAAGTAAAATAAAGCAATAAGATTTATTTTATGTCTTTCAAAATAGCCCAGATTTTTAAATTAGCATATACTTAATCCTAGTGAAGGTGCATTGAAAGACTCTCTCCGATTCACTGAAGACAGAAATGGAAATTGATGCCATCATTTTTAGGGACAATTTGATATATTTCAAGAGCCTTAAAAATAATTAATGCCCATGCTCCGGGCGCAGTGGCTCATGCCTGTAATCCCAGCACTTTGGGAGGCCGAGGCAGGTGGATCGTGAGGTCAGGAGATCAAGACCGTTCTGGCTAACACAGTGAAACTCCATCTCTACTAAAAAAAAAAAAAAAAAAAAAAAAAAAAAAAAAAAAAATTAGCCAGGCGTAGTGGCACATGCCTGTAGTCCCAACTACTCGGGAGGCTGAGGCAGGAGAATCGCTTGAACCCGGGAGGTGGAGGTTGCAGTGAGCCGAGATCACACCACTACAAATTAATGTCCTTTTACCTGATAATTCCACTCCTGGGCATATGTCCTAAGAAAATACCTAGAAACATAGGCATATACCTAGATTTATACACAGAAATGTTTGCCATATTATTTATATCAATTTCCTATGAGAGATAATTTAATTGCATATTATTTTATTGGAATATAACCTAAAGTCAATAGTAATATATGCACAGAATAGAATATTGTATAGCAATAAAAATTATTTTACAGAAAAATTTTAATGGGAAACTGTTTAACATGCATTTTAAAGGAAAAGAAAAACAGCATATAACACATTATAAAAGGTTAAGAACCATGCATAATTATATTTAAAACATGGAAAGAAATGTGCTAACATGTTAACTACCTCTGGGAAACAGGATTATAAGTGGCTGTTTTGTTGTTCTCTATCATGTTCTAGGCATGTAGTAATTTTATTGTCCCAAAAGTACTACTAAAATCCCCAGAAGAACCCTTCTGTTTTCTGTTTTTAACTCTTCCTCATATCACAAGGGAGAGTCTTTTCTCTTTGGGCTAGGACATGCTACTTTATGTAGCTACAGAAATAATCAAACATTTCTTAAATTTCTACTGCCCTTATAATACTGTGGTATACACTAGGGCAAGGTCTTCTTAATCTTTATTTCTTGAATATAAATGTTCAAAGTAGGAAGTCAAATAATATAAAATTTTTCTAGAAACTTTTAAAAGAATAGAATGCTACCACAAATAAAGTATTAAAAGCAGAACATTCCAAGAGGAAAAGTGGGACTTATGCTTCATAAATTTGAATTCTGAAACTAAAATCTCTTTATTTTCACATAAATGCATGACTTGTAATTGTAGTATGGTGGTACTTTGGCAAATGGGTTAGCTTTTGCTGTATAAAAAACACCCTAAAACAAAATGACTTAGAGCAATAACCATTTATTCAGTTCACATTTGGCAATTTGGGCTGGGCTCAGCTGAGCAATACTTCTGGACTTGGCTGGGCTTACTCAAGTGTCTGTGGTCAGCTACCTAGGTAGTCAGAGGAAGTCTGGTCTAGGAGGGCCTGAGCTGCTATGACCTGTCTCTGTTCTGTGTGGTCTCTCATCTTCCAGCAGGGTTTCCAAGGCTTGTTCTCATGACACAGGCTAAAGTCCAAGAGGGAGGGTAGAAGTATGGACATTTGTAGCCCTGGCTCAGAACTGACACAGTATCATTTTTGCTACATAATAGTCACTAAAGCAAGTCCCAAGGGCAGCTCAGACTCAGAGAGAGGGGAAACAGACTCCATCTATTAATAGAAAGAGCTGCAAAATCTCACTGTGAGGACACCAAGGGAGTGAAGAATTGCACCCCCTTGCAACCCACCACCTTAGGTTATGGCATCTCGGCACAAGCACTCAATTTTACTTATAAGTGTGACTAAATAAGTTTAAAAACGTGGAATCGTGGAGCCAAGATAGCCAAATAGATGCAGTCAAGAGAAACGTCTCCCAAGAGACTGGTACATCAAGAAGACTGGCACACTCTCAGCAGATCATCAGAGCGATGGCATTGAGAGTGGATGGAGGGAGAATCGGATGCTGCACTGAAGGAGGAGGAAGCTGGGAACCTTGCATTGGGTTGCAAGGCACTGGGACTTGTTCTTGGCCCCCAGCAAATCCTGGAGAAGGGGTGAGTTGAACAGTGAGGAGTGGCCCTCTGTTGCCACGAATCTCCAGAATCTTGGCAGCAACAGACCCTGCATTCCCCCCACAGACATTTGAGCTGTTAGGGAGAGCTGTTTAGAGAGGTGGTAGTACCAGTACTACAGGCTGTGCTTAACCCAGAGGATTTGGTGTGTGAATATCTACAGTGGAGCACAGCCAGGGATGCCCATCCCTCAAGGCTCACCATGCTCCTCTAGAAGACTTCAGCCTTACAACTGTCAGACCTGGACACAACAGTATGGTCTTACCTGTGAAATAGAGCCAGCCAGGTCTGAGCACCTGCCTGTCTTCTGGCATCTTCCAGGGCCCTTGCCTGGCCACACCTGCTTGAAATGCAGCCTTGGATGCCCAAACAGATTGCTTCCCAGGGGTCTTCATCATAGCTCCTTTGCCAGCAGACCACAGCTGGCCATTGGAGAGCTTCAGCAGACTAGACCCCGCCAATGTGCACCAACCCACCCCCCAAGTACAGGCTCCCCATGCTGTTTTGCCAGCACATACTTGCCTGTGACCACCCCACCACCACTTTACTGATGCACACGCATGGGTGGACTTCACCCCCCTTCCCCCACCAGCTTGCGTGTACATGTGTATCCCACCATGCCACTGCTGCTGGCACAACAGCACCCCACTGCATTTCCCCACTAATATGCAGTCACCCGGCCATGTTGCCATTGCTGGCACAATCACATGCAGGGATGCCAGCAACCTTACTATTCCCTACTACTACCGCTAGTGTCAATGGTGTGCACAGATGCCAGCAGACTCCCCCACCACTGCAGGCACAATCAAGAATACTGCAGCCCTGCTCCCACTGGTACTCTGCCCCAGCTGACACATATGCACCTTGTCACACTGCCACAGTGGCTGACATGAGCAAGCAAGCACAGATACCACTGCCACTGCCCCAGTGAAGCAGTTTGGTCAGCACTACCCACTGGAATATTGTGGCCAGTGGACCAGAAACACCTCGGCCCCTACAGTAAAGCAGGTTCCTAACCTTAAGAGGCCCGATACCAGCCCCTGAGAGTTAGCTGATGCAGCCCAGGAGTTCTAAGCTGAGCTGTGGCCCCCTAAAATCTCCCAGAAATGAAGCCAGTTGATGGAACCCACCTCATACCAAAATCAAATCCCCAAGGACATCAAAGAAGATAAAAGCAAAAGACAGCAACATCAAAGACTGAGAGAACATCAACCCACACAAATGAGAAAGAACTAGCACAAGACCTCTGGCAACTCAAAAACCAGTATCTTCCTTCCTCCAAACAACCACACTAGTTCCCCAGCAATGGTTTCTAACCAGACTGAAATGGTTGAAATGACAGAAATAGAATTCAGAATATGGATAGGAACAAAGATCATTGAGACTCAGGAGAAAGTTGAAACCCAATCCAAGGAATCTAAGGAATATAAGAAAAATGATACAGAGCTGAAAGACAGAATGGCCATTTTAAGAACCAAACTGATCTATTAGAGCTGAAAAACTCACTTCAAGAATTTGATAATACAATCACAAGTATTAACAGTAGAATTGACCAAGAGGAGGAAAGAATCTCAGAGCACAAAGACTAGTTCTCCAAAATAACTCACTCAGAAAAAAATTAATGGAAAAAAATAAAGAATGAACAAAACCTCTAAGAAATATGGGATAATGTAAAGAGATTAAATCTATGACTCACTGGCATCACTGAAAGAGAGGAAGAGAAAGCAAGCAACTTGGAAAACATATTTGAGTATACAGTCCATGAAAATTCCCCCAACCTTAGTAGATAAGCCAACATTCAAATTCAGGAAATGCAGAGAACCCCTGCAAGATACTACACAAGACAACCATCCCCAAGACACACAATCATCAGATTCTTCAAGGTTGAAATGAAAAAATATATATATTAAAGACAGCTGGAAAGAAAGTGCAGGTCACCTACAAAGGGAACCCCACCAGGCTAACAGCAAACTTTTCAGCAGAAACTCTACAAGCCATAAGAGATTGATGGCCTATACTCAGCATTATCAAAGAAAAGAAATTTCAACCAATAATTTCATATCCGGTCAAACTAAGCTTTATAAGCAAAGGAGAAATAAGATCGTTTTCAGACAAGTAAACACTAAGGGAATTCATTACCACCAGACCTGCCTTACAAGAGATCCTTAAGGGATTACTAAGTATGGAAAGAAGAGACCACTACTGGCCACCACAAAAACAAACTCAAATACATAGACACTTGACACTATAAAGCAACAACATAATCAGGTCTGCATAACAACTAGCTAACAACATGATGAAAGGATCAAATATGCACATATCAATATTAACTTTTAATGTAAACAGACTAAATGTACCGATTAAAAGGCATAGAGTGGCAAGTTGAATAAAGAAGCAAGACCCAAATGCATGCTGTCTTCAAGAGACTCATCTCACATGCAATGACACACATAGCCACAAAGTAAAAGGATAGAGAAAAATCTACCAAGCAAACAACAACAACAACAACAACAACAACAACAGAAGCAACAACAGCAACAACAAAAAAAGCAGAATAAAACAGAGGGTGCTATTCTAATTTCAGACAAAGCAGACTTTAAACCAAAATGATTTTGAGAACACAAAGAAAGTCATTACATAATGGTAAAGAATTTAATTCAATACAAGGACTTAAATATCCTAAGTATATATGCACCCAGCACAGGAGCACTCAGATTCATAAAGCAAGTTATTAGAGACCTATGAAGAGACTTATAACCACACAATAATAGTGGGAAACTTCAACACAGTGTAAGACACATCATCAGGGCAGAAAACTAACAATAATATTCAGGACCTGAACTCAATTCTTGACCAAATGGACCTAACAGACATCTACAGAACCCTTCACCCCAAAACAGCAGAGTATACATTCTTCTCATCTGCACACGTCACATAATCTAAAATCAACTGCACAATCGGCCAGAAATCAACTCTCAGTATATTCAAAAAAACCAAAATCATATCAACCACACTCTCAGATCACAGTGCAATAAAAACAGAAATCAATACTAAGAAAATCACCCCAAACCATGGAAATTAAACAACCTGCTCTTAAATGACTTTAAAAATAAATAATGAAATTAAGGCAGAAATCAATAAATTCTTTTAAACTAATGAGAACCAAAACAAAATATATTGGAATCTCTGGGACAGAGCTAAAGCAGTGTACAGAGGGAAGTTTGTAGTGCTAAACGCCCACATTAAAAAGTTAGAAAGAACCCAAATTAAGAAACTGACATTACACCTAGAGGAAGTAGGAGACAAGAGATAACCAAAATCAGAGCGAACTGAAGGAAATTGAGAAGTGAAAAACCATACAAAAGATCAACGAATATAGGAGTGAGTTTTGTGAAAAAATAAATAAGATTTATAGACTGCTATCTAGAATAATAAAGAAAAAAGAGGAATTATCGGAACAATCACAGTCAGAAATGACAAAGGGGACATTACCACTGACTCTGCAGAAATAGAGAAAAACCCTGGAGACTACTATGAACACCTCTATGCACACAAGTTAGAAAACTGAGAAGAAATGCCTAAATTCTTGGAAACATACCACTTCCTAAAATTGAACCAGGAAGAAATCAAAGCCCTGAACAGACCAATAACAAATTCTGAAATTTCATCAGTAATAAAAAGCCTACAACCAGAAAAATCCCAGGATTACATGTATTCACAGCTGAATTCTACCAGATGCATAAAGAGCTGGAACCATTTCTCCTGAAGCTATTCCAAAAAAAAAAAAAAAAAAAAAAAAAAAAAAAAAAAAAAAAAAATGAGCAGGAGAAACTCCTCACCAACTAATTCTATGATTCCAGTATCATCCTGATACCAAAACATGACAGAGACACAAAAAGAAAGAAAACTTCAGGCCAATATCCTTGACGAACATTGATGCAAAAATCCTCAACAAAATACTAGCAACCAGAATCCAGTAAAACATCAAAAAGCTAATCTACCACAATCAAGTAGGCTTCATCCCTGGGAAGCAAGGTTGGTTCAACATACAGAAATCAGTAAATGTGATTCACCACATAAATAGAACTAAAAAGGAAACCACATGATTATCTCAATAGATACAGAAAAGGCTTTTAATAAAATTCAACATCTCGTCATGTTAGAAACCCTCAACAAACTAAACATTGAAGGAACATACCTCAAAATAATAAGAGCCACTTATGACAAACCCACAACTAACATCATAATGAATGGGCAAAAACTGGAAGCATTCCCCTTGAGAACAGGAACAAGATAAGGATGCCCACTTATAGGACTCCTATTCAACACAGTACTGGAAGTCCTAACCAGAGCAATCAGGCAAGAGGAAAAAAAAGATATCCACATATGAAGAAAGGAAGTTATACTGTCTCTGTTTGCAGTTGATATGATTCTATATCTAGAAAACACCAAAGTCTTTGCCAAAACCTCCTAAATCTGATAACTTCAGCACAGTTTCAGAATTTAAAAAAATCATTGTACAAAAATCAGTGGCATTTTTATACACCAACATTGTCCAAGCTTAGGGCCAAGTCAAGAAAACAATTCCATTTACAGTAGCCAGAAAAAGAATAAAATACCTAGCAATACAGCTAACCAGAGAGGGGAAATATCTCTACAAAATGAATTATGAAACACTGCTGAAAGAAATCAGAGATGACACAAATGAATGGAAAACATTCCATGCTCATTGATAGGAAAAGTCAATATTGTTAAAATAGCCATACTTCCCAAAGTAATTTATAGATTCAATGCTATTTCTATCAAACCATCCATGACATTTTTCACATAATTAAAGCATTCTAAAATTATTTTGGAACCTAAAAAGAGCCCTAATAGTCAATGCAATTCTATGCAAAAAGAGCAAAGCTGGAGGCATCATGTTATCTGACTTCAAACTATATTACAAGGCTACAGTAACTAAAACAATATGGTACTGGTACAAAAGCAGACATATAAACTAATGGAAATGATGAGAGAACTCAGAAATAAAGCCTCACACCTATAACTATGCGATCTTTGACAAAGCTGACAATAACAAGCAATGGGGAAAGGACCCCCTATTCAATAATTGGTGATGGGAAAACCAGCTAGTTGTATGCAGAAGATTGAAACTGGACCCCTTCCTTACACCATATACAAAAAATAACTCACAATGGATTAAATACCAAATGCATTAAATGTAAAACCCAGAACTATAAAAACCCTGGAAGACAACCTAGGCAATACATTCTGGACATAGGAACAGGAAAAGATTTCATGACAAAGATGCCAAAAACAATTGCAACCAAAGCAAAGATTGACAAACGGGATCTAATTACATTGAAGAGTTTCTGCACAGCAAAAGAAACTACCAACAGAGTAAACACAACCTGTAGAATGGGAGAAAATTTTTGCAAACTATGCATCTGCAAAAGTCTAATGTCCAGTGTCTATAAAGTTCTTAAACAAGTTTACAAGAAAAAAAACCAAACAGCCCCATTAAAAAGCGAGCAAAGAATATGAACAAACACTTTTCAAAAGAAGACATACATGCAGTCTACAAGCATATGAAAGAAAGCTCAACATCACTTATCATTAGAGAAATGCAAATCAAAAACCACAATGAGATACCATCTCACACAAGTCAGAATGGTTATTATGAAAAAGTCAAAAAATAACAGATGCTGATGAGGTTGCAGAGAAAAAGGAATGCTTATACATTGTTGGGAGTCTAAATTAGTTGAACCATTGTGGAAAACAGTGTGGCAATTCCTCAAACAGCTAAAAGCAGAACTATCATTTGTATATCCCATGACTGGACATATACCCAAAGGAATATAAATTATTCTATCATAAAGACACATGCATGTGTATGTTCATTGTAGCACAATTCACAATAGCAAAGAGATGGAATCAATCTAGATGTCCATCAGTGTTAGAGTGAATAAAGAAAATGTAATATGTATGCACCACGGAATGCTATGGAGCCATACAAAATAATGAGATTTTGTCCTTTGCAGCAACATGAATGGAGGCCATTATCCTAAGCAAATTAACACAAGAACAGAAAAGCAAATACCACATGTTCTCACTTATAAGTGGGATCTAAACATTGCTTATACATGAACACAAAGAAGGAAACAACAGATGCCGGGGCCTAGTTGAGGGTGGAGAGTAGGAGGAGGGTGAGGATCAAAAAACCATCTATCAGGTACTATGCTTATTTCCTGGGTAATGAAATAATCTGTACCCCAAACTCCCATGGCATGTAATGTATCTATATAACAATTGTGCA
The DNA here is from genome assembly GCF_007565055.1 of Rhinopithecus roxellana. Lineage (NCBI taxonomy): Eukaryota > Metazoa > Chordata > Mammalia > Primates > Cercopithecidae > Rhinopithecus > Rhinopithecus roxellana. The sequence continues at coordinate 86,738,674 of NC_044555.1, read as the reverse complement.
CATGTGCCTCTGAACATAAATAAAAGTTTAAAAAATGCTAACAATAAAAAAATCTGACAACTAGGAAATAGATTTTTTCCTCTAATCTGTAGCAAATAAATAAATAAATAAATAAAATCATGTACTTTTCTAAATTTCAACTAGGCCATTATATACAATTGAGTCATTATTTCCTCCCAAACATTATCCTTCTTTGCAAACCCAATTTGCTTTTTTTTTCAAAAACAATAATTGAAAAGCTTTCCCTTTCTGTTATAATTACATTTCATTTTTATTGAAGTAGTATTTGCACATAGTTTTAAATGTCAAGTAGTATTTAGAGGCTTCTAACAAAAAAAAGAATACCACCTTATTTGAACTTTTCTCCCCCTACCCATGAACACACACAGGCACTGACATTTTCTAGAAGCAACCTCTTTTTTGGCTATTTCTGTTTTGGAAATAATATGGATATAATTTTTAAAATGCATCTTTGTTAGTCATTAGATATTGTGGTAGGCAAATAATGGACTTAGAAATATGTTCATTCCCTATTCCCTGGCACCTGTGATTGTTACCTTTATTGGCAAAAAGGACTTTGCAGATTAAGGTTAAGGATCTTGAAATGGGAAGATTATTCTGAATTATCTGAATTGGCCTAATCTAATTTTTGTGAATCCTTAAAAGTGTAAAAGACAGAAGAGGATATGAGAAAGATAGGACATAAGAAGGACTCCCTCCCACCATGCAACCCTAACAGTTGTTGTCTTTGAATATAGAAAAAGGGAGCCATGAGTCAAGGAATATGATGACCTCTACAACCTTGCAGCCGGTCTCAGCTACAGCTAGCAAGAAAACCAGGAACCGGCCAGACATGGTGGTTCATACCTGTTATCTCAGTACTTTAAGAGGCAAAGGTGGGAGGATCACTTGAGTCCAGGATTTCAAGGCCAGCCTGGGCAACATAGTGAGACCTTATCTTTACAAAAAATAAAAAATTGGCCAGGCATGGTGATGTGCACCTGTAGTCCTAGCTACTTGGAAGGCTGACGTGGGAGATTGCTTGAGCCTAGGAGTTCAAGGCTGCAGTGAGCTTTGATTGAGCCATTGTGCTCCAGCCTGGGCAACAGAGAGAGACCCTACCTCAAAAAAAAAAAAAAAAAGAAAGAAAGAAAGAAAGAAAAAAGAAAATAGAGACCTTGGTTTTATAACGACAAGAAACTGAATTCTGCCAACGACCAGAGTAAATAAAAAATGGATTCTTCCCTAGAACTTCCAGGAAGAAATGCAGCCATCCAATATCCAAATTTTAATTCATGAGACCCATACTGGACTTCTGACCTCAGAACTGAAAGATAATAAATTTGTGTTGTTTTATGCTACTATGTTTGTGGTAAATTTCTTATGGCAGCAACAGAGATCTCATATGGCTAATGACTTCCTTGTAAAATTCATGAGGGTTTTACTTCTTCCACATTATGCATTGTGTCCTCTCCTGCTTACATGATAGTTATATCACTATTTTTAAATTCATATTCTGTATTTTTCACATTATTATAATATTGTAAAGAATATTCACACCTGAACCAAGAAATGTGTGATGACTACATTTCCTTTCACATACAACTAATTCCTTGCCAAACTCCACCCTCCCAATCTTCTCTGGCATTAGTGATTGCTTGATTTGCTGAGTTTTAACTGAACCTATGGCTTGGTCTTCTAGCACCTGACAATAGCACTATAAAATGAGAAGCCTTTTCTTCAAAACAAAAATGTCTGAGGTCGGAATTACAGTAATACCCCAAGGGTAGAGACAGTAGAGTTGGCAAACCAGAGACAGTTGAGGTACTGCATCTTCTTTTCAGCATGTCATTCTAATCTACATGGTAATCACAGCAATGGACTTACAGCTCTAGGCAAGTAAATTGCCTACAAAGATGGCATTCAAATATTTAAAAATTAGACACTTTTAATAATGAAGAATGATAGATTTCTATTCCATACATGCATAAGCTATTTTAATTATTCTAATACATAATTTTATATTACTATATATAGCCATTCAAAATTTCCTTTGACGGCAAATTGAAGTGACAATGAAGATTGCATAGGTAAAGACAAACATTTGAAATGAAGAAAAACAGCCACATCTGTGGATCTTTTAAGCTGGAAAATACCACTCCAAATTAGATAATTATTATGGTCTCCTCATATGAATTTCTTACTCACTGGATGAAGTATTTAAACTTGGTTTTTTAAGATTTAACATAATGAAACACTTGAGCTACAGCATTATTTTAGTATTTAAAAATTTTTAAAAGGGAGATAACCACAATGGTGAAATAACCTATCTCAGGAGACATAAAAGATCATCCATTCTATATTTTATGGCAATAACTGAATAGTACAATAATTACAACTTCAAAAGTTAACTCATTTTCCCTATTGCTGAAAGGCTCATTTATGCTTTCTCTGGTGTGTGAAAAAATAGGCAATTTTTCTTCGTCCTTACCCGTTTTTTAAAACATTCAACATCTATGGTACCATTTTCATTCACCATCAGATTCATATTATTGACTACATCAGAATCATCAGAAAATATTTTATAGATTAGAAAGCGGGATCTCTGCATACCAGAATCTTCCAATCTTTTTAGTGACTACTATTACATGAATAAAAATATCAAAGTAGTAAACTATTAACATACAAATCATAGTCTTACAAACATTTACACCTGATTCAAAGAAAGAATAATTGCATCAGCAAAGAGGCATGAAGATGTAGAAGGTGATGATGCCTTTCAGAACAGATGAGTGTTCAGAAAATGGCTGGAGACTCAAAATGAGGCAAGGATGAGGCTGGTAAATTAAGCAGGGACAGAACATGAAGGCTTTCAGACCATGCCAAAATGTTGGGATTTTATATTATAGTATTTGGGGATCCATTGAATTATGCAAGTAATGTAATCAGATTTGCCTTTCAGAAAGATTGTTCTATTCTGGTAGTTTTGTGTTAGATGAGTTGGAGGTAAGAATGAATTGAGGCAGGAAAGCCAACAAGGAGGTGGTAGAAATAGGCCATGAAAAATTTGATGAGGGTCTGAGCCAAGGTAGGAGATGGATTCAGAGAGAAAAGTAGTTTGGAAAAACGTTGTAGAATTAAGTGATGAGATGTGGTAAGGTCAGCAATTTGTATTAAATTCAATACACATATATGTAAACCAGTGCATACAAATCAGTATTTTTATTCTATATAATTTTTCAGTTCTGATTTCTCTTTTTTTAAATTTTATTATACTTTAAGTTCTAGGGTACATGTGCACAACGTGCAGGTTTGTTACATATGTATACATGTGCCATGTTGATGTGCTGCACCCATTAACTCGTCATTTACATTAGGTAGATCTCCTAATGCTATCCCTCCCCCCTACCCCCTCCCCACAAGAGGACCCGGTGTGTGATGTTCCCCTAACTGTGTCCAAGTGATCTCATTGTTCAATTCCCACCTATGATGAGAACATGCAGTATTTGGTTTTCTGTTCTTGCGATAGTTTGCTGAGAATGATGGTTTCCAGCTGCATCCATGTCCCTACAAAGGACACGAACTCATCCTTTTTTATGGCTGCATAGTATTCCATGGTGTATATGTGCCACATTTTCTTAATCCAGTTTGTCCCAGATGGACATTTGGGTTGATTCCAAGTCTTTGCTATTGTGAATAGTGCCGCAATTAACATATGTGTGCAGGTGTCTTTATAGCAGCATGACTTATAATCCTTTGGGTATATACCCAGTAATGGGATGGCTGGGTCAAATGGTATTTCTAGTTCTAGATCCTTGAGGAATCGCCACACTGTTTTCCACAATGGTTGAACTAGTTTACAGTCCCACCAACAGTGTAAAAGTTTCCTATTTCTCCACATCCTCTCCAGCACCTGTTGTTTCCTGATATTTTTAATGATTGCCATTCTGACTGGTGTGAGATGGTATCTCATTGTGGTTTTGATTTGCATTTCTCTGATGGCGACTGTTGATGAGCATTTTTTCATGTGTCTGTTGGCTGTATGAATGTCTTCTTTTGAGAAGTGTCTGTTCATATCCTTTCCCCACTTTTTGATGGGGTTGTTTGTTTTTTCTTGTAAATTTGATTGAGTTCTTTATAGGTTCTGGATATTAGCCCTTTGTCAGATGAGTAGATTGCAAAAATTTTCTCCCATTCTGTAGGTTGCCTGTTCACTCTGATGGTAGTTTCTTTTGCTGTGCAGAAGCTCTTTAGTTTAATTAGATCCCATTTGTCAATTTTGACTTTTGTTGCCATTGCTTTTGGTGTTTTAGACATGAAGTCCTTGCCCATGCCTATGTCCTGAATGTTATTACCTAGGTTTTCTCCTAGGGTTTTCATGGTTTTAGGTCTAACATTTAAGTCTCTAGTCCATCTTGAATTAATTTTCATATAAGGAGTAAGGAAAGGATCCAGTTTCAGCTTTCTCCTTATGGCTAGCCAATTTTCCCAGCACCATTTATTAAATAGGGAATCCTTTCCCCATTTCTTGTTTTTCTCAGGTTTGTCAAAGATCAGATGGCTGTAGATGTGTGATATTATTTCTGAGGGCTCTGTTCTGTTCCATTGGTCTATATCTCTGTTTTGGTACCAGTACCATGCTGTTTTGGTTACTGTAGCCTTGTAGTATAGTTTGAAGTCAGGTAGTGTGAGGCCTACAGCCTTGTTCTTTTGGCTTAGGATTGTCTTGGCAATGCGGGGTCTTTTTTGGTTTCATATGAACTTTAAAGCAGCTTTTTCCAATTCTGTGAAGAAAGTCATTGGTAGCTTAATGGGGGTGGCATTGAATCTATAAATTACCTTGGGTGGCATGGCCATTTTCACAATATTGATTCTTCCTATCCATGAGCATGGTATGTTTTTTCTTTAGTTTGTGTCCTCTTTGATTTCACTGAGCAGTGGTTTGTAGTTCTCCTTGAAGAGGTCCTTTACATCCCTTGTAAGTTGGATTCCTAGGTACTTTATTCTCTTTGAAGCTATTGTGAATAGGAGTTCATTCATGATTTGGCTCTCTGTTTGTCTGATACTGGTGTATAGGAATGCTTGTGATTTTTGCACATTGATATTGTATCCTGAGACTTTGCTGAAGTTGCTTATCAGCTTAAGGAGATTTTGGGCTGAGACAATGGGGTTTTCTAAATATACAATCATGTCATCTGCAAACAGGGACAATTTGACTTCTTCTTTTCCTAACTGTATACCCTTGATTTCTTTCTCTTGCCTGATTGCCCTAGCCAGAACTTCCAACACTATGTTGAATAGGAGTGGTGAGAGAGGGCATCCCTGTATTGTGCCAGTCTTCAAAGGGAATGCTTACAGTTTTTGCCCATTCAGTATGATATTGGCTGTGAGTTTGTCATAAATAGCTCTTATTATTTTGAGACACGTTCCATCAATACCGAATTTATTGAGAGTTTTTAGCATGAAGGGCTGTTGAATTTTGTCAAAGGCCTTTTCTGCATCTATTGAGATAATCATGTGGTTTTTGTCTTTGGTTCTGTTTATATGCTGGATTATGTTTATTGCTTTGCAAATGTTGAACCAGCCTTGCATCCCAGGGATGAAGCCCACTTGATCATGGTGGATAAGCTTTTGGATGTGCTGCTGAATCCAGTTTGCCAGTATTTTAGTGAGGATTTTTGCATCGATGTTCATCAGGGATACTGGTCTAAAATTCTCTTTGTTTGTTGTATCTCTGTCAGGCTTTGGTATCAGGATGATGTTGGCCTCATAAAATGAGTTAGGGAGGATTCCCTCATTTTCTATTGATTGGAATAGTTTCAGAAGGAATGGTACCAGCTCCTCCTTGAACCTCTGGTAGAATTCAGCTGTGAAACCATCTGGTCTTGGACTTTCTTTTGGTTGGTAGGCTATTAATTGTTGCCTCAATTTCAGAGCCTGCTATTGGTCTATTCAGGGACTCAACTTCTTCCTGGTTTAGTCTTGAGAGAGTGTAAGTGTCCAGGAAATTATCCATTTCTTCTAGGTTTTCTAGTTTATTTGCGTAGCAGTGTTTATAGTATTCTCTGATGGTAGTTTGTATTTCTGTGGGGTTGGTGGTGATATCCCCTTTCTCATTTTTTATTGCATCTATTTGATTCTCCTCTCTTTCATTCTTTTTTTTTCTTGCTAGCAGTCTATCAATTTTGTTGATCTTTTAAAAAACCAGCTCCTGGATTCATTGATTTTTTGAAGGGTTTTTTGTGTCTCTATCTCCTTCAGTTCTGCTCTGATCTTAGTTATTTCTTGCCTTCTGCTAGCTTTTGAATGTGTTTGCTCTTGCTTCTCCAGTTCTTTGAATTGTGATGTTAGGGTGTCAATTTTAGATCTTTCCTGCTTTCTTTTGTGGGCATTTAGTGCTATAAATTTCCCTCTACACACTGCTTTAAATGTGTCCCAGAGATTCTGGTATGTTGTATCTTTTTTCTCACTGGTTTCAAAGAACATCTTTATTTCTGCCTTCATTTTGTTATGTACCCAGTAGTCATTCAGGAGCAGGTTGTTCAGTTTCCATGTAGTTGAGTGGTTTTGATTGAGTTTCCTAGTCCTGAGTTCTAGTTTGATTGCACTGTGGTCTGAGAGACAGTTTGTCATAATTTCTATTCTTTTACATTTGCTGAGGAGTGCTTTACTTCCAATTATGTGGTCAATTTTGGAATAAGTGTGATGTGGTGCTGAGAAGAATGTATATTCTGTTGATTTGGAGTGGAGTGTTCTGTAGATGTCTATTAGGTCCACTTGGTGCAGAGTTGAGTTCAATTCCTGGATATCCTTATTAACTTTTTGTCCCGTTGATCTGTCTAATGTTGACAGTGGGGTGTTGAAGTCTCCCATTATTATTGTATGGGAGTCTAAGTCTCTTTGTAAGTCTCTAAGGACTTGCTTTATGAATCTGGGTGCTTCTGTGTTGGGTGCATATATATTTAGGATAGTTAACTTTTCCTGATGAATTGATCCCTTTACCATTATGTAATGGTCTTCTTTGTCTCTTCTGATCTTTGATGGTTTAAAGTCTGTTTTATCAGACACTAGGATTGTAACCCTGCTTTTTTTGTTCTCCATTTGCTTGGTAGATCTTCCTCTATCCCTTTATTTTGGGCCTATGTATGTCTCTGCATGTGAGATGGGTCTCCTGAATACAGCAAACTGATGGGTCTTGACTCTTTATCCAATTTGCCAGTCTGTGTCTTTTAATTGGACCATTTAGTGCATTTACATTTAAGGTTAATATTGTTATGTGTGAACTTGATCCTGTCATTATGATGTTAGCTGGTTATTTTGCTCATTAGTTGATGCGGTTTCTTCCCAGCATCAATGGACTTTACATTTTGGCATGTTTTTGCAATGGCTGGTACCGGTTGTTCCTTTCCATGTTTAGTGCTTCCTTCAGGATCTCTTGTAGGGCAGGTCTGGTGGTGACAAAATCTCTAAGCATGTGCTTGTCTGTAAAGGATTTTATTTCTCCTTCACTTATGAAACTTAGTTTGGCTGGATATGAAATTCTGGGTTGAATATTCTTTTCTTGAAGAATGTTGAATATCAGCCCCCACTCTCTTCTGGCTTATAGAGTTTCTGCTGAGAGATCTGCTGTTAGTCTGATTGGCTTCCCTTTGTGGGTAACCCGACCTATCTCTCTGGCTGCCCTTAACAGTTTTTCCTTCATTTCAACTTTGCTGAATCTGACAATTATGTGTCTTGGAGTTGCTCTTCTCGAGGAGTATCTTTGTGGCATTCTCTGTATTTCCTGAATATGAATGTTGGCCTGTCTTACTAGGTTGGGGAAATTCTCCTGGATGATATCCTGAAAGTGTTTTCCAACTTGGATCTATTTTCCCCCTCACTTTCAGGCACCCCAATCAGACGTAGATTTGGTCTTTTCACATAATCCCATACTTCTTGAAGGCTTTGTTCATTTCTTTTTCCTCTTTTTTATTTAGACTTCTCTTCTCGCTTCATTTCATTCATTTGATCCTCAATCACTGATACTCTTTCTTCCAGTTGATCGAGTCGGTTACTGAAGCTTGTGCATTTGTCACTTATTTCTTGTGTCATGGTTTTTATCTCTGTCAGTTCATTTATGGCCTTCTCTGCATTGATTATTCTAGTTATCCATTCTTCCGTTCCTTTTTCAAGACTTTTAGTTTCTTTGCGCTGGGTACATAATTCCTCCTTTAGCTCTGAGAAGTTTGATGGACCGAAGCCTTCTTCTCTCAACTCGTCAGTCATTCTCCATCCAGCTTTGTTCTGTTGCTGGCGATGAGCTGCATTCCTCTGGAGGGAGAGATGCACTCTGATTTTTTTGAATCTCCTGTTTTTCTGCCCTGCTTTTTCCCCATCTTTGTGGTTTTATCTGCCTTTGGTCTTTGATGATGGTGACATACTGATAGGGTTTTGGTGTGGGTGTCCTTTCTGTTTGTTAGTTTTCCTTCTAACAGTCAGGACCCTCAGCTGCAGGTCTGTTGGAGTTTACTTGAGGTCCACTCCAGACCCTGTTTGCCTGGGTATCAGCAGCGGAGGCTGCAGAAGATAGAATATTGCTGAACAGCGAGAGTTGCCATTTGATTCTTGCTCTGGAACCTTCGTCTCAGGGGTGTACCCAGCTGTGTAAGGTGTGAGGTGTTGGTCTGCACCTAGTGGGGGATGTGTCCCAGTTAAGCTACTCAGGAGTCAGCGACCCACTTGAGCAGACATTCTGTCCATTCTCAGATCTCAACCTCTGTGCTGGGAGATCCACTGCTCTCTTCAAAGCTGTCAGACAGGGACATTTACCTCTGCCAAGGTTTCTGCTGCTTTTTGTTTAGCTATGCCCTGTCCCCAGAGGTGGAGTCTACAGAGGCAGACTGGCCTCCTTGAGCTGTGTTGGGCTCCACCCACTTCGAGCTTCCAGGTGGCTTTGTTTACCTACTTAAGCCTCAGCAATGGCGGGCACCCCTCCCCCAGCCTCGCTGCCACCTTGCAGTTAGATCTCAGACTGCTGTGCTAGCAATGAGGGAGGCTCCATGGGTGTGGGAACCTCCAGGCTAGGTGTGGGATATAATCTCCTGGTGTGCCGTTTGCTTAGACCCTCGGTAAAGCGCAGTATTAGGGTGGGAGTTACCCGATTTTCCAGGTGCTGTGTATCTCAATTTCCTTTGGCTAGGAAAAGGAATTTCCTTCCCCCTTGTGCTTCCCAGGTGAGGTGATGTCTCGCCCTGCTTCAGCTCTCGCTGGTCGGGCTGCACCCATGGACCAGTGCCAACTGTCTGTCACGCCCCAGTGAGATGAACCTGGTACCTCAGTTGAAAATGCAGAAATCACCTGTCTTCTGTGTTGCTCATGCTGTGAGCTGGAGGCTGGAGCTGTTCCTATTCGGCCATCTTGGGTGCGCCTCTCTCCTGATTTCTCTTTTTAATTCCTTAATCCAGTCAGGTGTACCAGTTTCATTTTCTATTTAAGGTTCTAGCTTCCTCAAATCCTATCTCAGCCTTGGCTACATTTTGGCTGAATATTTACCCACCTGGAGAGCTTTTAAAAATACTTTTATGTAAGAGTCTAATATAAGTGTTATGGGGTGTGACCTGGTCTTTGGGATTTTTAAAAAGTCCTCAGTGTTTGGCAAAGTGCAGGCAAAGCTGCCAAACACTGATATAAGTTATTGGTTGTGATAGAAGCTGAGGATTGACAAGTACTTCTGCCATTGGTTGTTAGGATTCTTCCAGCTCACTCATCACTTGCCAGAAATTTTAATAGCTGAGCTTAATTTCATTTATTATCTTACTTTGTCTGATTACCAGCTTTGACTTTTCCCTCAATTTCTGGTCATGCCTCTGATAAGTCAGTTTTAGCTGCAAGAATAAAAACAAATTCTGACTAATTGAGGCAGAAAAAGAACTTATTTAAACAATACTAGAATTTTCCAGGAGAGCCAGAGAACCAAGTTTGAAGTAATGATTAATGCCCAAAATAACATTTCATAACTGCCCTCTTGAAGATATAGTTATTGCTGTCACTACACACAGACACAATGAATTGCACAGCCAACACCACCAATGCTGGCCACTATATTATAGCTTGAAGTTATGGCCATTGCTACTCCTGGAAAATATAGTATTCTCTGCACATGGATAAATTTCCTATAGGCCTTACTTCTTTGTTTATTAATTGCAGAGTCCAGAGAGGGTGCAACTGATTGGAAAGGATGTGACCACACTCCAGCAGCAAAAGAGGCTGGGAAAGGGAATACCTGGTATTTGCTCCTATAGTGTTAGGAAAACTCAGTGGTAGGCTTCATGTGTAGGGATTTTCCATATGTGAAAAGGAATTTCAGGTCCCTTATGAAATGGGAAAAAGATGATGAATAGTTATTACTACCCTTTCTTCCATTGCCTGGGTATTCCTGCTTGCCTAATATCTTCACAACTGTTTTCCTAAAACTTAACAGCATGAATAGGCATTTCTTCCTTCATTCATTCATTCAATACTTATTTGGTATGTATTACATGTGCCTACCACTTCCTCTTTTTTAGCCCTACTATAACCTATATAGGCTATGATTATAATCCCTATAACTCTTCACTGATTTTGTTTATGTGGAAGGAGGTGTCTTTCATCAAGACTTCATATTCTTAGCTCTATTGCAATGTTTTTGAATGGACCAATGAATCATTGCATGAGGCTTTGGTTTAGGGACACTGATACCTTGGTGTGCAAGGCTTGAACTCTTTTCTCAAGGATTTTAGTTTTGTCTTTTATTACTATGGTTGATTTCCATTACTGACCCTGATTCTTCACCCTTCACTGTATCCAATTTCTTTTCCACGTGATTTTAATATAACTCCTACTAAAGGAATAGACTACGCTTCCTTTTCCCACTTAACTTTGGTCTTAACTATATGACTTGCTTTGGCCAATGTAATGGGGGCAGCCATGATGGATCTGAGCTTAGACCTTAAGATATCATACATATTTCCACTTGATTTCCTGCACTTTATCATTGCTGTAAGAATTATGTGCCCCAAATTAACCCACTGGTACAGAGAGGATAAAAGACAATTGGAGCAGAGCCACATCAGTGGAATGTAGATTTCTAAGTTTTAGGGTAGTTTTTTATAATAAGCCACCCGAAAACTCAAAAGTGTTGTAGCCAATCTGACTGATGCATCTGATAATAATGAATTAACAGAGAACTTTGAGAATAGGGGGCATCACTATTTTTTATATCCTTGCAGAAGTACAAAGTGATGGCCAGTGCTAATATATTAAGCTAATGGTCTATAGAAGGTCTTTAGGTGGATACTCTTGTCCCTGAATGTTGTTATAGGATTTTGAATATAATTATCTAAGAAAAATGATCTGAGAAATAGTAAAGACTGAAGGTAGAAAAGGGTAGAAAAAGTCCCTTATGGAGAAAAAAATCCCAAATTAAAGGCAGAATATGTCCCAATTGTGGCAGATCAGCATCATCATAATCATCACTAATATCCTCTGCTGTTTCAACACTTACTATGTTCTCAGAATAGCATTATCACCTCCACTTTCCAGATGAGGACAGTGAGGCTAAGGGATGTTAAAGAATTTTCCTAAGATCACACAGCTATTAGCTAGAAGAATCAATATTTTCCTCAGGACTATCAAACCCCGTAGTCTAAAATCTAACTATGCATTTGATACTTCAGCCAGGGAAAAATGCTAATCCATAATCAAACAATAATGCTTATATGTATAGGTACATTATGAAGGTTTGCACAGATGTTATCTCATTGGTTTGCACATTTTCATTGTGAAATGAAAACTATCACGTATGTGGTCATTTTAAAGACAAAACCCAAAGGTCTGAGAAATTATATGATTATGGCCAAAGATCAAATTATTGGTAAGTCCTGGCACTGGTTGCAAACCCACAAAAGATGGGAAATGTATATCCTAGTGCCATAAAACATTTGCAAAAAAAACCCACAAAAAACCCTTAGACAAACAATTGAGGACACGGTTCAAATAAGTGAAAATCCCTGGGAAGTTGGTTAAAATATCTGAAGAAAAAAAATAGTCGAATAGAAATAACTAAGCCAGATGATTGAGTATCCATCCCTGTTGAAGATTTTAGTTCACTTTCCCTATTTAGCTGATGTGCAACAAGAACAACTCTAAACATATTCTCTTGATACTTTCAGGATACATCCTAAGTTAGTTATTTTTTTTATCATATTTGATTTCTAATTATTTACCTCTACTTCATTTCAGTTTTATTTATTAAAGGTTTATTATTATTATAGTACACTGTAAATCATTGTAGGCCATCAGTATGTATTTCATTTTGGCTTTGTTTCCCCCCTCAAAAATATTGTTGCATAATACCATTTACAAAGACAAGTTGTTAGCAGTAGGTTACAACAATAACAAGTGCATTTCTTTTTTTGAACATTATCATGCAAATGTTCTGTTTTTTAAAATAAATGCTCATGCTTTGATGGTTATTCCATTTTGCATTTGTCTCTTTTAACTTTTCAAAAATGGAAATAAAGTTGTCAATCAAAACAACAATATTGGAAGTGAATTATAGGCAAAGAATTTGCAAAGGCAGAAACATTGACAGAAGGAGACAAAAGAAAGACTAATGTTATATTTTTAAAAAGAATAAGTCACTAGCGACATTTTGCATTCCTTGAAATCTGGGCATGATTATATTGGCTATTTCACAAATCTCCCCTCACACAGAGTCATCTGGAAGTAGAAGTCTTTCCTTTATTGCCATTAGTGCAATTTAATGGGGAGAGAACTGACCCAAGAACCAGAAGGAAAGACATGGATTTAAGGTTGTGTGTAGAACCCATACCATTAATGAGATCTTGGGCAATCTTTTCCATTTGTCACTGCAACTGATCCTCAAACTTTTGGTAGTAAACACATTTGGGATCACATACATCATTTTGAAATAATTTGAATACCAAAGTATCCACCATTTAAATTGGATTTCCCCAGAAACTGAACCAAAGACAAAATTTCAAGTGCCAGTGTTATATTTGGGATGTCAGGAAACATTGGTAGAGGAGTGTGCAAGTGAGACAGAGAAGGGAAGAAAGCCATTATGGAGTTTATTCAGGGCAGTTACCACTGTAGGAAACTGGATCTCAATCTCCCTCGGGGACTCCAGTGGCTAGTATAAGAACATGCCTCAGAATTATGCCTCAGAACATACCTCAGCTGAGGTGCGAGGAAGTTGCAGTACTGAACTACCAACTCATCCATTCTCAGGTGAAGGGCTGCTTACGAGCCCATAAACTCTATAGCACTTCTGGCTTGCTGTTGGGCAGGCCAAGCACTTCCATGACCAAACTAACAGTTTTGTCAGAACAAAGTTTTAGGTAGAACCATGGTTTTTGCAGTAAAATAGTCTTTGATGATGTGTGAAGGTGAGAGCTGAGGTAATAAGAGCAAGCACACATAAGGTGTGCTACATTTTCCAATCAAGATTTTTACTAAGAGTAGAGTGGACACTAGTCACTTGTGATTTTTTTTACTGTCCAGGATCTGAACCGTCCTCCTATGTTTGAGCAATTCCCTAGCACACAAGTTTTAGGAAAGAGCAGAGCAGACCCTCTTAAATGCTAGAAGAGCTTACTTCTAGCATGCAAGCTGAAAAGGGAAAATGCTCATCCAAGTTTCCTTTGCAGTTAGGACTCTACCAATCAGATGCTCCTGCTCGAGAGGTTGAATCTGCAGCAAGTGACACAAAGAAGTCAATGTAATGGAAAACTAAACTTTTTGGCATTGTCTGGCAATAGCAATAGCACTCAGTCTCCAGAACAGCTGTGGCAATAGGGCGGAGTCAGTGGTACTGCCCAGTGTTTGAAATTTCTAGCAGCAGTGGTGCTGGCTACTGAGTACAGCGTTTGGCGGTGGCCATAGTAAAGTCCTCACCAGACACTTCCTTACCCTCCCTCACCAGTGCTCATTTTCTGTGCCCCATTCTTGTCTTCCTGGTGATTCTGTTAATGACTATTGACTTGCCAATACTCTTGCTATTTGCTTAAATTATCAAAGGTCAATTTCTATTGCTCGCAATTCAAAATCTTAATACAACTGCTCTGGATATTTACTGCTATTTTTAATAATACTACTGTATTTAAATAATAATACTGCTATTTTTAACAGCCTCTCAAAGTGATTTTTTTGCTTTTTTTTTTTGAGACAGAGTCTAGCTCTGTCACCCAGGCTGAAGTGCAGTGGCACGATCTTTGCTCACTTCAACCTTCGCTTCCCGGGTTCAAGCAATTCTGTCTCAGCCTCTGGAGTAGCTGGGATTACAGGTGCCCATGACCACGCCCGGCTAATTTTTGTATTTTTAGTAGAGACGAGGTTTCCCATGTTGGCCAGGCTGGTCTCAAACTCCTGACTTTAGGTGATCCGCCTGCCTTGGCCTCCCAAAGAGCTAGGCATGAGCCACCTGTAATATCAGACCTCAAAGTGATTCTAATGCAAACTTTAAGGACCACTGCTCTGGTTTCTGTTTCCTCAAAGGGAAAATAAGTATAACAACACATGCTCAGTATAGCACTTTTGATGTTGAAATAAACTAATTACCAGAGAGGAGTTTCAAAAGCATGAGTAAGATGATTTCATAATTGAAGGGATCAACTAAATAATGATTTGAAAGTATTTTTTGGCCCAAAATGAATTCCAACTACTTTGTGAAGAAATCTATTTAAATATTGCTATCTTACACAGAACTACCTGGCCATCTGTAATCCCAAATCCCTCTAGTCCCCACATTTGGAGCCAATGAACTTGTGGTAGATTAAATACAAAAAATGACTACAATGCTTTACCCTTCCCTGTGTCTAGGTCCTTTTTAATGCGACTTTGTAGCTCCTATCATTGAGTGGAGAAATCTAATTCTCCACCCTTTGCTCTGGACTGGCTTTGGAACTTTCTTGGGCTGGTAGAACTTGGTGAAAATGAGAGTGAGCCAGTTTTGAGATTTTGTATATTTCCACTCTTTCTTGGACTCCTATTAGCTAATATGTGAACAAGCACAAGCTAGACTACTGGAGGATGAGAGACCACACAGAGGGGAGAGCTGACATGCCCAAACCAATAGCCAGCCAACTGACCTTCAAAAGCAGAGATGCCCAGCTGACCTAGGCTAAATTGCTGGCCCACAGAATCTTGAGTTTCACCTATTAAGTAATTGTTGCTTTAAGTCACTACGTTTTGGGATGGTTTATTGTGCAACAATAGATAACTGATACTGTCTCTGAAATACTTTTTGGATTCTATTCAGGCTCTGAAACCACTCAGGCCCACAGGACTGTTGATTAGAGAAATTATTGGTATGGTTCAGGTACTCGACATCATGTAGTACATATATATAGTGACCTTGCTGCCATCTTACGCTGGTTTGCACCCTTATATTCAGTGTTTTTTGGATTCCTGACTTATGATTCTCTGCCTGAGTAACTAAGTTCTCTGCTCCATGTCCCATCATATCTTCATGATTAGCTTTTTGCTAGAGATGTCCCAAATACACATCTTGCAAAATATCAAATGGTCAACTTTTAAAATCAACATTTATCTAAAGCTGAGTATCTCACTATCATCATATTACCTTTTGGGGAAATTTATAATTTTATCATTAAAAATTGAGTGGTTAGATTTTAAATGTTCAATATAGTGCAATGATAATGACAATATACTAATTAATATAATTATTAATCAATAATAATGATATCAATATTTATATGCTAATATAGTGCAAGAACAATAATTTGCTTAGCACTGGTTTGTTCCCATCATACTAAATAGTCTCCCGCTTTTTACTGAAGTTCATAGAGAAACAGAAAAATTTTTGGATAGTTTTGTCAATGGAAGATACTGATGGTGATGTTGTCACCAAATTATTATGCTTTCCTTCCTCTCTAATAGTGAATTGCTAAGGTAAAGACTTACCTCCTTTTTAACTCCTAGTCTTGATGGTTGGCTGATGGTGATAATGCAAATGCATTATAGCAATTCCACAAATGGAAATGTTATACACTGCTCAAAGAAGAAGCTTTCTGAACATTTTCAGAAGCAAAAATACAATTTATTTCCCATTATATTGTTTATTTCTAATACTTTTCATGCATTTGCTACTTAAAACAAGAACTTGAAAAAAATGTTATTTCTAAATCTTGAGTCTGGAATAGGGAAAAATAATTAGCTTTGGAACTAAGTTATTGGCTTTCAAGATAAAATCTTCCCTGAATTTCCATCTGTATTTTAGCTTTCATCGCCTGGATAACACTCTTAGCATTTTGACTGGAAAGGAATGATAGAAGTGTATTTCCATCAGCTATCATGTAAGAAACACTTTCATTCTCCAGGCACAATGTTATTTTTTCAACAAGTTCAAGCAACTTTACGACTTTCTCTACATGCAATCATCAATTGTTATTAAGTTCTACAATGCTATTATTATCTACAAAATATGGTATAAAAACTTTCTTGTATTTAAGCTGCCTTTTTAAGTGTGTAGCACTGCTTCTTCCATCATGCCTGGACATCTTGTAAAACACATGGTAAGGCAGTTCTAAAATAGCTTGCATCTCTATATAAAATAACATTCCAAAATCTCTTGTATGACATGAAGTCTGTTTCTTGCTGAAGAATGATGAAAGTGTCTCACTACCTTTCCGCTGTACTATAATTATTTTCTGAATGCACAACCAAAAAGAGTGGACAAGACATTGTATGATTGTGGATCCCAGTATAACTTTCTCATTTTTAAAATTTTTTTTATTATATTTTAAGTTCTAGGGTACATGTGCATAACGTGCAGGTTTGTTACATATGTATACTTGTGCCATGTTGGTGTGCTGCACCCATCAACTCGTCAGCACCCATCAATTCGTCATTTATATCAGGTATAACTCCCAATGCAATCCCTCCCCACTCCCCCTTCCCCATGATAGGCCCCGATGTGTGATGTTCCCCTTCCCGAGTCCAAGTGATGTCATTGTTCAGTTCCCATCTATGAGTGAGAACATGCGGTGTTTGGTTTTCTGTTCTTGTGATAGTTTGCTAAGAATGATGGTTTCCAGCTGCATCCATGTCCCTACAAAGGACACGAACTCATCCTTTTTTATGGCTGCATAATATTCCATGGTGTATATGTGCCAGATTTTCTTAATCCAGTCTGTCACAGATGGACATTTGGGTTGATTCCAAGTCTTTGCTATTGTGAATAGTGCCCCAATAAACATACGTGTGCATGTGTCTTTGTAGTAGAATAATTTATAATCCTTTGGGTATATACCCAGTAGTGGGATGGCTGGGTCATATGGTACATCTAGTTCTAGATCCTTGAGGAATCGCCATACTGTTTTCCATAATGGTTGAACTAGTTTACAATCCCACCAACAGTATAAAAGTGTTCCTATTTCTCCACATCCTCTCCAGTACCTGTTGTTTCCTGACTTTTTAATGATTGCCATTCTAACTGGAGTGAGATGGTATCTCATTGTGGTTTTGATTTGCATTTCTCTGATGGCCAGTGATGATGAGCATTTTTTCATGTGTCTGTTGGCTGTATGAATGTCTTCTTTTGAGAAATGTCTGTTCATATCCTTTGCCCACTTTTTGATGGGGTTGTTTGTTTTTTTTCTTGTAAATTTGTTTGAGTTCTTTGTAGATTCTGGATATTAGCCCTTTGTCAGATGAGTAGATTGCAAAAATTTTCTCCCATTCTGTAGGTTGCCTGTTCATTCTGATGGTAGTTTCTTTTGCTGTGCAGAAGCACTTTAGTTTAATTAGATCCCATTTGTCAATTTTGACTTTTGCTGCCGTTGCTTTTGGTGTTTTAGACATGAAGTCCTTGCCCATGCCTATGTCCTGAATGGTACTACCTAGGTTTTCTTCTAGGGTTTTTATGGTATTAGGTCTAACATTTAAGTCTCTAATCCATCTTGAATTAATTTTCGCATAAGGAGTAAGGAAAGGATCCAGTTTCAGCTTTCTACTTATGGCTAGCCAATTTTCCCAGCACCATTTATGAAATAGGGAATCCTTTCCCCATTTCTTGTTTCTCTCAGGTTTGTCAAAGATCAGATGGCTGTAGATGTGTGGTATTATTTCTGAGGACTCTGTTCTGTTCCACTGGTCTATATCTCTGTTTTGGTACCAGTACCATGCTGTTTTGGTTACTGTAGCCTTGTAGTATAGTTTGAAGTCAGGTAGCGTGATGCCTCCAGCTTTGTTCTTATGACATAGGATTGTCTTGGCAATGCGGGGTCTTTTTTGGTTCCATATGAACTTTAAAGCAGTTTTTTCCAATTCTGTGAAGAAACTCATTGGTAGCTTGATGGGGATGGCATTGAATCTATAAATAACCTTGGGCAGTATGGCCATTTTCACGATATTGATTCTTCCTATCCATGAGCATGGTATGTTCTTCCATTTGTTTGTGTCCTCTTTTATTTCACTGAGCAGTGGTTTGTAGTTCTCCTTGAAGAGGTCCTTGACATCCCTTGTAAGTTGGATTCCTAGGTATTTTATTCTCTTTGAAGCAATTGTGAATGGAAGTTCATTCCTGATTTGGCTCTCTGTTTGTCTGTTACTGGTGTATAAGAATGCTTGTGATTTTTGCACATTGATTTTGTATCCTGAGACTTTGCTGAAGTTGCTTATCAGCCTAAGGAGATTTTGGGCTGAGACAATGGGGTTTTCTAAATATACAATCATGTCATCTGCAAACAGGGACAATTTGACTTCTTCTTTTCCTAACTGGATACCCTTGATTTCTTTCTCCTGCCTGATTGCCCTAGCTAGAACTTCCAACACTATGTTGAATAGGAGTGGTGAGAGAGGGCATCCCTGTCTTGTGCCAATTTTCAAAGGGAATTTTTCCACTTTTTGCCCATTCAGTATGATATTGGCTGTGGGTTTGTCATACATAGCTCTTATTATTTTGAGGTACGTTCCGTCAATACCGAATTTATTGAGCGTTTTTAGCATGAAGGGCTGTTGAATTTTGTCAAAAGCCTTTTCTGCATCTATTGAGATAATCATGTGGTTCTTGTCTTTGGTTCTGTTTATATGCTGGATTACGTTTATTGATTTGGGAATGTTGAACCAGCCTTGCATCCCAGGGATGAAGCCCACTTGATCATGGTGGATAAGCTTTTTGATGTGCTGCTTTGCCAGTTTTTTATCGAGGATTTTTGCATCGATGTTCATCAGGGATATTGGTCTAAAATTCTCTTTTTTTGTTGTGTCTCTGCCAGGCTTTGGTATCAGTATGATGTTCGCCTCCTAAAATGAGTTAGGGAGGATTCCCTCTTTTTCTATTGATTGGAATAGTTTCAGAAGGAATGGTACCAGCTCCTCCTTGTACCTCTGGTAGAATTCAGCTGTGAATCCATCTGGTCCTGGACTTTTTTTGGTTGGTAGGCTATTAATTATTGCCTCAATTTCAGAGCCTGCTATTGGTCTATTTAGGGATTCAACTTCTTCCTGGTTTAGTCTTGGAAGAGTGTAAGTGTCCAAGAAATTATCCATTTCTTCTATATTTTCTAGTTGATTTGCGTAGAGGTGTTTATAGTATTCTCTGATGGCAGTTTGTATTTCTGTGGGGTCGGTGGTGATATCCCCTTTATCATTTTTTATTGCATCTATTTGATTCTTCTCTCTTTTCTTCTTTATTAGTCTTGCTAGCGGTCTGTCAATTATTTTGTTGATCTTTTCAAAAAACCAACTCCTGGATTCATTGATTTTTTGGAGGGTTTTTTGTGTCTCTATCTCCTTCAGTTCTGCTCTGATCTTAGTTATTTCTTGCCTTCTGCTAGCTTTTGAATGTGTTTGCTCTTGCTTCTCCAGTTCTTTGAATTGTGATGTTAGAGTGTCAATTTTAGATCTTTCCTGCTTTCTCTTGTGGGCATTTAGTGCTATAAATTTCCCTCTACACACTGCTTGAAATGTGTCCCAGAGATTCTGGTATGTTGTGTCTTTGTTCTCATTGGTTTCAAAGAACATCTTTATTTCTGCCTTCATTTTTTTATGTACCCAGTAGTCATTCAGGAGCAGGTTGTTCAGTTTCCATGTAGTTGAGCGGTTTTGATTGAGTTTCTTAGTCCTGAGTTCTAGTTTGATTGCACTGTGGTCTGAGAGACAGTTTGTTATAATTTCTGTTCTTGTACATTTGCTAAGGAGTGCTTTACTTCCAATTATGTGGTCAATTTTGGAATAAGTGCGATGTGGTGCTGAGAAGAATGTATATTCTGTTGATTTGGGGTGGAGAGTTCTATAGACGTCTATTAGGTCCGCTTGGTGCAGAGATGAGTTCAATTCCTGGATATCCTTGTTAACTTTCTGTCTCGTTGATCTGTCTAATGTTGACAGTGGGATGTTGAAGTCTCCCATTATTATTGTATGGGAGTCTAAGTCTCTTTGTAAGTCTCTAAGGACTTGCTTTATGAATCTGGGTGCTCCTGTATTGGGTGCATATATATTTAGGAGAGTTAGCTCTTCCTGCTGAATCGATCCCTTTACCATTATGTAATGGCCTTCTTTGTCTCTTTTGATATTTGATGGTTTAAAGTCTATTTTATCAGAGACTAGGATTGCCACCCCTGCTTTTTTTTTGTTCTCCATTTGCTTGGTAGATCTTCCTCCATCCCTTTATTTTGAGCCTATGTATGTCTCTGCATGTGAGATGGGTCTCCTGAATATAGCAGACTGATGGGTCTTGCCTCTTTATCCAGTTTGCCAGTCTGTGTCTTTTAATTGGATCATTTAGTCCATTAACATTTAAGGTTAATATTGTTATGTGTGAACTTGATCCTGCCATTATGATATTAACTGGTTATTTTGCTCGTTAGTTGATGCAGTTTCTTCCTAGCCTCGATGGTCTTTACATTTTGGCATGTTTTTGCAATGGCTGGTACCGGTTGTTCCTTTCCATGTTTAGGGCTTCCTTCAGGGTCTCTTGTAAGGCAGGCCTGGTGGTGACAAAATCTCTAAGCATTTGCTTATCTGTAAAGGATTTTATTTCTCCTTCACTTATGAAACTTAGTTTGGCTGGATATGAAATTCTGGGTTTAAAATTCTTTTCTTTAAGAACGTTGAATATTGGCCCCCACTCTCTTCTGGCTTGTAGAGTTTCTGCCAAGAGGTCTGCTGTTAGTCTGATGGGCTTCCCTTTGTGGGTAACCCGACCTTTCTCTCTGGCTGCCCTTAAGATTTTTTCCTTCATTTCAACTTTGGTGAATCTGGCAATTATGTGTCTTGGAGTTGCTCTTCTGGAGGAGTATCTTTGTGGTGTTCTCTGTATTTCCTGAATTTGAATGTTGGCCTGCCCTACTAGGTTGGGGAAGTTCTCCTGGATGATATCCTGAAGAGTGTTTTCCAACTTGGTTCCATTTTCCCCCTCACTTTCAGGCACCCCAATCAGACGTAGATTTGGTCTTTTTACATAATCCCATACTTCTTGCAGGCTTTGTTCATTTCTTTTTCTTCTTTTTTCTTTTGGTTTCTCTTCTCGCTTCATTTCATTCATTTGATCCTCAATCGCTGATACTCTTTCTTCCAGTTGATCGAGTCGGTTACTGAAGCTTGTGGATTTGTCACGTATTTCTCGTGTCATGGTTTTCATCTCTGTCATTTCATTTATGACCTTCTCTGCATTAATTATTCTAGCTATCAATTCTTCCACTCTTTTTTCAAGATTTTTAGTTTCTTTGCGCTGGGTACGTAATTCCTCCTTTAGCTCTGAGAAGTTTGATGGACTGAAGCCTTCTTCTCTCATTTCGTCAAAGTCATTCTCTGATCTGTTGCTGGCGATGAGCGGCGCTCCTTTGCAGGGGGAGATGCGCTCTTATTTCTTGAATTTCCAGCTTTTCTGCCCTTCTTCTTCCCCATCTTCGTGGTTTTATCTGCCTCTGGTCTTTGATGATGGTGACGTACTGATGGGGTTTTGGTATAGGTGTTCTTCCTGTTTGATAGTTTTCCTTCTTATAGTCAGGACCCTCAGCTATAGGTCTGTTGGAGATTGCTTGAGGTCCACTCCAGACCCTGTTTGCCTGGGTATCAGCAGCAGAGGTTGCAGAATATAGAATATTGCTGAACAGCGAGTATACCTGTCTGATTCTTACTTTGGAAGCTTCCTCTCAGGGGTGTACTCCACCCTGTGAGGTGTGGGGTGTCAGACTGCCCCTAGTGGGGGATGTCTCCCAGTTAGGCTACTCAGGGGTCAGGGACCCACTTGAGCAGGCAGTCTGTCCATTCTCAGATCTCAACCTCTGTGTTGGGAGATCACTGCTCTCTTCAAAGCTGTCAGACAGAGTCGTTCGTGTCTGCACAGGCCTCTGCTGCTTCCGCTTTTGTTGTTTAGCTGTGCCCTGTCCCCAGATGTGGAGTCTACAGAGACAGGCAGGTTTCCTTGAGCTGCTGTGAGCTCCACCCAGTTTGAGCTTCCCAGCGGCTTTGTTTACCTACTTAAGCCTCAGCAATGGCGGGCCCCCCTCCCCCAGCCTTGCTGCTGCCGTTTCGGTTAGATTGCAGACTGCTGTGCTAGCAATGAGGGAGGCTCCGTGGCCATGCGACCCTCCCGGCCAGGTGTGGGTATAATCTCCTGGTGTGCCCGTTTGCTTAAAGCGCAGTATTGGGGTGGGAATTACCCGATTTTCCAGGTGTTGTGTGTCTCAGTTCCCCTGGCTAGGAAAAGGGATTCCCTTCCCCCTTGCGCTTCCCAGGTGAGGCAATGCCTCGCCCTGCTTCAGCTCTCGCTGGTTGGGCTGCAGCAGCTGACCAGCACCGATTGTCCGGCACTCCCCAGTGAGATGACCCCAGTACCTCAGTTGAAAATGCAGAAATCACCGGTCTTCTGTGTCGCTCACACTGGGAGTTGGAGACTGGAGCTGTTCCTATTCGGCCATCTTGCTCCGCCCCTCGATCCCAGTATAACTTTCAATATGTTTGTTAGATTCTTAAGAACAATTATAATTTTACTCAATAATTTTCCATTTCATATTTTATCAACCAGCTGTGGTATGTTAATGGTTATGTAAAACCTAGAAATCCCTTGGTAAGCAAGTAAAGCAGAAAAACAATTAAATTCATATTGATCCACCAAATAGTTAAACTTTAAAGAAACTTCTGCTAATTTCTGAATTATCAATTGTCAAATTTACAAGATACAGAGGTCATATATTCAGCAATATATCTAGACTTCTTGTGGATAGCAGAATATAATTCAGGATTTTTTTTCAGTAACATATTTCTAGATGAAACTTTGTACCTAGGATTTTAAAAATGTTAAAATTGAGGGAACTCAAGAATCCTTTCTCTTAAATCCCTAAAAAGATTGACTCTGTAGAAATAATTTAAATAGGATTTTTGTTTTAAAGTTTTAGGCTCTGAAAACTTTAATCTATAAGGAATTGTCTTCCCAAATGTATGATGTTAAAGTCTCTTATTTTGAAGTTTGATGGTAGGAACAAAATGAGATAAAGATATCTCATTTTTCTCTACCATTTATTCTTTGTATTTTTTACATCCTTTATTATATCAGGATCAAAAGTTATTTGTTAAATTAATTTATAGTTTATCATTTAGTTTTTTTTCTGCTTATGATAGTTTGAGGTGGCAAAATTGACATTCACCTTTTAAATCATACTCCCAAGATATAATGAATTATCAATAAGGCTTTCTTTAAATGTTTTGCCTAAATGGAGGTAAATAGCCATATTTTAAATTCTTAAACTTTAAGTTCTTAAAAGTTTATTTTATTTGGTGTTAGAATTGTTCAAATACCAAACAATTATGCTAAATTTGAATTAATATGTAATCTAATCTCTTTTTCAGTCTTTCATTATTATTCAAATTGTATAAGTAATTATTAGACAAAAAAGAAAATGTGTTCTTTCTAATGTTATTTTCCTCATGCATTTTCATAGTGTTTATAATAACTGTCAACCTTTTTCCTTATTCATTTAACTCAGAAAATCCTTAATAACTGTTCTATACATAAAAATTAATGGCTTTTACCGCCATCATTAATTATTATAGGATTTTACTTCTGCAATAAGCATACACATTTATAGTACAATTGACTGTTAGAATTTCAACAAATAAAGCACACAACAAGATTTTAACTTCATGTTCCACTCAAAATGCTTATCTATATTTGAAAGTGAATATCAAGAAATTAGCTATAAATCCCAATCATCTATCTTACTGTTATTGCACTATTATTTATATTACCATTGTTGTTACACTAAGTATATATAATAGCAACCTAAGTAATTTCACAATCTTTCATGTGATGGAAGTAGGCAAGAGGCTGTTTAGCCTTCCAAGGGCTGCAGCCAAAGCCCAAGTTGAAAACCAGATTTTGGCTGAATTCCCAGGTCAAATGCAAACTTTCATACCTCCTTGCTTTGTGTATTTAAAACTTCAATCTCAAGGAATAATTTTAGGCATATTGTAAGCTTTACCTAAAGGCATTTATGTGCATGTAATGGATCCCTTTCTATCTGGAAGCATGTTAGGTTATACGTTCAGATGTTTTGAAAGGTTGAACTTGAAATTTGAAAATTCAAAATCCTTCTTCATTGGCTACATGCTAAAGAATGTGTACTAGACAGTCCCCAAATATGGTTACCAGCAATTATCAATTGTTCCTCAATATTCATATGCATATGCATGCTGCTCCCACTTCTCCCATTAAAAAGTAGTCTATTTCCCTCTCCCTTGAATGTAGGCTAGCTAGTGACTTTCCCAGTTCCAGGCCTCCACCTTCAGGGACAGATTTCACCTTTGTTCTCTTGAAACCTGGATGTTGTGCTATAAGAAAGTCTAGGCTAGCCTGCTGGAGAAAGAGATATGTAGAAAGGCCCTAGAGAATGAGGAGGATAAGCTGCCACATAGAGAGAAGACATATTGGGTAGAATTGAATCCTCAATGACAGTCAATACTGAGTCCTCAGAAATGCAAGAGTAGCTATCTTGTACCTTCCAGCCCAGCCCATGCAACAACATGAGTGATTCCAACTGACATTAATGGAACATAAGTATCACCAACCAACCTGCAGAATCGTAAGAAGCAGTAAATAGCTATTGTTTCATACACTAAGTTTAAGGGTGGTGTGCTACCTATCAATAAGTAACAGGGATAGACATTTGTATCTAGTCTGGGGTCTTGCAAAAAAAAAAAAATTAGACTTGTGACATTAGGCCTGAGACTGAGCAGAGGGTAGAGGTTGGAAGAGCAGTAAGGAAAATGCTGTTGGAGACTGGCAAAGGGAAATCAGTTATGCATTGTTAGAGTATTTGGCAATACTCTTGTCTGCAGCAAGGAATCCAATGAACTTATGTATTTGGCTAAATTTTCAGAAAGAATGTTGAAGATGCCAATTAACTTATCTTAGCCCTGTATAATGTATTGCAAAAGAAAGATAGGCTAATGAAAAAACTGTTAAAGTTTTTGATAAGGATTTGGAGAAAATATAGAGCTTAAGACAGTCTCTTCAATTGCTAAGAGGCTTTAGTTTGAAGGAAACTTGGGGACAACATGAAATTCAGGATGCTACCAGTAAACTGTGGCCTCAGGATCAAGACCAAATCAAAAGTGAGGCTGAATGATTTAGTGCGGTGCCTCAAAAATCCTCTTTCAGCTGGACAAAGGGACTTTAAAAATTCATAAGGCCATTGTTCCACAGCACTTCGGCTTATGGCCCAGTTTAGAGAAAACCTGTTAAGAATTGTAGGTGAAGCTTTTGTTTAATGGAGTAGATTATAATTTGATTAGTAGAAAATCTATAAGGTTCCCCAGAGTATGGGGTCCTGACATAATGTAGCTGGGTGGATTTAAGAATTGCAATAGACCAGTGACCACTGTGTGCCTTCCATTCCCTCCTTTGGATGGATGTGTCTATTGTAATTTTCCTGTTCTTATCTCACCTTTGTATGTTGGGGGACAGATAATGTGCATTTTTAATTTACGGTTTTCTTGTTTGAGAGAAACTATACCCGAGCAGCTGCAATCAACAAACTGCACCTAAGGATCCTCATCCTCATCTGAACTAATTTTAGATGATGAGACCCTGGACTTTGAGCTAATGCTACAGTGGTATGATATTGTTGAAAATGACATTGAATGCACTTTGCATATGGAAGGGATGTGAGTTGTTGTGGCTAGTGGATGAATTGTGTTAGAGAGTCTCCAAATATGTTCATGAAAATTATTCCTTTCTCTGTACTTGCATACTGTTACTCTCATAAAGTGTTAGAGACTAGCTTCCCTTCTCTTGAAGCAAGGCGAGTTTGTGACTTTCTTTGACCAATATAATATAGCAGAAGTTCCATTGTGCCAGTTCTGGGCCTGGGACTTCAGTGGTAGTTCATTGTCTTATTCCATTGGAACCTAGTTGCCATGCTGTAAGAAACTCTCAGCTGTCATGCTGGAGACAAGAGACATGTGGCAAGGCCCTAGAGAACAAACCGCCAAGTGGAGCGAGATCCCACATGGAGTAAAATTGATGCCCCCCAGGTGATAAGCAGCATCAAGTCCCAGACATGAGAAAGAAGCCCTCATGAACCTTATATATTAGACCAGGCACTACCAGGACGCAGTCACACAACTGAGCCCAGCTAACACTACAAAGAGCAAAAGAACTGCACAAACAATACATGTAATCATCATAATGAATTGTTGTCATTCTAAACCACTAAGTTATGAAAAAGTTTGTTACATAGTCATAGGTAACTGAGGAGAATGGAAATGCAAAACTCTTTATGTGGTTTTGGGAAAAAAATGTTGTCTGTATAAAGAAGCCTTAAAATTGACCTGCTATTTATAGAATTAATTTGGTTAAAATATGCTCCTTTAAGAGAAGATGTATATTCCTTTTGGCAAAATTAATTTGTGCCACTTGAAAAACCTGTGGAGGATATGAAACTTTGGTTAAGAGACTCTGACTCAAAAATGTACTATAGTTAAAAAAAATTTAAAAAACTCCTAGGAGGCATAAGTCAGCAAGATGGCAGAATAGGATTTTCCAGCACTCAGCCCACCACAGAAACATCAATTTGAACAACTACCCACACACAAAAATGTCTTCACAAGAGCTGAGAAAACCAGGTGAGAGATCATAGCACCAGGTACAAAACAGAAATAAGAAAAGACACATTGAAGGGCATAGGAAGGACAGTTTTACACTACCCATGTCACCTCTCCCCCAAAACTCAGTCAACTTATAGAAGTAGCTTTGTTTGGGAGAAGGAAATGAGCACTGGAATTTGTCACAAACCCTAACACCAGACCCACTAAAATCCAATGCCAGGCAGGTCTCCATAGCCCCAGATGCTAGGCTCCTCCGCTGAGCCTCTGAGCATGCCCCAGTACCAGGTTGGAACAAACAGCCCCAGGCTCCAAGCCTGCCAAGTGGACTCAGGCTTCAGGCCTGTCACAGGCAAGCCTGCCATGGCAACCCTGAGTTCTAAACTGCTCCCAGCATTAAGTTGGCCCCCATTTCCCCAGGTTTCAGGCCATCCTCAGCACCAGGCTGATCTCCACAGCCTAAGTCATGAGGCCAGCACCTGTGGACAGTCTCCAGACAGTATTTTGTGGATATAGGCTCCAAATTTACCCAACACCAGGCCAGGCCCTGTGGGCACAGTCTCAAGGCCTTCCCAGTGCCAAGTCAATCCCAGTGAGCCCACCCTCCAGACCAGCAGACCAAGGGTATAGATCTGCCCAGTACTGTCCCAGTAGACCTCAGTGCTGGGTGAGCCCCCATGGCGACAGGCATCATGACTGTCGCTATGGACCCAGGTTCCAGGATGGCCCCAAAGCCCCAGGACTCAGGCTAGCCCACATGGACCTAATCTCCAAGCCGCCACTTGCACACTCATCTTCTAGGCTGGCCTTTAAGCACCTAGGCTCCAGGGCAATCCATATGGTTAATATTGTCAAAATGTCCCTACTACCCAAAGGGGTCTACAGATTCAACACCATCCCTGTCAAAATTCTAATGACATTTTTCACAGAAATAGAAAAACAATGTTAAAATTTACATAGAACCACAAAAGACCTCAAATAAAGAAAGCCATCTTGAACAAAATGAGCAAACCCAGAGACATCACACTACTTGATCTGAAATCTACTACAAAGCTATAATAATAGAAACAGTATGATGCTGGCATAGAAACAGACACATAGACCAATGGAACAGAAAAGAGAGCCTGAAATAAATCTACACATTTATGGTCAATTGATTTTGAACAAAGATGCCTAGAAAACACAATGGGAAAATAAATGGTGCTGGGAAAGCTGAATATCTACATGCAAAAGAATAGAATTAGATCCTCAATTCACACCATATACAAAAATCAACTCAAAATGGATTAAGAACTGAAACATAAAACCTGAAACTGTAAAATTACTAGAAGAAAACATAGGAGGAAAGCTCCATGACATTGGTAATTTTTGGAATTCAGGATGTATTTTTTATTTTTAAATATTGTGGGTGCATAGTAGGTATATATATGGCATACATGAGATATTTTCATACAGGCATACCGTGTAATAATCACATCAGGATAAATGGGGTATCATCATCTAGAATATTTATCCTTTCTTTGTGTTGCAAACAATCCAATTATACTTTTTTAGTTATATTAAAATGTGCAATAAATTATTGTTGACTGTAGTCAGTCTGTTGTGTTATCAAATACTAGCTCTTACTCATTCTAACTATCTAACTATAATTTTGTAACCATTAACAATCACCACTTCTCCCCACCTCACCCCTCATACCCTTCCCACTTTCTGGTAGCCATCATTCTACTCTCTATCTCCCTCAGTTCAGTTGTTTTCATTTTTAACTCCCCAAAATGAGTGAGAATATGCAAAGTTTGTCTTTTTGTGCCTGTCTTATTCCACTTAACATAATATTCTCCAGTTCCAACCATATTGTTGCAAATGACAGGATCTGATTCTTTTCGTGGCTAAATAGTACTCCATTGTATATATGTATCACGTTTTATTTATCTATTCATCTGTTGATGGACACATACATTGTTTCCAAATCTTGGCTATTGTGAATAGTGTTGCAATATATACGAGAGTGTAGTTATCTCTTCTGCATACTGATTTCCTTCCGTATGGATACACACCTAGCATTGGGAGTGCTGGATCATATGATAGTTCTATTTTTAGTATTCTGAGAAACTTCTACACTTTTCTCCATAGTGGCTGTATTAATTTACATCCCCTCCAACAGTGTATGAGGGTTCTGTTTTGTCTGCATACTTACCAGCATTCATTATTGCCTCTTTTTTGGATAAAAGCCATTCTAACTGGGGTGAGATGACATCTCATTGTAGCTTTGATTTGCATTTCTTTGATGATCAATGATGTTGAGCACCTTTTCATATACTTGTTTGCCATTTTATGTCTTCTTTTGTGAAATGTCTATTCAGAGTTTTTGCTCATTTTAAAATCAGATTTTTTTCCTATAGTTGTTCAGCTCCTTATATATTCTGGTTATTAATCCCTTGTAGATGGGTAGTTTGCAAATATTTTCCCCCATTCTGTGGGTTGTCTCATCACTTCGTTGATTGTTTCCTTGATCGTTAAGAAGATTTTAACTTAATGTGACCTGATTGGCCCATTTTGGCTTTGGTTGCCTGTTCTTTTGGGATACTACTCAGGAAATTATTGCCCAGACCAATATCCTGGAGTGTTTCCCCAATGTTTTCCTTCAGTAGTTTCATAGTTTGTAGCCTTAAATTTAAATCTTTAGTCCATTTTGTTTTGATTTTTGTGTATGACAAGACACCTGGGTCTAGTTTTATTCTTCTGCATATGGACATCCAGCACCATTTATGGAGGAGACTGTCCTTTTCCTAATACATGTTCTTGGCACCTTTTTGAAAATGAGTGCACTGTGTATGTACACATTTCTTTCTGGGTTCTCTATCCTGTCACATCAGTCTATGTGCCTGTTTTTATGCCAGTGCCATGCTGTTTTGATTATGTTTGAGCTTTTTTGAGCTTTTTTTCATGTTTGTTGACCACATATGTGTCTTTTTTCGAGAAGTGTCTGTTCATGTCTTTTGCCCACTTTTTAATGGATTTGTTTGCTCTTTTCTTGGAAATTTGCTTAAGTTCCTTGTAGATTCTGAATATTAGATCTTTCTTGGATGGATATTTTGCAAAATTTTTCTCCCATTCTGTAGGTTGTCTGCTGTAATGATAGTTTCTTTTGCTGTGTAGCAGCTCTTTAGTTTAATTAGATCCCATTTGTCAATTTTTGCTTTTGTTGCCATTGCTTTTGGTGATTTCATCATACAATCTTTGCCCATGCCTATGTTCTGAATGGTATTGCCTAGGTTTTCTTCTAGGGTGTTCATAGTTTGGGGTTTCACTTTTATGTCTTTAATCTATCTTGTGTTACGTTTTGTATAAGGTGTAAGGAAGGGGTCCAGTTTTACTTTTCTGCATATGGTTACCCAGTTCTCCCAGAACCATTTGTTAAATAGGGATTCCTTTCCCCATTGCTTGCTTTTGTCAGTTTGTAGATGTGCAGTTTTATTTCTGACTTCTGTATTTTGTTCAGTTGGTCTATGTGCCTGTTTTTGTATCAGTACCATGCCTTTTTGGTTACTGTAGCCTTGTAGTGTATTTTGAAGTCAGGTAGTGTGATGGCTCCAGCTTTGTTCTGTTTGCTTAGGATAGTCCTAGCTATAAAATTCTTTTTTTTTTTTTTGTTTCATATGAATTTTAAAATAGTTTTTTTCTAATTCTGTGAAGAATGTCAATAGTAGGTTAATATGAATAGTATTGAATCTATAAATTGCTTTGGGAAGTATGGCCATTATCACATTATTGATTCTTCCTATCCATAAGCATGGAATGTTTTTCCATCTGCTTGTGCCCTCTCTGATTTCCTTGAGCACTGGTTTGTAGTTCTCCCTGAAGAAGTCCTTCACTTCCCTTGTTAGTTATATTCCTAGGTATTTTATTCTCTTTGTGGCCATTGTGAATGACAGTTCATTCATGGTTTGACTCTCTGTCTGTTGTTGGTGTATAGGAATGCCTGTGATTTCTGCACATTGGTTTTTTATCCTGAGACTTAGATGAAGTTGCTTATCATCTTAAGAAGATTTGAGGCTGAGTTTATGGCATTTTCCAGATACAGAATCATGTTATCTGCAAACAAGGACAATTTGACTTCCTCGCTTCCTATTTGAATGCCATTTATTTTTTTTCCCTTGCCTGACTGCTTTGGCTAGAACTTGCAATACTATGTTGAATAAGAGTGGTGAAAGAGGGCATCCTTGTCTTGTGCTGGTTTTCAAGGGGAATGCTTCCACCTTTTGCCCATTCAGTGTGATATTGGCTGTGGGCTTGTCATAAATGGCTCTTATTATTTTAGATGTGTTCCATGAATACCTAGTTTATTGAAAGTTTTTAATATGAAGGTATGTTGAATTTTATTGGAGGCCTTTTCTGCATCTATTGAGATAATCATGTGGTTTTTGCCTTTAGTTCTGTTTATATGATGAATTACCTTTATTGATTTGTGTATATTGAACCAGCCTTGCATCCCAGGGATGAAACCAACCTGATCATGGTGGAAAAGTTTTTGATGTGCTGCTGAATTCAGTTCGCCAGTATTTTATTGAGAATTTTCGCATCGATCTTCATCAGGAATATTGGCCTGAAGTTTTCTTTCCTTGAGGTATCTCTGCAAGGTTTTGGTATCAGGTTGATGTTGGCCTCATAAAATGAGTTAGGGAGGACTTCCTCCTTTACAATTGCCTGGAATAGTTTCAGAAGAAATGGTACCAGCTCCTCTTTGTGCCTCTGATAGAATTCACCTGTAAATCCATCTGGACCTGGACTTTTTTGTTGTTGTTTTTGGTTGGTAGGCTACTTATTACTGCCTCAGTTATTGGTCTATTCAGGGATTCAGCTTCTTCCTGGTTCAGTCTTGAGAAGGTGTATGTGTTCACGAATTTATTCATTTCTTCTAGATTTTCCAGTTTATTTGCATAGAGTTGTTTATAGTATTCTCTGATAGTTGTTTGCATATCTGTAGGGTCAGTGGTGGTATTCCCTTTATCATTTCTGATTGTGTTTATTTGAATCTTTTCTTTTTATTCTTTTTTTATTTTTATTTTTTATTATACTTTATGTTCTAGGGTATGTGTGCACAATGTGCAGGTTTGTTACATATGTATACATGTGCCATGTTGGTGTGCTGCACCCATTAACTCATTATTTACATTAGGTATATCTCCTAATGCTATCCCTCCCCCATGCCCCCACCCCACAACAGGCCCCGGTGTGTAATGTTCCCCTTCCTGTGTCCAAGTGATCCCATTGTTCAAGTACCACCTATGAGTGAGAACATGCGGTGTTTGGTTTTCTGTTCTTGTGACAGTTTGCTGAGAATGATGGTTTCCAGCTGCATCCATGTCCCTACAAAGGACACGAATTCATCTTTTTTAATGGCTGCATAGTATTCCATGGTGTATATGTGCCACATTTTCTTAATCCAGTCTGTCATTGATGGACATTTGGGTTGGTTCCAAATCTTTGCTATTGTGAATAGTGCCGCAGTGAACATACGTGTACATGTGTCTTTATAGCAGCATGATTTATAATCCTTTGGGTATATACCCAGTAATGGGATGGCTGGGTCAAATGGTATTTCTAGTTCTAGATCCTTGAGGAATCGCCACACTGTCTTCCACAATGGTTGAACTAGTTTACAGTCCCACCAACAGTGTGAAAGTGTTCCTGTTTCTCCACATCCTCTCCAGCACCTGTTGTTTCCTGACTTTTTAATGATTGCCATTCTAACTGGTGTGAGATGGTATCTCATTGTGGTTTTGATTTGCATTTCTTTGTTGGCCAGTGATGATGAGCATTTTTTCATGTGTCTGTTGGCTGCATAAATGTCTTCTTTTGAGAACTGTCTGTTCATATCCTTTGACCACTTTTTGATGGGGTTGTTTGTTTCTTTCCTGTAAATTTGTTTGAGTTCTTTGTAGGTTCTGGATATTAGCCCTTTGTCAGATGGGTAGATTGCAAAAATTTTCTCCCATTCTGTAGGTTGCCTGTTCTCTCTGATGGTAGTTTCTCTTGCTGTGCAGAAGCTCTTTAGTTTAATTAGATCCTATTTGTCAATTTTGGCTTTTGTTGCCATTGCTTTTGGTGTTTTAGACATGAAGTCCTTGCCCATGCCTATGTCTGGAATGGTATTGTCTAGGTTTTCTTCTAGGGTTTTTATGGTATTAGGTCTAACATTTAAGTCTCTAATCCATCTTGAATTAATTTTTGTATAAGGAGTAAGGAAGGGATCGAGTTTCAGCTTTCTACTTATGGCTAGCCGGTTTTCCCAGCACCATTTATTAAACAGGGAATCCTTTCCCCATTTCTTGTTTTTGTCAATCTTTTCTCTTCCTTGTTTAGTCTAGCTAGTGATCTATTTTGTTAATTTTTTTCAAAAAAAAAAAAAAAACTCCTGTGTTAATTGATTTTTTGAAGGGTTTTTTGTCTCTATCTCCTTCAGTTCCACTCTGAGCTTGGTTATTTCTTGTCTTCTGCTAGCTCTGGGATTTGTTTGTTCTTGGTTATTTAGTTCTTTTAGTTGTGATGTTAGGGTGTCAATTGTGATCTTTCTAGCTTTTTGATATGGGCATTTAGTGATATAAATTTCCCTTTTACCACTGCTTTAGCTGCATCTTAGGGATTCTGGTACATTGTCTCGGTGTTCTCATTGGTTTCAAAGAACTTGATTTCTGCCTTCATTGCATTATTTACCCAGAAGTCATACAGGAGCAAGTTGTTCAATTTGCAGGTAGTCGTGTGGCTTTGAGTGGGTTTCTTAATCTTGAGTTCTAACTTGATTGCAGTGTGGTCTGAGAGACGGTTTGTTATGATTTCAGTTCTTCCGCATTTGCTCAGGGGTGTTTTTGTCCAATTACGTGGTTAATCTTAGAGTAGGTGCCATGTGACACTGAGAAAAGTGTATATTCTGTTGTTTTGGGGTGGAGAGTTTTGTAGATATTTATCAGGTGTATTTGGTCCAGAGCTGACTTCAAGTCCTGAATATCTTTGTTAATTTTCTGTCTTGATGATCTGTCTAACACTGGCAGTGGGGTATTAATGTCTCCCACTATTATTGTGTGGGGCGCTAAGTCTCTTTGCAGGTCTTTAAGAACTTGTTGGGCCGGGCGCGGTGGCTCAAGCCTGTAATCCCAGCACTTTGGGAGGCTGAGACAGGCGGATCACGAGGTCAGGAGATCGAGACCATTCTGGCTAACACTGTGAAACCCTGTCTCTACTAAAAAATACAAAAAATTAGCCAGGCGTGGTGGCGGGCACCTGTAGTCCCAGCTACTCGGGAGGCTGAGGCAGGAGAATGGCGTGAACCCAGGAGGCAGAGCTTGCAGTGAGCTGAGATCCAGCCACTGCAGTCCAGCCCCGGCAACAGAGTGAGACTCCATCTCAAAAAAAAAAAAAAAAAAGAACTTGTTTTACGAATCTGGGTGCTCCTGAATTGAGTACATATATATTTAGGATAGTTAACTCTTCTTGTTGAGTTGAACCTTTTACTGTTATGTAATGCCCTTCTTTGTCTTTTTTGACTTTTGTTGTTTTAAAGTGTGTTTTTTCACAAACTGGGATTGTAGCTGCTGCATTTTTCAGCTTTCCATTTTCTTGGTAAATTGTCCCCCATCTCTTTCTTTTGAGCCTATGTAGATCTTTGCACATGAGATGAGTCTCTTGAATACAGCATACTGATGGATCTTGTGTTTTTATCCAGCTTGCCATTCTATGTCTTTTAATTGGAGGCATTTAGCCCATTTACATTTAAGATTAATATTGTTATGTGTGAATTTGATCCTGTCATCATGATGCTGGCTGGTTAATTTTTCGAACTTGTTAATGTAGTTGCTTCATAGTGTTGTTGGTCTGTGTACTTCAGTGTGTTTTTAGTGACTGGTAATGGTTCTTCCTTTCCATGTTTAGTGCTTACTTCAGAAGCTCTTGTAAGGCAAACCTGGTGGCGAAGTCCCTCAGCATTTGCTTGTGTGCAAAGGACTTTATTTCTCCTTCACTTATGAAGCTTAGTTTGGCCAGATACGAAATTCTGGGTTGGAAATTCTTTTCTTTAAGAATGTTGAATATTGGCCCCCAATCTTTTCTGCCTTGTGGGGTTTCCACTGAGGGGTGTGCTTTTAATCTGATGGGATTACCTTTATAGGTGATCTGGCCTTTCTCTCTGCCTGCCCTTAACATTTTTTTCTGTCATTTGGACCATGGTGAATCTGATGATTATATGTCTTGGGGTAGATTTTCTTGCGGAGTACCTTATTAGGGTTCTCTGGATTTCCTGAATTTCAATGTTGGCCTGTCTAGCTAGGTTGGGGAAGTTCTCCTGGATGATATCCTGAAGTGTGTTTTCCAACTTGATTCCATTCTCCCTGTCTCTTTCAGGTACTCTAATCAGTTGTAGGTTTGGTCATTTTACATAGTCCCATAGTTCTAGGAGGTTTTGCTCATTCCCTTTCACTCTTTTTTCTCTAATCTTGCTGCCTGCCTTATTTCAGCAAGATAGTCTTCAATCTTTGATATTTTCTCTTTCGTTCAGTCAATTCAGTTTGTGTTTGTATCATGAAGTTCCTGTGCTGTGTTTTTCCACTCCATCAGGTCATTTATGTTCCTCTCTAAACTGGTTATTTTAGTTAACAGCTCCTGTAATCCTTTACCATGTTTCTTAGCTACTTCGCATTGGGTTAGAACATAATCCTTTAGCTCAGTGAAGTTTGTTATTACCCACTTTCTGAAGCCTACTTCTGTCAGTTCATCCATCTCATCTTCAGCCCTGTTCTGTCCCCTTGCTGGAGAAGTACTGTGATCATTTGGAGGAGAAGCAGCATTCTGGCTTTTGGAATTTTCATCATTTTTGCATTGGTTTTTCATCAGCTTTGTGGATTTATCTACCTTTTATCTTTGAGGTTGTTGACCTATGGATAGGGTTTTTGTGGAGTCTTTTTTGTTGATGTTGCTGTTGCTGCCTTCTGTTTGCTTTTCTTCTGTCAGGCCCCTCTTCTGCAGGTCTACTGCACTTTGCTGGGGGTCCACTCCAAACCCTGTTTGCCTGGGTATCACCAGTGAAGGCTGCAGAACAGTGAAGTTTGCTGCCTGCTCCTTCCTCCAGAAGCTTCGTCACAGAGGGGCACCAACCTGATGCCAGCCAGAACTCTCTTGTATAAGGTGCCTGGTGACCCCTGTTGGGAGGTCTCACCCAGTCAGCAGGCCTGAGATCAGGGACCTGCTTAAGGAAGCAGGCTGGCTATCCCTTAGCATAGCTGGTACACTGTGCTAGGTGAATTTCCCTTGTCCAGATCACCTGAATTCTTCAGAGCTAGCAGGCAGGAAAGATTAAGTCCACTGAACCCGAGACTGCAGGCACCACTCCCCCAGGGGTGCTGTCCTAGGGAGATGAGAGTTCTCTCTATAAGCCCCTCACTAGAGTGCTGGAATTCCTGCAGGGAGGTTCTGCCCAGTGACAAGGAATGGATCCAAGTCCCACCTAAAGAATCAGTCTGCCTACGATCTGCCACAGCCACTGTGCTGCACTGTGGGGAGTACCACCCAGTCCAAAGTGCCCAGCCTTCCTAGCACTGGCAAGGGAAAACTGATGATTAGAGCCATGGTGATGGTGGTTGCTCCTCCCCTCCCCCAAATAACTCCATCATCTTAGGCAGACTCCAGGCTGCTGTGACTGGCCAGCAGGGATTCCAAGCCAGTGGGTCTTAGCTTGCGGGGTTCCATGGGAGTGGGACCCAGTGAGCAAGGTTGTTTGGCTCCCTGGTTTCAGCCCCCTTTCAAAAAGAGTGGAAGGTTCTCCTGCTTCACAAGAGTTCCGAGAGCAACTGAAGTATGTAAAAACTCCTGCTGCTCAATGCTTGCCTGAACAGCTGCTGACTGGAGCAGCTGCCATGGGTCTGCCCAGTTTTGTGCTTGAGACCCAAAGCACTGGTGGTGTAGACTCACAAGGGAATCTCCTGATCTGTGGATTGCAAAAATCCATAGGAAAAGCTTAATACCCAAGATGGGTAGCACATTCCCTCACCACCTCCCTTGGCTGGGGGAGGGAGGTCCCTTTGCCCCATGAAACTCCCAGGTGAACTGTTATTCCACCCTGCCTTTCCTTGCTATTTATGGGTCACACGAACCGCCTAGTCAGTCCTAATGAGATGAACTGGGTACCTCAGTTGGAAATGCAGAAATCACTCGCCTTTTGCATTCATCTCAATGGGAACTGCAGAACAGAGCTGTTTCGACTCAGCCATCTTGGCCCCTTCCCCCAAAAGAAAATTTTGAAAGAAGCCAGGGAAAAAAACATATAGTATATACAGATGAACAAACAGAAGGATTATACAGCCAGGTGCAGTGGCTCACGCCTGTAATCCCAGCATTTTGGGAGGCCGAGGCGGGCAGATCATGAGGTTAAGAGATTGAGACCATCCTGGCTAACACGGTGAAACCCTGTCTCTACTAAAAATACAAAAAATTAGCCAGGCGTGGTGGCAGGTGCCTGTAGTCCCAGTTACTCGGGAGGCTGAGGCAGGAGAATGGTGTGAACCCAGGAGGCAGAGCCTGCAGTGAGCCGAGATTGTGCCACTGCACTCCAGCCTGAGTGACACAGCGAGACTCTGTCTCAAAAAAAAAAAAAAAAATGGATTATACAATATAATTCATCTAAAATTAAGAAAGGCAGAAGATAATGGGATGACTTTAAAATACT
Source organism: Rhinopithecus roxellana (assembly GCF_007565055.1). NCBI lineage: Eukaryota > Metazoa > Chordata > Mammalia > Primates > Cercopithecidae > Rhinopithecus > Rhinopithecus roxellana. The sequence continues at coordinate 86,700,852 of NC_044555.1, read as the reverse complement.
AAAAGATGAAAAACATCATCAATTCAAAACTCTATTCCCAATGAAAAAAATTTTTAAGACATAAAATTAAAATTAAAACTTTTTTGGACAATAAAAGCTGAGATAATTCACTGGTAACAGACCTGTACTATAAGAAATATTAAAGTAAGTTTTTTAGATAACAGATGAAAAGTTGAATCTATATTTAAAAAGAGCACCAGAAATTATAAAGATCAAGGTAAATTTTAAAACTTGTTTTTTCATATTTAATAAGGGATCTCAGAATATTTCTACTAATTTTTTTATTTATTTAAGGAAGTCTATCATCAAGAAGTTATGGAAAGTATTTATCCACAAAACTGTATTTATAACTTTTACAGTAATAAAAAAGTAGAAACTATTCAAATATCCTATAATGTAGGAATTGTTAAGCAAGTTGTAATGAATTCTTTCTCAGCACCATTTTAAGGCAGACATAAATGTTGATCATGAGGAGTAACAGAGGAAAAAATATTATGGCAATATTAATCAAAAATAAATAGGCACATAATTTTATGTAAAATATGCTTCTATCTACATGTAAGAATATTAAAAGTGATTATCTCTGAGTTTTGGTATCATTGAATTTTTGTCTTATTTAAGATTACCTGTAGTATCCATAGTTTTACAATAATATATTACTTTTGCTGTCATACAAAGTATTTAATTGAATAGACTGCTTTTGCCCTTTGAAATACAAACATATAACCATATGAATGTTAAAATCTGTAATATGTTTTATATATGCCATCTCTGTTCTGATTGGGAATCTTGCAGGAGATCTCAGTTTGTATGCCCAAAGCTAACCAAATCTGAATCACTCTGATGCTAGAATTCCCCTAAAGACAGAGACATCATTATTGAGTGTTACTGTTGGGGATAACCTTTTTTCTGGAATCATGTAAGTTGAAAAAACATTCTGTTAGCTCATTCTTCATACCAGTAAAACCATAACCAAAAGAAAAACAAAATATATGCCGATGAAATATAATGTTAAAATCAAATAATAAAATCTGCTTATTTAAATCCACTTCACATCATCTTACATCAAAAGATTTGTTTTTTCTTTAGATGCTTTTCTACTGGTATCAGTGTGGGTGAGGCTAGTCCATTCCCCAGTATACATCTGTCTTTGTCCTGTTAGGCTTCTATAACAGAATACCATAGCCTGGGTGGTTTATATTTTTTTAAAAATTATTTCTCATATTTCTGGGGGCCAGGAGGTCCAAGACCAAGGAGACAGCAGATTCGGTGTCTAGTGAGGGCTCATACTGTTATCCTGGTAGTGAATAAGTCTCTTGAGATCTGATGGTTTTATAAATGGGAGTTCCTCTGCACAAGCTCTCTTGCCTTCCGCCATGTAAGATGAGTCTTTGCTTCTCCTTTGCCTTCCACCATGATTGTGGGACCTCGCCAGCCATGTAGAACTATGAGTTTATTAAACCTCTTTTTCGTTATAAATTACCCAGCCTCAGGTATGTCTTTATTAACAGCATGAGAACAGACTAATACAGGGCTGTAGTGCTACAGCTGTCCACTTTCAGGTGGTGCCTACATACCATGCAGAGCCATCTGTAAACCAGGCCCTTGTCTTCTCTTCCTCTGTCAACTTATCATAGGGAACTCCCCATGAGGCCATGAGTGCAGGCTGGGGGAGAGAAGGCAGGGTGGCAGGAGTGGGGAACATGAGCATTTAAGCCACTTTCTCGTGTAACTTACTTGTGTCCTCAGTACCTGCTCGAGCCCAATCATGTATAGACCACTATCATTCAATGATGGAATGCTGCTGTGCACACCCCACTTTATGGCTAGATGGGTCACAAAGCACCCAGTTCATGATAGGCAGTTCAGGTCACATGGTTACTTGATGACCCACAGTCAAACATTTAGTTTCTACCAAACCCCAGTAAGAGGTCAAGAGCTGTCTCTCAAAAGGAGAGCAGTTATCTGCAGAAGATGGCAGGGCCTTGGTCCAAAATCCTAAAGGCCTCTGCTGTGATTCACCTATGGGGTCCTGCCCAAGGCTCCAAACAGCATCCCTATCTGCCACTGACACCTCAAGCACCATTGGATCTGCTGGGTAATATGGCCCAAGTGGCAAAGCAGCTTGCACAGCAGCCTGGACCTGTTGCAGAGCCTTCTCCTGCCTTCTCAAAACTGGCAGCCTTTTGGATCACTTGATAAATGGGCCAGAGTAACACACCCAAATGAGGAATGTGTTGCCTCCAAAATCCAAATAGGCCCACTAGGTGTTGTGCCTTCTTCTTGGTTATAGGAGGGGCCAAATGCAGCAACTTATCCTTTGCCTTAGAAGGAATGTATCAACAGGTCTCACGTCACTGAACCCATAGAAATTTTACTGAGATAGAAGGTCCCTGAATTTTGGCCGAATTTATTTCCCATCTTCTGGCACGCAAATGTCTCACCAATAAGTCCGGTGTGTTTGCTACTTCTCACTCACTAGATCCAATCAGCATAATGTCATCAATGTAATGGACCAGTGTGATATCTTGGGGAAGGAAAAAGTGACCAAGATCTCTGTGAACAACATCATGGCACAAAGCCAGAGAGTTGATACACCCCTGAGGTAGGACAGTGAAGGTACATTGCTGGCTTTGCCAGCTGAAAACTAATTGCTTCTGGTGGGGTTAATGGACAGGAATGGAGAAAAAGGCATTTGTCAAGTTATTGACTGCATACCGGGTACCAGGAGATGTGTTACTTTGTTCAGGCAATGAAACCACATCTGGTACAGCAGCTGCAACTGGAGTCACCACTTGGTTAAGCTTACAATATTCCACTGTCATTCTCCAAGATCCAACTGTCTTCTGCAGAGGTCAAATAAAAGAGTTAAATGGGAATGTGGTGGGAATCGCCACCCCTGCATCTTTCAAGTCCTTGATTTTGGCACTAATCTCTGCAGTCTCTCCAGAGATGCAATATTGTTTTTGATTTACTGTTTTTCTAGCTAGAGGCAGCTCTAATGGATTCTACTGGGCCTTTCCCACCATAATACCTCTCACCCTACCAGTCAGGGAGCCAATGTGGGGATTCTGCCAGCTGTTTTTGAAAGGTCTGATCTTTCCCCTTTCCCCCCAAGGTAGAGTTACCTTGGTAAAAGGCCGGAGGTCTCCTTGGGGAAGAACGGGAGAAAGATTAACAGCATAAATTGGTAGTGTAGAGGGGTCCTTCCTTAAGGGGACCCAGCCTCCCCTTCATTCAAGGGGTTCTGGGTCTGTAAACTGGTTCAAGTCTGAAAATTGATTGAAGGGCCATGATTGTCTGTTTTTATAATTCAAATTAGTCTTTTGTCCACTTGACCTGGAAGTTTTCTGCTTATACAAATTAAATAAGAATGCAGTAGGCTTCCTATCAATTTCACTTCTAGGAACGCTATGATTAATTAGCCAATGCCAGAGCTCTATTCGAGTCAGACTATTCTGATTGTTGCTTTGCCTCTGCTGTCCATTACGATAACTATGCCCACTTTCCTTTTAACGGTTGAGTGCCACCACTTGGCCCCTCCCACCTTGGGATCCAATTATTCCCATTGCATTTAAATTTTGTAATTGTGTGACTGCAATTACCACTGTAAGAGCTGACATACAGAAAGGAGCAATCACAGAGCTCTTCAAGGACGCATGTACTGCCCTCACAAGTCTATTTCACAAAGTATTGGTGAAGGGTATGTCTTCTGGACCCTCCCCCACCGCTGGGATGAGTAGGTCTAAAGTGACTAATCCACTCTAGCATTCCCATCTCCCTAAGCCTTTGGATCCCTTCCTCTACATTAAACCAAGGGAGATCAGGCATTTCCAGTTCAGTCACAGAAGGCCATCTTTTGATCCATGTTTCAGCTAACCAAGCAAATAAACTATCAGAACCTTTTGTAACTCCCCAAGCTACAAAATTAAATGCAGAATCCCTGCCTCGTGGACCCAAATAAATAAATTCAGTCGGATCCAACTTTATGCTCCTTCCATCATTATCCCAAACCCTTAATATCAATTCCCATGTCTGTTCTCCAGATTTCTGCTTATATAAATTAGAAAACTCAAGCCATTATTTTGGAGTGTAGCACACCTCCTCATGGGTCACACTCTGAACCTCACTTCTAGGGACCTGCTAGGGCTTTAGTCTAGCTATAGGTCTAGAAGCAAACAGGGGTGTCGGGAGTGGGTCCTGGGAAGAATCAACATTGTCTTGCTTGGCAACTGCCTCAGGGGAGGCCATCACTGTTGCCTCAGGCAGTGCAGGGTTAATATCCTCAGACAGAAGTGGGAAGGCTGATGGCAGTGTGGGTCTGGGAGGGGATGTTGCCACCACTGGGGATGGGGAAGCTCTTTCCTCTGGCAAAAACGGCTCATCAGAGTTTACAAGCTCAGTGTTCCCAGCTTCATCAAGGCCCTCCCACGCATCCCATTCCAAGTTCCAGGGTCTCATTCATTTCCAATGAATGCCTTCACTTTAACAGTAGACACCTTGCAAAGCTGTGTGTGCCCCTTTCATTGAAGGTCAGTCAATCGCATGATAAGAGCGTGTGTCTGATTTTTCACAATTTCAGCTCTTTCTTTACAGGAAATAAGTAAGACTCTCACTCAGGGCAATCTTAGAAGATTTGAGGCTCAGTATGTGCTTCTGGAGCCGAGAGTTAGAATCCCTGAGTTCACTGTTTTCTTTCATTACTTTGTCCAGTGAACTTAAAAGCAACCAACCAACTTCATTATATTTCTTGGTTCTCCACATAAGGTCAGAGATATTAAGTATAGAGTCACTAAACTCCTTGCCTCTCATGAGCGGTGAATCAGGAGTATCAAATGCATTTATTTTGTATAGCTCTCTAAACAGTTCATGCCAAGGACTGTTAGTGTTTTTCATACTATTAGAAGTACAGTCCTAAGTATTTGGGGGTCTAATCAGGTTAAGCAGCCAAATCCAGAAACCCCAAAACCAACGAAAGAACTCCATCCTTAAAAGTCTGTTCTTCTAGAAGCACTCCCAGTATGAAAATCTATTAGTCAGGGTTATCTAAAAGGAAATAACTAATAGGACTGATGAATATATGAAGGGGAGTTTATTAGGAGAATTGACTCACACTATCACAAGATGAAGTCCCACAGTAGGCCCTCTGCAAGCTGAGGATCAAGGAAGCCAATCTGAGTCCCCAAACCTCAAAAGTAGGGAAGCCGAAAGTGCAGCCTTCAGTCTGTGGCTGAAGGCCCAAGAGCCCCTAGCAAACAACTTGTGTAAGTCCAAGAGTCCAAAAGCTGAAGAACTTGGAGTCCTATGTTCGAGGACAGAAAGCATTCAGCAAGGGGAGAAACATGAAGGCGGGAAGACTTAGCCAGTCTAGTCCTTCCATGTTCCTCTACCTGCTTTTATTCTAGCTACATTGGCAGCTGATTAGATGGTGCCCACGCAGATTGAGGGTGGGTCTGACTCTCCCAGTCCACTGACTCAAATGTTAATCTCCATTGGCAGTATCCTCACAGACACACCCAGGAACAATACTTGGCATTCTTCAGTCCAATCATGTTGACACTCAATATTAGCCATCACACATGGGGGTAGGGAAGAACAACGCACACTGGGGCCTGTTAGAAAGCAGGGGGTGGGAGGAGGGAAAGGATCAGAAAGAATAGCTAATGGATGCTGGACTTAATACCTGGGTGATGGGATGATCTGTGCAGTAAACCACAGTGGCACACATTTACCTATGTAACAAACCTGCACATTCTGCACATGCACCCCTGAACTTAAAATAAAAGTTGGAAATTAGAAAAAATTAAAATTATTTAAAAGAAAAATATATTATATTGAGAGCAGTGTCAATGTGAGATATTTCTGGCAGTATAAAATTAAACATGCTAGTAAAATAAAATAAATCAAAGCTTTATTTTTGAATGTACATTAGCAAGTATTAATTTTCATTTATTTAATTAATAATCAATAAATAAAATAGAAGTTTCAAACATCTAACAAATAACTTTAAATACAGTCATCCCTTGCTAGCTAAGGCAAATTAGTTCCAAGACCTGTGGACACCAAAATTTGTAGATGTTTAAGTCCCTTACATAAAATGGCATAATATCTGTATATAACCTATACACATCTTCCAGTATACTTTAAATCATCTCTAGATCACTTATAATACTTAATACACTGTAAATGCTATGTAAATGGTTGTTACATCATATTGTTATAGAATAATGGCAAAACAGTCTGTACGTATTCAGTACAGACAAAACTTTTTTCAAGTATTTTTGATCCTCGGTTGAATCAATGGATGTAGAACCCTCCAATAGGGAAGGCCAACTGTAATTAAATTTAATACTGCTGGAGAGAGATGAGAATGGTGAGTAGTATTGAGAGCTGTTTTAAACAAAAAGAGTAGCAAGCTAAGGCAAAAGCATTGAGTAGAGGAGCTCCTCAGGGCATTCTCCAAAATTTCAACCTAGCATGGGAATTGATCTCTACTTTTTCCGACAGAGAGATATCCAAACAAGGAGGTGGCTATTTTGGAGTGACAGAGTTATGGAACTCCAAAGGAACATTGACTGCCTTTGAAGTAACTCTAGCCTAAGGAAAAGTCTGCTGGTGGATTTCAGCACTACCCATTGACATTATAATTTTTTCTCAATGACCTACTTCCAAATAATCTCACATGTAGAAGGAAAGGAGCGCCAACATTAGTGGAGAACTGAAAAATAAATAGATCATAGCAGGATATCAACTTAGATTCAAATATTATGCCACTAAATAACCACTGTGTGATTCTGGCCAAGCTTCTTAATTTCTCTGAGCCTTAGTTTCCTCCTCTGTAAAATATGCACAGTAGCAACAAACTCAGAAAGTTGTTGTAAGTATTACACTAGATGTAATATTAATAGTAAAATGTATACTGTAGTAGGAATGTAGTGAAAGATAGATAGCATTATCCTTAACAGTTTTATTGTTAAAATATTGCATCAGAGTTCTTCATTTTAGACTCTGCATGAGCCATTCTTTAGAGGTGCATAAAGCAGAGAGAAGATACTCCTGTGATATAACAAGAAACAAAATCTCTGTTAATTTGTTATCCTGGGCATCTGCACTTATAAAACTACTTTAGGATTGGGAAGGGATTATTTCAAAGAAGAAAGTTTAGTGCACTACAAATTATTTTTAATAATGAAGGCCAAGAAATCATAGATTCTGTTTTTTTCTTGTTTAACATGGAAGTTTAAGTAAGAGATTTTTCAAGCAAACTCTAATAAACAAGTCAAGGTAGAGAATTCCAATTCCCACTGCTCATTTACATTCCTCAATTTCTGATTGAATCCCTCGCCAGGAGTCCCACAAATCTCCTGCAATGGGGGCTTCCTGTAGAGCACACTGTGTGACAAAACTAGAGGAGATGATTGCACATCGACATTAAAACAACATGAAGTAGAGATCTTCAACTCAACCAGGAAAAGGGGATTTTTAAGAAGTTGATTTTTTTTGAGCCACTGAGCCTCAGTTTGTGGATATTAAAATTATTTCACACTAGTTCTGACTTGATGGGGGTGGTGAATTACAAAATGAAAGAGATTCTAAAATGAGTTAGCATATTCCTTATTACTCCCATCCCCCACTACTCAGAATGAAGAGCAGAAGAGAAACATCATATGAAAAATCATTTCTATACTTAATATAAATAACAATAATGAGAACGAGATGCTAGAAAAAAGGGACAGATTCCATACCAAACACAGCAAAAGGACAGGTACTCACATCTCACACTGCATATTTGTTTGATACAGTACTGTTTCTGCACAGTACTAAAAGGTTCTAGATAGCACAGCAGTGCTCCTCAATTTTTCTGTATGCCTTACACCTGTGAGATACAGGGAAGAGATAAAAAGTATACTAAAAACTTTTCTGAATTTAATTTACTCACACGACAGTAATTTTTCCTAATGATACTTACATAAAAGAAAAAATATTATCGTATGTGGAAATGTCATAGCATAAATGTGCACTCATGGGACCACTGTATAGGCGTTTTACTCAAAGGTAGTGGATGGGAATCCCACTGTTTTTTGGGCCAAAAATAACATTCTTTTGTTCCCCCCATAAATAAGTAAATGGCCTTTCCATGGCCCATAAGGGGTTTCTCTAATTCTCTATTGCTACTTTCAGAAACAAAGTCTTTATGCCTGCTTCTGATATTTGTATATATAAATACATTGTTTTGATTTTGGCTTTTAAATTGGCCTTGTCTGACTTGTAACAACTTCTATTAGCACTGAGCTGTTAGTATGAAGGTCAGTAAATCCCTTTAAAATGAAGAATGCAATGAAAGGCTCAAGGTTTATTGATTTATATTTAAAATTCCTATAGAAATGTCCTTTGTGGTGATCAAGGTTTATTGATCTATATTCATAATTCCCATAGAAATGTCCTCTGTGGTAACCAATATAGTGTACTGTAAGAATGATGTGGAAAATTGAAAGCTGTTCACCAAACCTCTTTTCTCTTCTCCCTGAACACTTAACCAGAACTAACTTTTCTTAACCCCTAATAAGACCACATGACTGAGTTTTAGCCAGTGTAGTGTGAGCAGAATTCACATACACAACCTCCTGCATTGCCCATTTAAAAAACCCCATTGTGCTACCCTCCATGTTCTTTTCTCATCTCCTGGCTTGATGTAAATGAATATAGGAACTTCAGAAGCAGTGTATATTACTGGCTAGCCAGGAGCACCATATTGGACTACTCCATGAGCAAGAAATAATTTCCATATTAAGGGTTGAGGGTTCCTTTGTTACAGAAGCTAGCTTTATCCCAACCAGTGCAGTCGACAAACAAAAACCTTTACTTCTTCAGCTTTTGCCCATTGTATTGCTCCTTCACTCTATGTCATTAGTTCTCAAACAGGGACAATTTTGTCCCATAGGGGAAGGTTGGCAATGTCTAGACAGTTTTGGTTGTCACAACTGAGAGGGGCTACTGGCATCTAGTAGGTGGAGGTCAAGGATGATGCTAAATATTCTACAATGCACAGGACAGCCCCCATAACAAATAATTATCTAGTCTGAAATACCAATAGTCTTAGCTGAGAAACCCTGCTCTAAGCTTGGATGAGGCCATAATATCCTTTTCAACAACCCATCTATGGTTCAACAAATGTTTTTCTTCCTCTTTCTTCCTTAAGTGCCCTGTTTTTATAAATAATATAAAAATGATATTATTGTTGGCTTCCTATAGCAAAATAAAAAATCTGTGCAAGGATATGGGCTGTTTCCCAGCCTCTGTGCAACTCCCCTCAGTCCACAGCTGTCATACACTTGCAAACTCCATAGGAAAGTAGAAAGTTTGTTTTCTTTTTTTGTCACTGTATCTTCAGACCCTAGAACAATGCCTGCTACATATGAGAAACAGAATCAATACGTTTGAGTGAATAATTGTGTTTCAGAAACCACAGAAAGTGGGGAAAACTGAATAGGGAGAAATTTCCCCATTTCAAGGGCAGCAACTACTCAGATCCTGCAATTGTTGTCTGGAGAAGGAAAGCTGGGTTAGCTGATTTTATGTAAACTCTCCCAATTTTAAAATAGTATAATTGATTTTAAAAACTTACAAACATTGTACAGGCACTACTGTTTATACCAGGCAGTATACAACTGTGAGGCTCATTTGGCTCTAGGTATTTCACCTGGCACTCAGTTAATACTATTATTAATTACAGCAGCTATCATCATTGGGTGCTGACTCTGTGCCAGGGACTGTATCAGCTTTTTCAGCATAAAAATTACCCCAATGGCATAAAACAACAATTTTTAATTTATCTCAAAATTTGAGTTGGCAACAGACACTGGGCTTAACCGGACATTTCTAGTCTTAGCTGGCTCTACAATCAACTTTCAGTCAGCTAATTGGTTATGCTCTGGGGGATTGGCTGGCTGTCCTATCAGATGTTTGGGGCAACAGAGCCATATGCTTGTTATCTTCCAGCAGGCTAGCCTGAGCTTGTTTACATGGCAGCAGCAGTGTTCTAAGAGAGCAAAAGGAGATGTGCAGGGCCTCTTAAAGCCTACATGCAGAACACTTCTGTTGCATTCCATTGTCCAAAGCAAGTAAAAAGACAAGTCCAGGCTCAAAGGGTAAAGAGAGAGACTTCACCTTTTGATATAAGAACTACAAAGTCACATTGCAATGAGGCATAGATATAAAGAAAGGGAGAATTGAAGTCATGTATGCATAAACTCTACCAAGATGTCATTTAATTGCTTTACATTGATGTCACTTAATCTTTATGCACTCTTGAGAGGCAAGTTGTCTAAGTTCAGACTACTGTAACAGAATATCATAGACTGGGTAACATAAACAATAGAAATTTATTTCTCAGCCAGGTGCAGTGGCTCATGCCTGTAATCCCAGCACTTTGGGAGGCTGAGGTGGGTAGATCACAAGGTCAAGAGATCCAGACCATCCTGGCTAACATGGCGAAACCCCACCTTTACTAAAAATACAAAAATTGGCTAGGCATGGTGGTGCATGCCTGTAGTCCCAGCTATTCAGGAGGCTGAGGCAGGAGAATCCCTTGAACCTGGGAGATGGAGGTTGCAGTGAGCCAAGATTGCACCACTGTACTCCAGCCTGGTGACAGAATGCAACTTCGTCTAAAAAAAGAATTAGAAAAAGAAATTTATTTCTCACAATTCTGGAGGTAAGAAGTCCAAGACCAGGGTGCCAGAATGGTCTAGTTCTGGTGAAGGACCTCTTCTGGGTGGCAGACAGCTGACTTCTTCCTGTGCCTCACATGGTGAAAAGAGAGCAAGTTAGCTCTGGCCTCCTCTTATAAGGTCACTAATCCCATTCATGAGGGTTCTACCCTCATGACCTAATTGCCTCCCGAAGGCTCAATCTCCAAATGTCATTACACTGAGAATTACAGTTTGACGTATGAGTTCTTGAGGGGGCATAAGCATTCAGTCCATAGCACAAGTATTACTTTACCCATTTTAAAGATGAGAAAGCTGAGACTCCAAATGTTAAGTAAATTTCTGAAATATTCACAGCTAAATCTTGAATTGAGATGAAAGACATGCAAATAATTGTATGTAAGGGATCTCTGACCAATTCTCTTGAGGCTTAGGGCCCTACCATACTCTTCTCCTACTCTACTGCCACCATCTCATACCCCATCTCATTCTCAAAGAGCAGAATGAAGGTCTTGTTCTCTGCCTAGAGATTGAGCCAGTGGTAACTACTGTCCTACTTAGTGTATTCATCTATTTCCACACTGCTATAAAGACACTACCTGAGACTGCATAATTTATAAACAAAAGAGGTTTAATTGACTCACAGTTCCACATTTCTGGGGTGGCCTCAGAAAACTTACAGTCATGGCAGAAGGCAAAGGGGAAGCAAGGCACATCTTACATGGTGGCAGGAGAGAGAGAAAGAGAGCACAGTGGAAACTTCCACTTTTAAACAATCAGATCTCGTGATAACTCCCTCAATATCATGAGAACAGCATGGGGGAAACCAGCCCCATGAGCTAATCACCTCTCACCAGGTCCCTCCCTTGACACCCGGGAATTACAATTCAAGATGAGATTCCAAGGGACACAAAGCCAAGCCATATCATTCTGCCCCTGATCCCTCCCAATCTCTTGTCCTTTTTACATTTCAAAACAAATCATGCCTTCCCAACAGTTCCCCAGAGACTTAACTCATTCCAGCATTAACCCAAAAGTCCAAGTCCAAGGTGTCATCTGAGACAAGGCAAGTCCCTTCTACCCGTGAGCCTGTAAAATCAAAAATAAGTTAGTTTCTTCCTAGATACAATGGAGGAACAGGCATGAGGTAAATGTTCCTGTTCCAAATGGGAGAAATTGGCCAAAACAAAGGGGCCACAGACCCCGTGCAAGTCCAAAACCCAGTAGGACATTTATTAAATCTTAAAGCTCCAAAATAATCTCCTTTGACTCTATGTCTCACATCTGGGCCATGCTAATGCAAGGGGTGGGGTCCCATGGCCTTGGGCAGTTCCACCCCTCTGGTTCTGCAGGGCACAGTCCCCATGGCATTGTGTCCCTGTGTTGTAAGCTGTCGGTGGATCTACCATTTGGGGGTCTGGAGGATGGTGGGTCTCTTCTTACAGCTCCAGTAGGCAGTGGGGACTCTGTGGGGGACTTTTACTCCACATTTCTCCTCTGCATGGCCCTAGTAGAAGTTTTCCATAAGGGCTCTGCTCCTGCAGCAGACTTCTGCCTGGACATCCAAGCAATTCCATACATCCTCTGAAATCTAGGCAGAGACTCCCAAAGCTCAACTCTTGTCTTCCATGCTTCTGCAGGCCCAACACCATGTGGAAGCTGCCAAGGCTTGGGGCTTGCCCCCTTTAAAGCCATGACCCAAGGTGTACCTTGCCCCTTTTAGCCACAGCAGGAGCTGGTGCTGCTGGGATGAAGGGTGCCATGTCCCAAGGCTGCATAGGGCAGTGGCCCCGCCCATGAAACCATCTTTCCCTCCTAGGCCTCCAGGCCTGCGATGAGAGGGACTGCTGCCAAGGTCTCTGACATACATGCCCTGGAGAGATTTTCCCAATTGTTTTGGTTATTACTATAACATTCAGTTCCTTGTTACTTATGCGAATTTCTGTAGCTGGCTTGAATTCCTTCCCAGTAAATGTGTTTTTCTTTTCCACTTTATGGTCAGGCTGCAAATTTTCCAAACTTTTATGTTCTTCTTCCCTTTTAAATAAAAGTTCCAGTTTCAGATAATCTCTTTGTGAATGCATATGACTGAATGCTTTTAGAATCATCCAGGTCACATCTGAACACTTTGCAGCCTGGAAATTTCTTCTGCTGGATACCTTAAATCATCTCTCTCAAGTTCAAAACTCCACAGATCACTAGGGCAGGAGCAAATGCTGCCAGTCTCTTTGCTAAAGCATAGCATGAGTGACTTTTACTCTAATTCCTAGTAAGTTCCTCATCTCCATCTGAGACCACCTCTGCCTGGACTTCATTGTCTGTATCACTATCAGCATTTTGGTCAAAACCATTCAACAAGTCTCTAGAAAGTTCCAAACTTTCCCCCATCTTCCTCCTTCTTCTGAGCCCTCAAAACTGTTCCAACCTCTGCCTGTTACCCAGTTCCAAAGTCACTTCCACATTTTCAAGTTATCTTTATAGCAGTACCCCACTCCCAGTACCAGTTCTCTGTGTTAGTCCATTTTCACACTGCTATAAAGATACTACCTGAGATTGTGCAATTTATAAACAAAAGAAGTTTAATTGACTCACAGATCCACATAGCTGGGGAGGCCTCAGGAAACTCACAAGCATGGCAGAAGACAAAAAGGAAGCAAGACACATCTGACATGGTGGCTCGAGAGAAAGAGAGTGGAGGGGAAACTGCCAGTTTTTAAACCGTCAGATCTCATGAGAACTCCCTCACTATCATGACAGCAGCATGGGGGAAACTGCCCCCATGATCCAATCAACTCCCACCAGGTCCCTCCCTCAACACCTGGGAATTACAATTTGAGATAAGATTTGGATGGGGACACAGAGCCAAACCATATCACTTGGATTTCAGAAGATTGTTAATGCTGGATTCCTCTTTACTGTGCCTCAGAAATCTGTCAGCCCCTCTTCTTCCTCCATGGTTCTCATGTCAGGCAGGGACTACCACCTACTGTCTCTTAGTTACCCTCTAGTTCTGGAGCTCACCTGTCAGTGTACTTGCTTCTGTAGTACTCGCCACAGTCCATTGGACAGATTTAGCTCTACTTCCCTGTCCCAAACCCTTACCATGCTACTTTCCCCTGTAGCTGACCAGTAAACACACAACTGTGCCCAAAACATAGCCAAATTGAACATCCATGGAAAAGTTTAGGGCAAATGCCTATGAATATTTCTAAAAGGGGCCTCTATCTGCTGTCCTGTAGATTTGGGAGGTTTGGAAGTCCTTCCTTCATAAGCATTGTGAAAGGCCAATCCCATCCACAGTCTACGTATCACAGAGGCTGAAAATTCCAAATGTCTTTGGAGGGCTACAAGTGTATTTGATAAATGTCTAGGGAACTAGTTTCAAGAATCCTGGGTTGTTGAATGGTAACCCTGTGTATGTTGGAAAAGCATGACTGGTTTGCAAACTGCTGGGGACAAATGCCTTGTTTTTCTTCTGGCTGGGTTTTGAATAGAGAGTAGGAGGTTGGGCGGGGACTGAGGGGGAGTTGAGCAAGAACAGGCATTGTTGTGTAGGGTTGTGGATGCCCCTGCATGAAGTCTGAAACAAAAACCAGAGCCTCATTCGGCAAACAGCTTTTAGGATGAGTCATGGTGAGGGAAGTGGGGCTGGGTGTCCACCCTTTGTGCTGCCTGGGATCACAGCAAATATTTAAATGATCGGGAAAGTAGAGTGGGTGGGAAACAAGAAGAGGCTAAGAGAGAGATGAGTTACAGGCTTCACTAACTTTAAAAGAAATTTTAAAAAGGAGATCCTTTGTTCAACATTATTAATTTTAACCAGAGAAATGGCCTTTGATTTTAGGAAGCCCTTAGAAACCCAGGGGTTCGAAAACTATCAGAAGCCTAAGTTGAATCCTCTACCTCAGTAGTTCTCAGGCTTGGCTACATATTAGAAACACTTGGAAATTCAAAAGACCAATGCTCACCTTGCTCTCTAGACCAATTACATCAGAATCTGTGGGAGTGGATCCTAGGCATCAGTATTTTCTTAAGCATCCCAAGTAATTCCAATGTGCAACCAGGGTAGAGAATCACTCCTCTAAGTAAAACTGTATGAATGGTAGCTATATGATAAGATCTGTGCCACATATGGAAACCATATAGAGTGACATGTAGTCAGAATCTTCATGAAAAAGAGGCCAATACCATAAAGTGCAACCTGTTCCCCTTCTAACAAATTATTGCACAATTTGGTTTTATATTTTAGGCTATTTTCAAATGGAAAATGATGCGATTCTTTTATGTTCACATTATCCTAGGAATATAATACATCTTTGTTTGGTACTCCTAAACTTACTGTTTCAGCTTCTGTTTTCAGCATTTAATCCATTAAAACAAAAGAAATAAAAGGAAAGAAAAGTTCCCAAGCAACTTCCTATCTTGCTAGTAGGTTTTATCATAAAATATTCTGGTTTCTATGGATTCAGTATTAAAAATACATAGAACATCCCCTTCCAATGCTTTTCTTCACAATTCTGAAATCTGACTTAAAACTACAATGAATGATTTAATGGGTTATCCTAGAAATAACTTCACCATTTGATAGGATTTTGTTGTACCATAACATCTAATGACAAAACAACAACAAACATCTTTGATTTCAAGAAGAGTATGAACATACAGGGCATGGTTCGTTTGATGTCTATTTTTTAATCCAAATGTAATCTAATCTTAATAGGGTCTAGTCTGAGCTTGTGGCTTAATTCAGCAGTATTTTTACTATTATTCATATTATACAATTCTTCCAATTATTCTTCCTTTGAAGCAATTTAGACTATTACAGCTAGTTGCTATTATTACAACTAGTTGCTATTATTATCATTATAGAAATGACGGCAATAATCCACTCAATCCACCCTTATCCCAGGTGAAAAAGAAAACTTACTGGTTAATAAGAAGTTTGAGTATGATTTGAATATCAGATCTTGTAGGACAACCCATGACTTTGTGATAGCAGAGCTTATCTATATGTATACCTATTATATCTACATCTATTTCATTGATATCTATACCTATATCTATTTTAAATATATACATGTGCATTTTGTAAATTTAGTTTTCCTTTTCCACTGACTTAGAAGTTATACCTTTTTATCTCCATTCCTTAATGTTTTAACACACATTGTTTACAAAGACTAAATTTAATATCTCATTTTGTAGAAGAACATTTTAATTCCATTCGACTCCTATCCTCTTACATGTTATTTTCCAAAGTATTTTAGTTTTATTTTGTTTTAATTCCCAAAGTAGTTCTAATTATGGACTCTACGTGCCCCTGTACTTCCACAGGTAACTCACCCCTCCAATTCAGGGTTCTGTGATAAAAATCAGATTTCTCAAGGCTCAAGATTCAACTCTCCCAGGTCTACTAAATAAGTTAATACTTATTCCTCTGCTTTCTTTCCATCTTCCTTAATTGCTATCTCTATTGTTTGTTTGCATTGTCCTTATGAACTCAAGCATTTAAAAATTTCTTTATATTTGTTTTAGTGGAGCTTTAAGGAGGCTGTAGAAGTAAATGAGTGTGTTCAACTTGGACAAGTCAGGATGTACTCAAGTTAAGGCTATCATTATTCAATGATTTTTTTAGGCATACCCATAAGTCTTCCAATTCCTTTGCTCACTATTCTTTTTGCATTCAGTCCTTTCTTTGAGATGATTGTCTTTCTTAAAGCATGTGCCTTAGAAGTTCTTTTAATAAAGGTTTTTTGTTGGTAAGCTCTCAGGTTTGTCTAAAAAAAATTTAGTTCACCTTTTTTTTCTTGAAAAATCATGTATCATATGTTACAATTCCAGATTGACAGTTATTTTTTCTCAGCATACAAATCTTAATCCATTGTTATTGTTGAAAATATGTAAGGTCTTACTCTATTCTCTATTTCTCAATCTCTTTTATATTTGCCATGTCTACACCTCTGTGCTACACCTTGATAATTCTTCCTTGTCTCTCTTCAGCTGAATCTGTTCTACCATTTAAACCATCCACTGAGTTTTGTTTATTTCAGCAATTATATTTTTTATTCCTACAGGTAACATTTAGGTGTTGTTAATCTGTGTGGGAATATTTTATACTAGGCCATGTTATCACTTCTATTTTGTCATTCTTTAATCACTTCAAATGTACTTATTTTGTGGTATATGGCTACTAATTCTATCCGATTTTTTGGAAGTTCTAAAATCTACTCATAGTAGATTTTTTCCGTAGGCATTTTCTAACTTTGGATTGTGAGCTTCTATTTTATTGGATTTTATCTAAGAGAATTCTGTGAGGACTGAAGCATGACCCTTCTGAAAAAGTTTAAATTTTTTTCTGCCAGGCAAACTAAGAATCACTTTAATTTCTTAGATTTATTTGGGACTTCCTAAAATATGTAACTTGTATAAATTTGAACTCCAATTCTGAAAGAAACAAATCTATGCTCTCAAATTCTCAGGAAAGAGGGTTTTTCGACTTTTTTTTTTTTTAATCCATAGCCCAAGCCAGTTTCACTGTAAACAAATTTCTTTGTCATCTTCTTTTGCTGGTAGATTGTTTTTCTCCATTTCACCCTTTCCTTTATCATGTACTTTAAAAAAGAATTATTGAAGATTATCAATTCAGGTCCCAAAAGCCCTCTCAGGTAGCCAGAGCTTTAGCTTCAGCATCAGTTTCCCCCTCTAGTTTCTGGTTATCACTGAGTTTTTGTCCTATAAGGTTTTTGTTACTTTCTAGTGGACTCAACTATGCATTTAAAATAATGCTTTCTCCTAATATGTCAAGATGTTTTATTTTAGGTAGCTTTCATTAATTTTTTTTTCAAGTTAGCTGCTTTGTTGCATTGTCAGAAGTAGAAACAATGATATACCTTGGTTAAGACAAGGGAAGACAAGAAAACTGGTGATATAGATAAGAAGTTGAAGCTAGGAAATTGGATGAGATCTGGAAAAGTTGCTTAGAAAGGAATAAAATAATGGCTGCTGAGAAAACACCAGACAAACCCAACTTGAGGGACAGTCTGTAAAATAGCTCTCGTATACTCTTCCAAAATGCCTGGGTCAAAAATACAAAGTAAGACACAAAAACTATACAAGTTAAAAGAAATTAGAGGCATAATGGTTAATATAACACATGATCTAGATTGAGATCCTACACTGGAAAAACATAGTTATAAAGAGCATCATTGGAACAACTGATAAAATTTGGATATGAGATTTGGATAGAAAATATTATTACATTAATGTTGAATGTCCTAATTTTGATAACTATGGTGTAGTTATGTAAGAGAAGGAATTAGTTCTTAGAACATACACACTGAAGTACATAGGGGTAAAAGGGCACATTGTCTTTAACTTACTATTAAATGGTTCAAAAAATAATACTATGCACACACACATATGCAGGGAGAGACAGAGAGAGTGAAAGACAAAGACACAGAGAGAGAGACAGTGATAAAACAAATGGAGCAAAATGCAAATAATTGGTGAATCTTGGCTTAGGGTATATAGCAATTCCTTATATGATTTTTGCAACTTTTCTGTTTAGGTTTAAATTTACATCAAAATAAAAAGTTTTTAGACAATGAAGAAGAGCTAATAAAGCACTTTGGAGAATGCCTACCTTTAGGAGTAGAGAGAAGGAAAAGAAGCAGTTGAAGGAGGCAAAGAAGAACAAGTTATTGATGTAGGAGGACAACTAAGCAAACATATTTGACCAAAGTCAGCAAGATGTGTCACTTTGTTCAGGACAGCATCTACTCTATGTGTACCTACAGTAAGGTTCACAGATACATAAGAAAATATTTCAGAACAAAGGTAGTCTTCCTATCCCTGCAAACAAATGGTATAGTCACTTTGCAAATTACCTAAACTAAGTGGTGCTATGACTCATTGAATCACTTGATAAATATATTATCCTCATTTAAAAAAAAAATAACTTCTACCTTTGCCATATTAAATTAGTATCTGCAGAGTAGCTATATAGTCTGAACAGCAGGATCTGACATTTCTCCTTTTGAAAGCACTGAATAGCACTATATTTTTTTTACCCAGAATAGTTTGTGATTATTGTTGAAAATTTCATAATTACATTCTATTAATTAGAATCATCCTTTTGCTTATAAGATTTAGGGTTTTCAAATTTAAGGCATAGTCTCCATATCAAACTTTAAGTTGAGTTATGCTAAAATTATGAAATATATAATTTAATTTGATGATATCATGCACCAGCTATTTTATATCACTCTGTAGAGATTAGTATTTTTGTTGAAAAGGCAATGATTTTGCTGAACAACTGGGAGATAAATGATCATGACTTCTTTCTTTAGTACTATAATTAAGATGTTTAAATAACCAACACTCCCTGCTGCTTTAGAGATGGTGTGAAAAGTTGGGGGAGGGAAGACTTGATAGAATTCTGCCTGTGAAGGAAAAGCCCACTTAGAATATTTTAAATCCCTGCAAATAACTTTATTTAAAAATTTAAGATATAATTAATTACCATGGTCAAACAAGTGTTATAAGTCAATATGTATCTGTAAAATGATCATATATGTATATTTAAAGTTAGTTAATGCTTTAGCTTAGCTATTGGCAAACTTTTTCTGTAAAGGTTTATAAAGTAAAAATGTTCAACTTAGAAGGCCATACAAACTTAGTTGCAACTTGTTGACTCTGCTGTTGTAATATGAAAGCAGCCATAGATAATATTTAAATGAATGGGCCTGGCCATGTTCTAATAAACTTTAAAGAAACAGGCTATTCGCTGGATTTGGCCTGTGAGCTGTAGTTTGATATTCCCTGCTTTAACTTATAGCTATTTTACGATGGATTAATCAGGCTTATCTCAAGTAGAATTCAGTACATGAAAGGGAAAATTTTGCAAAAATTTTTCAGCTTTGGAGAAAATTGCACTGGTTACTCATATTCCCCAGTATTGTGTGTCAAGGGCAAAAGTCAGGAACACCAACTGTTAAAACCCAAACAACAAAAAACAATCTTTCTGTGACAATTAAGAAAACTGAAATGGGAGAAAGTCCAAAACAAAGGAAAACCAAAAATCTAGTTTTTATTAAGAAACAATAAAAGATAAGCTCATTTTTCTGTATCTTCTAACTACCCCCAGCCTTCATGACCTTCCTTTACCTGAAAAGGGGTGATTAAAGAATTTAAAGAGGTCAGTTCTTGGGCTCCAAATTATTTTTGGATTGAAGAAGTTTATTATTGAATGAATGAAATAATGAATGAATTAATCTATATATTTGGTAGTACATCTTCCAACTCAGAAGTTCCTTTTCACAAACTTGTGAGTTTGACATTCAGCGTTATTAGCTCTCCTTGAATAAAAAATGTTTTCAGCCAAATTATACATAAATTTCTTCACTTTGATGGTATCATCAACTAGCATGACAAGTCTGTTTGTAAAGGAAGACCATCATGTTAACATCATCCCACGTTATACTCTTACTGAGCAGCAGATTTTGATGAATATTAGACTCATTTCAATTATCCCAGCAACAATTTGCAGTTCAAGTTAATGAAATCATAACTACACTTTTTCAGGGATTAATATAAAAATTTAGCCTGAAAGTATTTTTTATCCATAAGGAATTTGTTGATTTAATATTAAGCCCATTTTCCAATATTCATCAAAGTAGGTTTATATCCTTTTATCACTTATCAGGTACTTTTCTTGGACATTGCCTCAGTTGATCTCAGTAACAACCTTGTTAGATGTGCCACCTTAAAAGGTTATTATTTTTTTAATAAGTGTTGGAAAAAATACACACTTACATTTCTCCGTATATCATGTTTAAAAAACCAAATAAACTCTGGGCAGGAAAATGCCTTATTCACTGTTGTATCCCCAGCATCTAGTACAACTACTGGTATATAATAAGTACACTGTAAATATTTATTGAATGCATAAATGAGTGAGCCAGAAAGCAGGACACTTATTAAAGTTCCTACTATAGGAATGAGAAAAAAAAAAAAATTCAGAGACTTTAAATGATTCGCTTAAGGGTGAAATGGTTGTTAAGTGTAAGTAGAACTGGAATACAGATGAAATGAAATAGTGCATATAAATTGTTTATCACAATGCCTGAGGCATACCAGGTACTCAATAAATGCACCTGTTTGATATCCTGTGTGCATATTCAAACATTTTAGTGTTCATTTCTACAGTAGTGGTGAATATGGTAGTCATAGAAAGTAATTTCATATTTCAAGTAAGTTAAATCTTATCTATTAAATAGCATCTACTGAAGGGTAAACACATTCCCAAAGGCTAAATGCTTCCTTTTCTTCATTTTAACACATTATCAATGACTTGATTTAAAACCTAAAGAAAATTAAATTGAATTTTATGCAAGAGCATAAAAATCTAGCCGTCAGCTATTCATCATATGCCAATTTTCCTGTGTCAAAGAGGAAGATTTCCATTTAGTCCCCTGAAATCTGTATAGGCTGTTGTTCCCTTTTGCACTTCCTGAGCCATTTACTCTGTAAATTACCATGAATTGCAAACAGAAGTCCAGAAATAAGTCTGTGCAGATTCACACCAGTCAGGCAGCTCTGCAAATAGCCTTGCCTGAGTCCTATTTTAAATACCTTCATTACTAACAATGTCATGTCATCCTTAGAGCTGATTTCCATATACCCCACCCCCAATCCACCACCAAACAAATAATATCTCAAACATTTCAAAACAGGCACTTCAAGCTTTACAGAAATTGTTTAGCCATATTGTTACTAAGCTAAAACATCCACTGATACAAAAAAAAATTTACTTTCCCATGCCACCTGTTTGGGGGATGTTACATTTTACTAAGGTCAGAGAACTGTCAGTTTTTCAATTAAGGCTCATATTTTTTTTAAGCATAGATAAATATCTTTTTTAAAAAAACTTCCTTAAATACTTTTAAAGGAAGTCTTTAGAGAGAGTGTTTGTATTTTATTACCAGATAATTGTTTTTCCTGTAAGGCTTTTTAAAAGTTTTTTATTTTAGGTTTGGAGGTACATGTGGAGGTTTGTTACATAGATAAACATGTCATGGAGATTTGTTGTACATATTATTACATCACCCAGGCATTAAGCTCAATTAACTTTTCTGCTCCTCTCCTTCCTCCCACCGTTCCCCATCAAGTAGACCCCACTGTCTGTTGTTTCCTTCTTTGTGTTCATAAGTTCTTATCATTTAGTTCCCATTTATAAGTGACAACATGAGGTATTTGGCTTTCTGTTCCTGTGTTAGTTTACTAAAGATGATAGCCTCCTGTAAGACTTTTTAAAAAAGTGATTGCTAGGTTCATAGAATGAGCTTCAGGACATCCTCCTATTCCAAAGTCTTTCTCCAGCGTCTTAGTCTTTCCTTCCAAACTTTATTGAGGTATAATTGATGTGTCAAAAACTGCATATAATTAATGTATAAAATTTGTTGACTGTGAACCAATGTATACACTTACGTTACTATCACCATAATCTAGCACCTTACTTTTGTCATAAACATTAAAACTGTGCTTTGAAAAGACATCTCTAATTTGCCTTAAGTATCAGACTGATATATTATAGAGTAGCTTGAGAAAGATGCTTAAAATGAGAAAAGCTGGAAGATGAAGTCAATGTCAAGTCAAATGGATTTGCCCAAGATCATTAAGCTGAAATTTGAATTTAGGTTCGTCTGCCTCTGGTGCCTGTGCCCTTACCATAATAGCAGGCTGGGGAAGATTCAAATTTTGTCCCTCCAGAGATCCAAGAGGAAAATCAATAGTGATTAAAAGCTAATGCAGATAATTAAAAAATCCAAAAACGTGTGTATTTACATCCCCAAAGAATGAACAGTTCTAAAGGCCAATAAGCCCTCCTGAACAAAATGCATTATAATCAACAACATGGGCACTATGGACAATAACAGGTAAGGAAGTATGAGCAGCTTATTGTTTCATTTATTTATTTATTATTTACTATTTTTCTCAGCTTGTTTACAAAAAGATACACTGATTAATTATATGGTCAGATCATCAAAGATGAACTGTACAGTCATCATTTTGAGAGGATTTTGAAAAGTAAGCTCAGTGCTCTAAGTTTTTTAGCCTCCTGGGATTTTCCCTTTCTTGATTTTCCAAATATGATTACTGTGTGGAATCTTTTTCTCTCCCCATTGTTTCTGAGGACTCTTCCAAAAGCAACAATGCTGGTTGTTGCAGCTGCAACTTAGTCGCCAATCATGTCTAGACATTTTGATGACATTTGTCCCAATTTTTATGAGTTTCTCACCCCAAAAACTGGGAAGAACTCCTTTCTCCAGTCTCCTAAGCATCACAAACACAAGTCTAACTCCAAACTCTTCTGAAGACTTCAGGATGTTGAAAGATAATTATAATAGAGAGAAAAAGAGAACTTATCATAGAGTCACATTACAGGGAGACGTCTTACTTCATTAGGGCTATTTTCCTTGCACAGGTATAACAAAAGCAAGGCTAAAAAAGATCCGCAATTAAGAGACTTGAAGTCTACACTCAAAACTGCTAGAAATTCCAACATACTAGTTTTCTCACAAAAAATATAAAGTTCCACATTATGGTCCATTCTGCTACAAAAATTTCAAGAATGAATTAACTTTCTTACATGTCGCCAACTAGATTCATCATAGGCTTAGAAAAAGTAGATGACTTCATATTTTAAAATTAAATATCTATATATCCTCATGAGTTATATGAAGGTAGGTCTTCCTACTTTGAAAAAAAAAGTTGGTCCAGGGTTATTTGGCATCTCATAAATCCCTACTTTTTTAATGTAATACATTTAAGTATTTTTTACATTCAGTCAAACTTTTGAAATGGATAAACAGTTTAAACAGATAATAAAGGTAAAAGAAATAATACATTTCTCAATTTCAATGTTTAAATATCTACTTGGGCATTGAGTCATCAAATTCCTGGTTCCTCAAAAGGAATGCAAGCTTGAAGATTAAGAGGGTGTCACTTTGAACACTCTTCTTTGCCAATATTGTGCACCCTATAAATTTTCCTACCGTCTACACGCATATGAATTCTACTTACATATATTCCTTCACTTTGTATTTGTCTTCTGATTTTTAGACTAATTTCTAAAAAAATGACTGTGCTTGGACAGACTTCAGGTATATCAAATTTAGTTTTTTCCATTTCTTAAAACTATATTGATGATAGAGTTCTGTATTTCAACATCCTTCTCAATGCACTGTTACTGAGGCAAGAAGTCTATTTGTCTCTTCATTTTCTTTAACCACATTTTACCTCCTATCCACCTCCACTCAATGATCAAGTCTGGCCATTTTACTTTATAATTGTTTTCGACATTCATTCACTTCTGTCTATCACCGTGTGGTTCTCAACCCTAACTGCACGTAAGAAATGGCTGGAGACCTCTAAAAATTAGTAATGCAGGACTTCTGCTATTGAACAAGGTGGACTATCAGGGACTGGATTTACTAGACTGCCTAAAAAAGTAAACAGTTACAAGAAACTGAATGAATCCATGCATGAGAAACATGAACACCAAGAAATATCAAAGTACACTATAATCAAATCATTGAAAATAATTGATTTTAAAAATTCTTAAAAGCAGCCCTTGAGAAAAAAAGTACATTATATAGAGGGTAACAGATGAGAACTACAATATACTTCTCGTTAGAAATAATGCAAGACAGAAGACAGTGGAACAACATATCTCAGGTACCAAATGAAGAAAAAAAGAACCCTGTTAGCCTAGACTCTTGTAAGCAGCAAAAATATGTTTCAAAAGTGAAGGTGAAATAATTACCTTTTTGATGTACAAAACCTGAAATCATCCATCAACAGCAGAAACGAACTATGAGAGATGTTAAAGGAAGTATTTTAAACAGAAGGAAAATTATATCAGATGGAAATCTGTATCTATACAAAGGGATGAAAAGCACTGGAAATAGTAATTATGTGGGAAAACAAAATGCTTTTCTCATTATTTTGCTTTCTTTGGAAGATAACTGATGATTTAAAGCAAAAATTTTAACAAAGTATGTTGGGGTTTAAAACAAAAAAAATGAAGAAGAAGGTGGAAATAATCAGTAAATTTGAAAATAGAAGAATAGAAATTACCCAATCTGAAAGACAAGGAGCTAGAGACTTTAAAAAAAAATGAACAGATCCTCAGGGACTTGTAGGGCTATAACAAAAAACCTAACATTTATGTTATCAGAGTCTTAGAAAGAGAGGAGAAAAAGAGTTATGTTAATAAAGTATTCAAAGACATAACGGCTGGCTGAAATTTTTTCAAACTTGACAAAAGCAAAATGACCTACAGATTCAAGAAGCTGAGTGAAGCTCAAACAGAAATCTTAAACAAATCCACACCAAGATACAGCGTAATCAAGCATCTGAAAAGTAAAGACAAAGAAAAGTCCTGAAAATAGCCAGAGAAAAACAATGCATTTTCTATAGGGTCAAACAATTTCCTCAACAGAAGAGCTTATCAGAAACTATGGAGGCCAGGAAAAAAGTGGCACATTTTCCATGTTCTGACAGATAAGAATTGTCAACTTAGAATCCTACATTCTGTGAAAATATCCTCAGGAATAAAGGTGAAAGTGAAGTCAAGATGAAGAAAACTAAGATAATTTGTCACTAGTATAACAACCCTAAAAGAATGCCTAAGTGTAATTCCCTAAAAAGAAAGGAGGTCTCTGCAGCAAACCTCCAGAGCCTTGGCACAATTCACTTTGAAGTTTGGAAATGACTCACCATATCTGAA
Organism: Rhinopithecus roxellana; assembly: GCF_007565055.1. NCBI lineage: Eukaryota > Metazoa > Chordata > Mammalia > Primates > Cercopithecidae > Rhinopithecus > Rhinopithecus roxellana. Next base: position 86,675,355 of record NC_044555.1, on the reverse strand, counting down.
GCCTGCAGGTACAGAGGCCATATGTGATCAGACCCAACCTTTGGAAGACCCACCAGGGAATTTCCCATTTTGTGTCCTGAGACCAGGAACTCAGCAGAGAAACTTTGTGGAGATAGGACAAGATGGCTGACTAGACACATCCAGGAAACACCTCTCCTACTGACAGAAACCAAAATATCAAGTATACTATCACACCTTGAACAGATCTTTTAAGAGAAAACACTGAAAGTTGATAGAAAAGCACAGACCTCAGCTCAATATCCTTGGGCAATATGCTCAAACCCTGGGGGTTTGAGACTGGGTCCGTGGCTTCATCCTCTGGCCCTTCAGGGTTGAAGAAGAAGAAAGCTGGGAAGCCTGCATGGAGTCATCAAGTACCAGGACTGACTACCAGACCTCAACAGTTCCTAAGGAAGGGGTGAGTGAAGGAACTCCAGAGCACCACACTCCTACCATAAACCTCTAAGATTTTAGCTAGAAGAGATATCATGATCCCCATAGACGTTTGAGTTGGCAAGGGGCACTACCTAGAAAAAAGGCAGATGCAGAGCTCAAACTACATGGAACCCAAAAGGTTTTGTGCATGGGGAAGCTGCAGCAAAACACGACGATAGGTGCTCATCTCCAAGGTTCTCCATCTTGCTCTGAGTATCTCTAGTCCCTGTTGACTGCTACCAAGGAGAGAGCAGGGCTGCCTTTCCCATGGGACCAGGGTACATCAGATCTGCGTGCCCTTGTTCACCAACCCCTGCAAAGGCTCCTGCCTGGCCATTCCCACAAGAGGTTGCACACAGCACAGCCTCTGCTGCCCCACCTGACTGTTTTGTCAGTAGCCTGGGAATAGTTTAGCCCCTCAACACCACCGGTGCTCAACCCTGAAGGGCCAGAAGATGAAGCCACAGACCCAGTCTCAAACCCCCAGGGTTCAAGCATACTGCCAAGGGATATTGAGCTAAAGTCTGTGGCCCGAGCTTGATCAAGGGAGGAGCCCCCAACCCAAGAATACTGAAAAGACTGAGGCACAGGTTTGTGTGCTGGCATGGGGGCTGGGCATCCCTTCTTCTGCAAGACTGGTCCAGGAAGGGTGTAGCCTGTTGGTCAGCTGCAGCTTCTACCCAAGAGAGCGCCATGGCCTGGAACAGCCCAGGGATCTTAGTACACAGGACTTGGGACAAAACTAGCTGATCGGCCCTATTCCTGGGACATACACTGGAGGGAGACCCGGTCAAGAGAGTGCGAGCTGGGAGGTCTCCACAGTCATCTGCTGGGCAAAAAACCTCAGACTGTGAACACCACACCAGCTGTACACCCATGGCATGACCATCTCTGCCTAGGGATTCTCCACCCTTGGCCCACTGCATCATCAGACCACGTGCAGACATACCCCACAGCCTGCTGTGACTTGTCCAAGCTCAGAGGACCAGCAGGCCCATGGCCAGTTGTGGGTCTCTTGGTGACCTAACCTTTGGGAGGGAGCACAACCCACCAGGGCCACTCTTGGGGCTAAGGAAACGCAGGCATAGCACCAGACATTGGCAGGGGGTTCCAACAAGGCCTGGGAATGGACTTGGTGAAAGGGTTGTCTCTCACCCACCCCCCACCGCCATCTACCCCTCTTCAGATCACTGCTTAAAACACACTTAAATACAAAAGAGATGTGCAGCTGAGTAAGAGCCTATCTACCAGCTCTTGCTGTTAAGTGTCATCTACTGTATTGCAGCCTGAGTTACACCACCAAACAAAAATAAATGCCTTCAGCACACATAGCCTGTGAAACCTAATGAAGGAATTTAGCCACAACTGAGAGCCCACACAGGGCCTTCGTCCTCTGAAAACATCCAGAAATAAGGCCAAATGACATAACATACACCACAATTAAACCCTCAAGGGAAAAAAAAAGAACAAACAGAAACAAAAAGTCCCATCCGAATGACAGCAATTTAAAAAGCTAAAGAAACATCAGCCCCCTCAGATAAGAAGGAATCAGTGCAAAAACTCTGGCAACAATCTAACATTGCACCTAGAGGACCTAGAAAAACAAGAACAAACTAACCCCAACGCCAGTGGAAGAAAGGAAATAACTAAAATCTAAGCAGATCAAAATGAAATAGAAACCTCCAAATCCATACAAAAGATCGACAAAGCCAAAAGTGGTTCCTTTGAAAGTATAAATAAGATTGAGGTACTGCTAGTTAGATTAACGAAGAAAAAAAGAGAAATGCACAATCAGAAATGACAAAGGTGACATTACAATCAATCCCACAGAATTAGAAAGGACCCTCACAGACTATTATGAAGACCCCTATGCACAGAAACTAGAAAATCTAGAGGAAATGGATAAATTCCTGGAAAGACACAACCTCCCAATAATGAATCAGGAAGAACTTTAAGATCTGAATAGACCAATAATGAAAGTTCTGAAATGGAATCAGTATTAAAATATAATAAACAAACATGTCAACCAAAAAAAGTCCTGGACCAAATGCATTTACAAGTGAATTCTACCAGACGTACAAAAAACAGCTGGTACCAATCCTACTGAAACTATTCCAATAAATCAAAGAGAAAAGATTCCTCCCTAAATCATTATACAAACCCAACATCATCCTGATACAAACATCTGGCAAAGACACAGTAAACAAGATAACTACAGACCAATATGCCTGGTGAACATAGATGCAAAAATCTTCAACAAAATACTAGCAAAGTGAATACAACAGCATATCAAAAAGTTAATTTACTACAATCAATAGGCTTAATTCCCGGGATACAAGGTTGCTTCCTCACACACAAATTGATAATTGTTATTCACTACACGAACAGAATTAATAACAAAAACATATGATCATCTCAATAAATGCAGAAAAGCTTTCAATAAAATTCAACATCCTTTTATGATAGAAACCCTCAACAAACTGGCACTGAAAGAGCATACCTCAAAATATGACAAATGCAAAACCAACAAAACCAACATCATATTGAATGGGCATGCTGGAACCATTCCCTTTGAGAACTGGAACAAGACAAGGAAGCTCACTCTCACCATTCCTATTCAACATAGTACTAGAAGTCTTAGCCAGAGCAATCAGGCAAGAGGAACAAATAAAAGGTATCCAAATTGAAAAAGCAGTCAAACTATCTCTCTTCTCTGACAGTATGATTCTATACTTAGAAAACTCTAAAGACTCTGCCAAAAGGTTCCTAGAGCTGATAAACAACTTCATTAAAGTTTCAGAATATAAAGTCAGTGTACAGAAGTCAGTAGTATCTCTATACGAAAATAATATTCAAGCTGAGGATCAAGAATGTAATCCCGGCTGGGCGCGGTGGCTCAAGCCTGTAATCCCAGCACTTTGGGAGGCCGAGACGGGCGGATCACGAGGTCAGGAGATCGAGACCACCCTGGCTAACACGGTGAAACCCCGTCTCTACTAAAAATACAAAAAACTAGCCGGGCGAGGTGGTGGTGCCTGTAGTCCCAGCTACTCGGGAGGCTGAGGCAGGAGAATGGCGTGAACCCGGGAGGCAGAGCTTGCAGTGAGCTGAGATCTGGCCACTGCAGTCCAGCCTGGGTGACAGAGCGAGACTCTGTCTCAAAAAAAAAAAGAATGTAATCCCATTTCTAATAGCCACAAAAAACAAAATATCTAAGAATATAGATAACCAGAGAGATGAAATATCTCTACAACAAGAATTGCAAACTACTTCTCAAAGAAATCAGAGATGATACAAACAAATGGAACAACTTTCCATGTTCATGGATAGTAATAATCAATATTGTTAAAATGACCATATTGCCCTAAGTAATCTGCAGATTAAATGCTATTCCTAGCAATTAAACTATCAATGTTATTTTTCACAGAATTAAGAAAAACTATTCTAAAATAAATTTGGAACCAAAAGAGAGGCCAAATAGCCGTAGCAATCCTAAACAAAATGAACAAGGCATCACATTACCCAACTATACTATAAGGTTACAGTAAGCAAAACAACATGGTGCTCATGCAAAAACAGACATATAGACCAATGGAACAGAATAGAGAATGTGGAAATAAAGCTATACAACTACAATCATCTGATAGTCAACAAAGTTGACAAAAACAAGCAATGAAGTACTCCCTACTCAATAAATGGTGCTGGGACAACTGGCTAGCCATATGCAGAAGAATGAAACTAGGCCCCTACTTTCAAAATATGTAAATTAACTCAAAATAGATTAAATACTTAAAGGTAAGACCTAGAAATATAAAAACCTAGGAAATACCCTTCTGGACATTAGCCTTGGCAAAGAATTTATGGCTAAGTCCCCAAAAGCAATTGCAACAAACACAAAATTGGCAAGCGGGACCTAGTTAAATTGAAGAACTTTTGTACAGCAAAAGAAATTATCAACAGAATAAACAGCCAGCCCACAGAATGGGAGAAAATATTTTCTATGCATCTAACAAAGGCCTAATGTCCAAAATATATAAGGCAATTAAGCAAATAAACAAGAAAAAATAACTGCATTAAAAAGTGGGCAAGTACATGAACAGATGCTTCTCAAAAGAAGACATACAAGTAGCCAAAAAACATGAAAAATGCTCAGTATCACTAATCATCAGAGAATGCAAATCAAAACTACAATGAGACATCATCTAAACTAGTTGTTAATAGAATGACTATCATTAAAAAGTCAAAAGAAACAGATGCTGGTGAGGCTGTGGAGAAAAGGGAATGCTTATATTCTGTTCATGGGAGTTTAAATTAGTTCAGCTGTTACGGAAAGCAGTTTGGAGATTTCTCAAAGAACTTAAAGTAGAACTACTATTTGACCCAGCAATCCCATTACTGGGTATATATCCAAAGGAAAATAAATCAATCTAACAAAAAGACACATGCACTCGTATGTTCATGACAAAATAAAGTTTATTCCAGGGAAGTAAGGCTGATTCAGTAGTCAAAATTCAGTTAAAGTTAATCGCACCAATAGGCTAAAGAAGAAAAAATGTCACATGATTATATCAACTGATGCAGAAAGAGCAAATTTGACGCAGTTCAACACTCATGCAGTATTAAAACTCTCGGGAAGTTAGTAATAGAAGAAAACTTTCTTAACTTAACAAAGAACATCTATGAAAACTCTTCAAATAAACCTACAGCTAACAACACAATTTTGAAAAATGGAATAATTTCACTCTAGGATGAGAAAGGCAAATATGTCTGCTGTCATCACTGCTCTTCATTTGATACTAGAAATTCTAGCCAGCACAATAAGGCAAGAAAAGCAAAAAGGCACACATATATGGAAGGAATAAATAAAACTGTCCCTATTTGTAGATGACATGATAGTCTGCATAGAAAATCCCAAGGAATCTACAACAAAATTTCTGGTCACAGGATATAAGATTGACATACAAAATTATTTGTATTTCTCTATGTTAACAATAAACTGTGAAAACCAAAATAACAAATATAATACGATTTACAATTGTTCTTAAGAAAATGAAATACTTAGGTGTAAATCTAACAAAACAACTACTGATTTTGTATGCTGCAAATTATACAATGCTGACTAAAGAAATTAAAGTTCTAAATAAAATAAATAAATTAATTAAAGAAATTAAAGTTTTAAATAAATTTCTAAATAAATAAATTAAAGAGATGTACCATATTCATGACTGGTCAAATTCAAAATAGAAAAACAAAGTCAATTCTTCATAGTTTGATATACAGGTTTAACACAATAAATATCAAAATCTCAGCATGACTTGTTTGTTGATATAGACAAGACTATCCTAAAATTCATATGGAAAGACCACATAACATAGAATAGCAAAAAGAAAAACTTTTTAAAGAAGAGTAAAGTAGAAGGAATCAACCTACCCTATTTCAAGAATTACTACAGATATCTGTAGAATCGCTACAGATATCACAACTGTGTTGATATTGATGAAGAGGTAGACACATAGGTCATTGGAACAGAATGGAAAACCTAGAAATAATCCCACACAGCCCTATATAGCCAACTGATTTTTGGCAGTAAAACAGTTTAATGGAGGAAGGACATTCTTGTCAACAAATGATGCTGAATTGAATATCCATAGGCAAAAAGTGAACTTCAACCTAAACCTCATACTTTACATTAAAAGTAACTCCAAATGAGTCACAAATGTAAATATACAGCCTAAAACTATAAAACTTTTAGAATGTAATATGGAAGAAAATGTTTGAGACCTAAGACAGCAAAGAGTTCTTAGACATGACACCAAAAGTGTAATTCATAAAAGAAAGATACTAAAATTGGACTTCATCAAAATTTAAAACATTTTTTGGTGAAAGACCTTGCTAAAAGGATGACAAGATGAACTTCAGACTGGAAGAAAATATTTGCAAACTACATACCTGACAAAGGACTCATATGTATGATATAAAAAGAACTCTCAAAACTGAACAGTCCAAACAAAAAAAAAGCAACGTAATTAGAAAATGGGCAAAAGACATAAAGAGACATTTCCCCAAAGAGGATGAAAGGATGGCAAATAATCATATGAAAAATGTTCAACATCAGTAGCTATTAAGGAAATGCAAATTAATATCATGATGAGATATCACTATATACTCATCAGAGTGGCTAAAATATTAATAGCAAACAGTGACAACACCAACTGTTTGCAAGGATTCAGAGAAACATACACCTACCGTATGACCCAGCAGTTGAACTCTTAGGCACTTATTCTAGAGAAATGAAGTTTATATCCACACAACACTTGTGCACAATTGTTCATAGCAGCTTTATTTTTAATGGTCAAAAACTGGAAACAACCAAAATGTTCCTCACTAGGTGAATGGTTAAACAAGCTGTGATGTGCCTGTGTGTGTGTGTGTGTGTTTGTGTATGTGTTTGTGTGTTTTAATATATATATATGTCATATATATAATGGAATATCTTTCAGCAACATAAAGAAACAAACTATTGATTCAAACAAGAGTTGAATAGAGCTCAAGAGCATTGTGCTGAATGAAAAAGAAGCCAATATCAAAAGATATTATATGATTCCATTTATATAACATTCTTGAAATATCAAAATTATAGAGATAGAAAACAGATTAGTAGTCACCAGGAGTTAGGGATGGTGGGGGGTGGTAAAAAGGTGTGTATGACTATAAAGAGGCACCAAAAGGAAGATCTTTGTGGTGACGGAATAGTTCTGTATCGTGTTTTAGGTGGTTGTTAACATTAACATACATATACAGTGTACCATTTAAAAACTATATATTTGGAGAACTCATACGATCTGGTTGAAGACGTTTTATAAAACTATGGTAATCAAGACAGCCTCACACGAGAATGGCCACTTATGTAGTTTGAGTTTAAAATACCAAGAAAGTTTTTCCTAATAAAAGTTTGAAATACTTGCCCTCCCATATATTACTTGGTACTAAAATTTCTTTTAAATGAAAAAAAATCTTTCCTTCCACACTTAGAAATGAGGCTTCAAATGCAATATTGTGGTGCCATAATTATAGGTGAATGAGGAATAAATAAGAAAGCTGTTGAACCAGGTGGTTCTCCTCAGGGTTGCCATCTGCCATATAATGGGTTAGAACAAACTTCACAAGCCACACCGTATTGGTTTAAGGAATAAGTATCAGTGAGAAAAGAGAAAAATCACAAGGCCAGAGTCAGCCTCCAGAAGTGGTTGTGGTTCCCCAATTTGACCATCTTCCTGTGGGGGAACGTTTTCAGGACCTGGTTGGAGTTTGACTCCAACGAAGATAACAACCTTTTGCTCTTGGGTCTCTCTTCATATGACACAAGTGTGAAATTGTGTCTTTGCTACTGAGTGAAATAAATAGGCTGCTTGGAAACAGGAATCTGGATTTAGGATGCTATCTAATCCAGTACCTGGCGCCTGTGGAGCCCTTGAGAAGTTACAGTTCTCCTTGTGTGTCTGAAGGTGGAAGGAGGAAGAAGTTGGACAGGAAGCCACCAGTGCCATTGCAAGCTTAGCTTGGGCCCTGTCCCTCCTGCTGGGAAAAGATTCTCCCGGATTGAAATCACCTTATTGTCCAGGCAACCTAGTGGGGGTGCCTGAGTAATGTTCACATGAGCCTGCTTTTTGAATTACAAATACTTTTCTTTCAGGTCTTTTTTTTTTGGAATGGAGGTGGGAGGGGAGGGCTAGGGTAAGAAGGGAGAAATTAGATAAGAAAAGCCAACTGCATACATCTGTATGTTGAAGAAAAAACTCATGAAAAAGAAAATGAGAGTCTAGAGAGACTGACTACAAACTTCATCATTTTTCATTTCGTTTAGGAAATTTCTTCCAAATACTAACATTGGGGGGATGGAAATCAACAAGAGATAATGTATGTCAGTATTATCTTCTAATCTTAAAACCTACAGACCCAAAGTCACACTACATGCACTCACCAAATCCCCACTTCTCATAATAATCCCAAAGCACTTGGTCATTGTGTTTATCTTCTTGAACAATATTCTTTCCATTGCTTTTATCTATACAGACACATTGTTTTAATCCAACACATCTCATGATCTTCATTAACTTACATTTGAGAATCTCAGTGCGTTGGAAACCACTACTTTGGAAATTTACCTTAAAGCATTTCTGTCTTACAGTCATATAGACTAACTCCCAAATCTCTTACTGAAAGTTGAATCAATGTAGACATTATGCATCTATTAGTTACTAAAAAAAAGCCAAAGTTTCTTAATTAAAACTATCAAATAGGAAAGACAAATACCAATTAACTATAAAATTCTATAGCAAATATTTATAATCCAGAAATATCAAAAGTTAACTATACATAAAATGTATTTCAATTTCAGTGAAAAAAATTATTCTGAGGTAATTGCACACAAGTTTTTATTCCATGTGTTCAGAGTTCAACATTTATCTTTTTCAATTTTCTCATTTTGCATATAAGAAAATTTCACATGACCATTATACTACAATCTTCAGCTTTTGATTGTCCTATAAATCAATTTTTGGCATTTGTATTTAACAGCAATGCTTCTTGGCTTAAACAATGCTGGCTTTATTTTTCAAGAGCTGGCCCCTTAGGTTGCTTGAGGAGATCAGCATATGATGTTTTTTGCAAGGATTTTAAATGTCCATTTATGGGAATTGGAAAAGGTGTCTTAATAAACAACTGCTTTTATTATTTTATTTATTTCCTTTTTAGAGACAAGGTCTCACTCTGTCACCCAGGCTGAAGTGCAGTAGTACAATCATGGCTCACTGCAACCTTGACCTCATGGGCTCAGGTGATCCTCCCACCTCAGCCTCCCAAGTATCTAGGATTACAGGTGCATGTCACCATGCCCAGTTAATTTTTTGTATAGATGCCCAGGCTGGTCTCGAATTCCTGGACTCAAGTGATACACCTGCCTCAGCCTCCCAAAGTGCTGGGAGTACAGGTGTAAGCCACTGCACCTGGTCAAACAACTACTTTTAATATGAATATATGTCTGTGAACATCTTCTTACCAGAAAGGTTGGTCATTCTTTATCAGATAGGTGCTTGGGTTCATATTTCCTGTTTTTAACCCATTCAAGGAAGAACTACTGGAAATAAGATTTGGTGCATCTCTTTTCTATAATAGCCATTTTAAGAGATAATAACATTCATTTTCTTGACCCTAAAGGCTTCCACTTGTCTGTGCAAGAAGAGTGAACACTATCTTAATTAGTGTCACATGATTTATTCTTGGTGGTGTTAAGGGACAACATTAATTTATTTGAAGACAAAATGCTCATAGCTCTTCTTAATGAATATTGCTCCAATCTTGAAATACTGATTTAACAATGTAGTTCTAAAAAGTAGCTACATTTAGACAAAAAAAAAAAAAAAAAAAAAAAACCCACTTAATAATCAATATTGAACCAGGCAGCTGAGACCCAGATGCAGTCCAAACTGAAAGCATTCGCATATTAGTCCCTCTGAGAAGATAGATTGTAGATCTGCCTTTGTGAATACAATCTAATGCTCCTCATTTTCCTTCAAAGAAATATAGTCAAAATGTTTTTTTCTCTCCAGGCTCTGCGCCAGGCACATACTGTGCAGGCACTGTCAAATCTGGATGTCACTGCAGCTAAACTCATTTCCTGCCTAAGTCAGTCCTAAATTTCCATCCCTTTCTTCTTGATGTTTACCCTTCCTGCCATTGTCTTGAAGTAACCTCTCATTCATCTTTCAGAGAAAATAAAATAGTCCCATTTGTCAATTATTAAATAGTAACCAGTACTGCTGGCCATTGTTTGACTTCCTGTGACCAGCCATTCGCCATGCTAGTGACATGGTGATGTCTCATTTGCCTTCAGAAGGTGATTAGTCATTCTGAGGCAACAGACCACACACAGCAGTCTGAGGAAGTGGCAACAGAAGCATTCAAGATGTAGTACAATTTTATAAGGCTAATCCCACATAACTGAGTTGATGATTGCGTTATCTCTCTTTTCCCCTTGTCTGCAAATTGTCTCATATTTTAAAGGTAATATATATCAAGGTCTAAGTAAGGAAGAGTTACTGCTGATAGCATAAAACTTTGAAAATAAATGTTGATAAGAACCGTTCGATTTAGATAAACTACTAGAATATGTCAAAACACACAAATATTTACAGTGAATCATCAACTGCTGGTATAACAGGGATTGTTAGTATCCTTGGGAAAAACACATTGAATTTCTATAGATAAGCAATTTGTGGCTTTTTATGCAGTCAGTTGGCAAGGCTTTATTGAGTGTCTATGTGTCCAGTATGTCCAAAGCCTCAAGGAGAGAAAAGCAAAAGGAACAACTCCAGGATTATAAAACAGCAGGTCAACAAACTACATGGAAACCCAAGATCTTTTGAAGGGGATTTCAAGTAAAGTTCTAAGCCAAAAAATATTTTTTTCTCTGCCAGGCATGGTGACTCACACCTGTAATCCCAGCATTTTGGGAGGCCGAGGCGGGCAGATCACGAGGTCAAGAGATTGAGACCATCCTGGCCAACATGGTGAAACCCCGTCTCTACTAAAAATACAAAAATTAGCTGGGCATGGTGGTGCATACCTGTAGTCCCAGGTACTTGGGAGGCTGAGGTAGGAGAATCACTTGAACCCGGGAGGCGGAGGTTGCAGTGAGCCAAGAGCACGCCATTGCATTCCAGCCTGGGCGACAAAAGGGAAAGTGTCTCAAAAGAAATTTTTTTTCTCAAACTATAGTTTATACAGGTAATAGGTAATAGTAATAATAATTAACACTATTGACAAAATTAAGGCAAAAATAAGTTCCTCAAGATGATAAAGTGAGCATAACAAAGAATGTAGAAACAGTGTATAGGTTTTAAAGGCCTAGAACATTCCCATTATCTGGAATCTGGATTAAAACTTCCCAGGAAATTGTGTTTGTTGCCTCAATTTATTCTTATGTGAAACAGAGAACTAAATGAGATAATGTATAAGTAGCACTTAATAACATAAATAATATACAGTAAATCTGTGTAAGTAGGTGGCCTTTACTGCAGGTGAACAGTTTGCTCTAAGCATAGCATAGCTCCTGTAGTCTTAGTAACAGAAAACGATCACATATAGCAGGTTAAATTGAGCAAGTCAAAGCTTTCACCTTTAAAAATATAAAAACTGAGCTGAGAAATCACCTGATTGTCCCCCAGGAACATTTGAATACATTTTAGGTTATCAATATTTGGTGAAAATGCTACTGCCATCCAGTAGGTCGAGGTCAGGGATGCTGTTAAAGACCGTGCAATGCACAGACAGTCCCCCTACAACAAAGCATTATCTGTCCAAAATATAAACCCTTGTCTAAGGTAATTGGCATAAATTAGAATGCCAATTTAGCTCATGTTGTAATAGAACTATTGAGCGTGTCTGATGTAGAAGTGGGTTTGGGGTCAGGTGCAGTGGCTCACTCCTGTAATTCCAGCACTTTACTAGGCTGAGGCAGGAAGATCGCTTGGGCTAAAGCATTGGAGACCAGCCTGGGCAACAAAGTGAGACCCTGTCTCTACAAGAAAAAAAAATAGCCAAGTGTAGTGGTGCATGCCTGTAGTCTCAGCTACTTGGGAGGCTGAGGTGGAAGGATCGCTTGAGCCCAGGAGGTCAAGGTTGCAGTGAGCCATGAGGTCAAAGCTGCAGTGAGCTGTGATCATGCCACTGCACTCCAGCTTAGGTGACAGAGCAAGATCCTGTCTCAAAAAACCAAAACCAAAACAAAACAAAACGAAACAACAACAACATAACAGTGGGTTTTTCTTAACAGAGATTTGCTTGATAGAAAAAATAAAAACTGGCTGGGTACCCATACACCCATAGCATATTTCTCTGATACAATGTCTCCTTAAAAATAAAAACCAAAAGTGATTTTAGAGCAGACTCTTAGAGGAAAAAAAAAAAAAAAGAAAAGAAGGATTTTAACAAATAGAGAAATTTATTTTAAGAAAGAACAAAACATTACACATTTTCTAGGCCTGAATGTAAGACTATAGGGGTCATGCCAGTGTCCACACTTATAAGAGAACTCGATCCAAAGAACATTCCACAGGTGTAACTCTTGGTCATTTAAAATTCAAGAGATAGCAAAAATGGACTTAATGGATTTGAATAGAGTGAGATTTTAATTAAAGGACCAAAAAAAGAAAAAAAAAGGTTTCAATCAGGGAATGGTGACAATTTTGCATTATGAGGCTTTTATTTATTTAGAGAGACACAAACATACAAAAAGACCAAATAGGAAGGAAGGGAGTGTTGTGACCCAAAGAATGAATATCACAACTACAGTGTTTTAATTAAAGATGGAATTTAGGGACATCAGACTGGTGGTGAAAACTGAAGTAGTTGGTATTTATTCCTGGACTGATAAATATTGTGTTACCTTTACCATTCTGAACAACAGAAAATGAAAAATAAAAAAGAATTATGACATGCTTTTAAAAAATCACAAATTGCTCTGAGATTATCTCATTTATTTACAGAATAATGTAGGTCAAACTTATTTTTTTCATAATGACTATTTTTTCCCAGGTGTCCAAATGCTTGGCTTCTAGTAATGGAGCTCCATTGAACAATTGAGTGAATGTATGGATTCCAAAAGTAATTATAGTCTAAAAACTTCTAACTCACTAATGGTAGTAAGAAGTAGATCGAAGACATAACCTACATCTGAAGACAGCCTATCATGCTACCAACCTAATGCACTGGGAGACAATAAGTGGATAACTCTGTCTGCTGAGATTCACAGGGAGCCATATCAACCTGATAAATTACTTACAGAGGCTGTAAACTTGCCAGCAAATCAATTACAGTATCTTTGCAATTCTTTTCTGTTTGTAAGTAAAATAACAACACTGTGAATTGGAAAAATAAGCCATCACTGATTTCTTAAAACTCAGTTCTTGAGGTGGTGAAAGACACCCCAGTCACCATTCATTAGTAAGGCCTTTATTATATCATTTAGAGCAGGCATGTGTTAAATGGGGAAAAAAAGGAGTCTCTACATATAAACATGATAATGCTAACTCATGATCACTAAGGCATACATTTTGAGCTGCTTCTCTAGTAGTTAATATGAGTTTGTATTAAGAAAACCATATGTTCTTGCCTAGCTTCAAGGCACAACAGGACTAAGGATGTAATATATTTATGGTACAGTTTATCTTTTCACCATACGTGATTAATAAATAGTGGGGCAATATCATTGCTTTTATCTGGGGCATTGGAAAATCCCTGCATTTTCTTCTAGCAACTATGATATGCTTAGAATCAATTGAAAAGGGATTCTACTTGTTAGATATATCATGCTTCCTTGATCCTATCATCTTCTATCCTAGTACAGTCTTAAAAATATCTAGTAGCAGCCTATATTTTGCAAGTGAGAAAGCTAAGATTCAGAGAGATTAAGAGACTTATCCAAGCACACCTAGTTAAAGTGGTGGCTCATTAAGGTCTAGAATTCAGGGTTCTGAGCTGCCAATTTAGTGATCTTTCCATAATAGCATGGAAAGATCTCCACCATATCACCAACCAAATGCACTGGGAAACAATAAGTGGATAACTCTAGCTAATATGAGTTAGTAATAATAAGTCTGAGGTCACACTTGATTCTACTGTTATCTGTGCAACACGAAAACATCTCATTGCCAACTTACCAAGAGTATTAGTTCAGAGATGCTCTATTAACTTCTTTGAATCACTCTTCAAGAGATAAGACTTCAAGTTCATGACAACTGCTTACACCATCTCAGAATTACCAGTTCTTTCATCACCACCCAATGAATGAATGCATGAGGAGCCATGTGTCCACTAAAAACTAAAATCCTGTCATTCAAACTTGTACGTTTCCTCACATGTCCTGGGAGAGTTCACATTTTTCAAGCTGACTCAAAGACATAGATTTGGCCAGAAGGCCATCTACTTATCAAGTAGTACATTAGCTGATTTTTAAAATTCAAATCTAGAATACCCCTTGTTCTCTAATAATCTTATTTCTGCAAGCTTCTTTCTTGTACAAAACAGTTGTGTGTTTATTAAGAATATGCTTTGGGATTTCACAACATAGAACAAAGATGTGAATATGACTGTGAAGTGAGCAAACTGAATTTGAGAAGCCTAAATATAACTTAGGAGAAATTCACCCAGAGAAAGGCACCTATCACAATGTCCAAAAGTCGTGACGAAACTAAGGTGTGGTTTGGGAAAATATACAGATGCAGTCTAAAATTGCAGCAGAAATTAAGAGGGGGGATGAGAAGTTCAACAGACTATATCAATGACCCAAATTCTTCACTTCTCCCTGTATTTATACCCTTTGCCATGTAACCTTGCAGTCCTTTCCAACATGGAGGGAGCATAATTCCTCACCTCTGGACTTAGCTATGTGACATGTTTGTCCAACGAAACGTAGTAAATGTGACACAGAATCTTGAAAAATGCTCACACAATTTGGCTCACTCATTTGTGTGCTTATACCTTTCCCATGAGAAGGGCATGCCTAACCTAGCCTGCTACTCCCAGGGGGAGGATGAGAGACATGCGGAGCACAGCTGCCTCAGCTAAGGTGCCCCAAACTGCCCAACCTAAAACAAAGCCCCAACCAACACACAGATGCATGTGGTATAATAGATAATGATTGGTGTTTTAAACCACTGAATTTTGGGGTATTTTGTTATGTAGCAACAGAAACTTGATATACAAAGAGTGGCTTCTCATAATTTGGAGTTATTTACCCATTCACAGAAAGATGTCAGGAAGCGGCTGAGGATCTTAAATAGCTAGAGTAGCCCTTTATGTAGGAAAGCTCAAAAGCCCTAAGCAGGCATTTTTGCCTAGCAAGGAAATCAGATCTGGGGGTAGGGAGTGGAGAAGGATGTTCCAGAAGTGGCACTAACTTGATTATATAGGTTTATTAGGTCCAGGGTTGAAATAGAGTTTGTCTCCTGAGATCATAGGGATCGACACAGGCATTGCAATTACCAGAATTGGGAAGGCATGGCACACAGAAAGTATTTAATATACTTGTGTCAGTAAATAAATAAATGATCCAATGTAAAAGTAACCCAAAAAACAAAGTCTAAAGCAAGATCAGACTAGTAGAATTAGAGCGGGAAACTGTGAAAGCTAATATGTGTGGTCAGAGGTGGGGGCTATGGTATGGAGAAAAATTCAGGCATGAGCAGGATGAAGGGCACGGGTGGTTGTCTGTAAGCAAAGCACTGTTGATAGGGTGTGTGTGACAAAGTAGTATGAAGGACTGTTTGAGATCTTTTCTTGTCTCTAAAGATTGTAGAATACCATAGAGATTGTAGAATACAGTAGAGATTATGGCTGAGATCAAGCTTTATTGAGAACAGATAAATTCTCTCAGACTAAATTCAAATAAGACTGCTATTGGCTCAAAGATTCCATGCCCCCCTGGCATTTTTCATAAAGAGATAAACTAGGGGTATTGGCAAAGAGGAGAGCTGGCTTCTTGAGGGCATGCCTAGAGTCCATCAGATAATGGACATGTGACTACAAACCTTGAGCACCGTTCCTGTATCACTGTCTCTTTATTTCTGTGTTCTTTCTGTATTCTAAAAGAAATCCCTTTACCTCACCTTTCTGAGAGAAAGAGGAGGAGGGGGTCGCTCTATTCATTACTCCCGCAGTATTGAGAAAACCAGTCAATATTTGGGCAGGTCTACAAGGGGGAGAAGACGTCTTTATCATTGTGCATATTGTTGTATTTCTGAAGGTACTGAGGAGAGGTAGGAAGTGTAAGAGACAATATCTCTTACCAAAGAAAAAAAAAATGCCTGCCCACTCAAGCTCCCGGTTTCACTTTCTGCAAGGTATGGGAAGATGGGTCCCTTCTGTACCAACAGGTCCTAGAGGCAGGACTGCAGAATTGCTAAGATACTGATCACTTGGAACAAAGTAGCTCAGAGGAAAGTGGAGGTGGATGCAGTGGGAGGCTCGAGCTAAGAGTCGACTAGATGTGCTGAATCTCCCAGAGGAGTTGCTTGGAGATGATTGCTTCATCCCGCGGGGGGGGGGGGGGGGCGGGGCGCGCTGTTGGGATCATGAACTGCACAGACTGAGTCTTTAAACAACATGATGATTGCTCATTAGAGAATTAAATAATGGGATCAACCAACTTGTCATTGGTGGTCATATAAGGAGAAAACTTTTCCTTCTCACTATTCCTTGTCTCAATACCTAAGGAGGTATAACCTTCTGGAAAGAGGAAAGTATAGTCAGGCAGACCATAGACCATGCCTCTCCCTCAAGCCTACAGAGCAGTAGATCTCAACTGTATCATACCCAGTGCCCTCCACCCTGTTTGTTAAACTTGTGGTAAACTATACATAATACTAAATTTCCTATTTTAACCATTTTTAAGTATTCAGTTCAGTAGTTTCAAACACTCACACTGTTGTGTAACCAGTCCCCAGAACTGTTTTCATCTTGCAAAATTGACACTTTATACTGATTAAACAACTCCCCAGTTCCCCCCCCCCCCCCCCCCCCCCGCCGCCAGACTCTGGAAACTCCCATTCTACTTTCTGTCTCTATGATTTTGACTACTCTGGGTACCTCATATAAGTGGGATCATAGAGTATTTGTCCTTTTGTGACTGGCTATCTTACTTGGTATAATGTCCTCAATGTTCATTCATGTTGTAGCATGTAAAAGAATGCCCTTCTTTTTAAGGCTGAATGATATACCACTGTATGTGGATGCCACATTTTGTTTATCCATTCATCTGTGGGTGAACGTTTGGGTTGCCTCCACCCTTTGACTATTGTGAATAATGATGCTGTGAGTAGGGAGATACAAACATCTCTTCAAGATCCTGCTTTTAGTACTTTTGGGTATATACCCAGAAGTAGAATTGTTAGATTATATGGTAATTCTATTTTTAATGTTTGCCGGAACTCCTACCCTGTTTTTAAGAAATACTTTATATTGTCTCCTTTGCTACACTGAAATGAAGCTCATGGCTAATATCTCTCTTCACAGGTAAGTTTTAAAATCTATGTAATATCCTACGACCTAAAGGAGAAATAAAAGGAACACAATTCATAATATAAAATATATTTTAAATGTAAATGGGCATGACCACACTAGAAAGTCAGCTTACTTTTACTCATAATAAATTAGAATGTAAAGGAAATAAGAAATTTTAAATGAATATTGCTAAATGAAAGAAGACTGTCTGAAAAGGCTACATACTGTATGTATTAGGATTCCAATTCCAACTACAATATATGACATTCTGGAAAAGGCAAAATTATGGAGACGGTAAAAAAAAAAAAAAAAAAAAAAAAAAAAAAAAAAAAAAAAGTCAGTAGGAGGAGGAAGAGATGAATAGGCAGAACACAGGGGATTTTTTAGAGCAGTGAAACTATTCCATATGATAATATAATGGTAGATGCATGTCATTATAAACTTGTCCAGTCATGTGGACAACATCATGAACCCTAATATAAACTATGACATTTGGGGGATAATAATGGTGTCAATGTAGGTTCATCAATTATTACAAATGTACCACTCTGCTGGGGGATATTGAAGATGGAAAAGACTATGTAGGGGAGGAGATATATGAGAACTGTCTTTACTTTCTGCTCAATTTTGTGGTGAACCTAAAGCTGCTTTAAAAATGAAGTAGATATTAGTCATCATAATTTTAAAAGTCAAGAGCAAAATCCAGGTAATTTTCAATGAAAAAATAAGGCAATATTCAGTTGAATATCGTTGAAATATTTTTAATTTTTTGACATTTTGAAATCAAGGTTAAATAGTTATATTCATCTGTATTCCTGGGAGCTTCATAATAGAGACAGGTACATATGCAGACTAATTCAGGTGTGTTGTGTTGGCCACACAAATGTGAATGACATTACCATTAGTGGCATGATTTTCCAGATTGATAAGCAATTCCTAGTAAAACAGCAAGCAAAATAAGTTCAATTTTTTCTCATTGTATATGGCGGAAGCATCTAAATTCCCGGAAAACATAGTGATTATTAAAATAGTGCAAAAAACTTGTA
This sequence comes from Rhinopithecus roxellana, assembly GCF_007565055.1. Taxonomy (NCBI): domain Eukaryota; kingdom Metazoa; phylum Chordata; class Mammalia; order Primates; family Cercopithecidae; genus Rhinopithecus; species Rhinopithecus roxellana. Next base: position 86,656,816 of record NC_044555.1, on the reverse strand, counting down.
AATAAAAAAATAGAATTATGTTCTGCACTTGATAATTTTTTTCTTTCTCTTGGAGTTTCTTTTTACTCTTTTTTTTCTTTCCAACTTTTATTTTAGGTTCAGGGGGTACATGTGCAGGTTTGTTACATGGGTCAATTGCCTGTCATGGCGGTTTGGTGTACAGATAATTTGGTCATTCAGGAAATCAGCATAATAATTGATAGGTAGTTTTTCAATTCTCACTCTCCTTCCACCCTCCACCCTCAAGTAGGCCCTGGTGTCTATTGTTCCCTTTTTTGTGTCCATATGTACACAATGCTTAGCTCATACTTAAAAGTGTGAACATGCAGTATTTGGTTTTCTGTTCCTGCATTAATTCACTTAGGATAATATTCTCCGGCTCCATCCATTTCACTGTAAGGAACATTATCTCATTCTTTTTTAAGGCTATGTAGTATTCTGTGGTGTATATGTAACACATTTTCTTTCTTTTTTTTTTTTGAGACGGGGTCTCCCTCTGTCGCCCCAGCTGGAGTGCAGTGGCTGGATCTCAGCTCACTGCAAGCTCCGCCTCCGGGGTTTACGCCATTCTCCTGCCTCAGCCTCCCGAGTAGCTGGGACTACAGGTGCCCGCCACCTTGCCCGGCTAGTTTTTTGTATTTTTTACTAGAGACGGGGTTTCACTGTGTTAGCCAGGATGGTCTCGATCTCCTGACCTCATGATCCGCCCATCTCGGCCTCCCAAAGTGCTGGGATTACAGGCTTGAGCCACCGCGCCCGGCCGTGTAACACATTTGCTTTATCCAGTCCACCATTGGTGGGCAGCTAGGCTGATTCCATGCCTTTGCTATTGTGAATAGTGCTGCAACTAACATACATGTGTATATGTCTTTATGGTAGAACAATTTATATTCCTTTGGATATATACCCAAAATCCAGTAATTGGATTGCTGTGCCAGACGGTAGTTCTGATTTAACTTCTTTGAGAAATCTTCTCACTTCTTTCCACAGTGGCTAAACTAATTTACATTACCAGTTGCAGTGTGTAAGTTTTTACCTTTCCCCACAATCTTGCCAGCACCTGTTATTTTTTGACGTTTTAGTAACAGCTATTCTGACTGGTGTGAGATGGTATCTCATTGTGGGTTTGTTTTTTTGTTTTATTTTTTATTTTTGTGTGTGTGTTTTTTCTTAACTTTTATTTTAAGCTTAGGGGTGGGTACATGTATGGGATGTGCAGGTTTGTTACATAAGTAAATATGTGTCGTGGGAGTTTGTTGCACAGGTTATTTCATCACCCAGGTATTAAGCCTAGTATCCATTAGTTATTTTTCCTGATCCTCTCCCTCCTCCCAGCCTCCACCCTCTGATAGGCCCCAATGTGTATTGTTCCCTCTCTGTGTCCATGTATTCTCATCATTTAGCTCCCACTTATAAGTGAAAATGTGTGGTATTTGGTGTTCTGTTCCTGCATTAGTTTGCTAAGAATAATGACCTCCAGCTCCATCCATGTACCTGCAAAGGACAGCTTGTTCCTTTTCATGGCTGCATAGTATTCCATGGCATATATGCACCACATTTTCTTTATTCAGTCTATGATTGATGGGCATTTGGGTTGATTCCTACAGGGATACAGTAACCAAAACAGCACAGTACTAGTACAAGAATAGACACATAGACCAATGGAACAGAATAAAGAACCTAGAAATAAGACCACACACCTACAACTATCTAATCTTCGACAAACCTGACAAAAACAAGCACTGAGGAAAAGGTTCCCTATTCAATAAATGGTGCTGGGATAACTGGCTAGCCATATGCAGAAAATTGCAACTGGACCCCTTCCTTACACCATATACAAAAACTAACTCAAGACAGATTAAAGATTTAAATGTAAAACCCAAAACTATAAAAACCCTGGAAGATAACCTAGGCAATACATTCAGAACATAGGCATGGGCAAAGATTTCATGATGAAGATGCCAAAAGCAATTACAACAAAAGAAAAAATTGACAAATGGGATATAATTAAACTGAAGACCTCTACACAGGAAAAAAAAAACTGTCAACAGAGTAAACAGACAACCTACAGAATGGGAGAACATTTTTGCAAACTATGCATCTGACAAAGGTCTAATATCCGGAATCTATAAGGAACTTAAACAAATTTACAAGAAAAAAACAAACAACACAATTAAAAAGTGGTCAAAAGGGCATGAACATACACTTCTCAAAAGAAGGCATACATGTGGCCAACAAGCATATGAAAAAACTCAACATCACTTATCATTAGAGAAATGCTAATCAAAACCACAATGAGATATCATCTCACACCAGTCAGAATAGCTATTATTATTAAAAAGTCAAGAAATAACAGATGCTAGCAAGGTTGTAGAGAAAAGAGAATAGTTATACACTCCAACTGGTGAGTTCTTTCACTTCCTTGGTTAGCTATATTCCTAGGTATTTCATTATTTTTGAGGCTATTGTAAATGGGATTACATTCTCAATTTGGCTGTCAGTTTGGACGTTATTAGTGTATAGAAATGCTGCTGATTTTTGTACATTGATTTTGTATCCTGAAACTTTGCTGAAGTTGTTTATCAGATCTAGGAGTCTTTGGGCAGAGTATGGGGTTTTCTAGGTATAGAATCAACCGTGAAGAGAAATAGTTTCATTTTCTCTCTTCCTGTTTGGATTCTTTTTATTTCTTCTCTTGTCTGACTGCTGTGGCTAGGACTTACAGTACTATGTTGAATAGAAGTACTGTCTGTTTCCTGTTCTCAAGGGGAATGCTTCCAGCTTTTGTCCATTCAGTATGATGTTGGCTGTGGGTTTGTCATACATGGCTCTTATTATTTTAAGGTATGTACCTTTGATGACTAGTTTGTTGAGGATTTTTAACTTTAAGAAATGTTGAATTTTATCGAAAATATTTTCTGTGTCTATTGAGACAATTATGTGGTTTTTGTTTTTAGTTCTGTTTTTGTGATGAATCACATTTACTGATTTGCATATGGTGAACCAGCCTCGCATGCACTTAGATAATTATTAATAGTTTTTTTCTGAGTACCTACTGTGTGCTAGGCAATATTCTTTTAAAAAAACTTTTATTTCCATAGGTTATTGGGCAACAAGTGCTATTTGGTTACATGACTAAGTTCTTTAGTGGTGATTTTTGAGATTTTGGTGCACCCATCACCCGAGCGGTATACACTGTACTCAATTTGTAGTCTTTTCTCCCTCACCCGCTTCCCACCCTTTCCCCATTAGTCCCCAAAGTCCATTGTGTCACTCTTATGCCTTTGCATCCTCATAGCTTAGCTCCCACTTATGAATGAGAGGATACGATGTTTGATTTTTCATTCCTGAGTTACTTCACTTAAAATAATAGTTTTCAATATCATCCAAGTTGCTGCGAATGCCGTTAATTCATTCCTTTTTAGGGTTCAGTAGTATTTTATCATACATACATACACACATACATGCATATATATCTCACAGTTTCTTTATTCACTCGATTAATGGGCATTTGGATTGGTTCCACATTTTTGCATTTGCGAATTCTGCTGCTATAAACATGCATGTGCAAGTATCTTTTGCATATAATGACTTATTTTCCTCTGGGTAGCTACCCAGTAGTGGAATTGCTGGATCAAATGGTAGTTCTACTTTTAGTTCTTCAGGGAATCTCCACACTGTTTTTCATAGTGGCTGTACTAGTTTACATTCCTGCCAGCAGTGTAGAAGTGTTCCCTTTTCACTGCATCCACGCCAACATCTATTATTTTTTATTTTTTGATTACGGTCATTCTTTATAGGTTTTTACCATCAGGAATGTCCAGCAAGATATTTCAAAGTAATGCAGGAAGTAAGACAACTTTTCATAGAGGAGGTTTATCCCACACACTGTCTATCAATCCTGACCTCCTCCCACTAAATGTCAATAGTGCCCCCAACAAATATTGAGACCATACTTCCAAAAGTTTCCTTTAGAATAGCTATTATTTCAAATGACTTCATTTAAAAACAAAACTGAAGGTCATTTAAAAACATAATACTTAGATGAAATATTTCTATTTTTATATTCCTCAAAATGGGACACATTGAATTTGCTGAAGAACCAAAGAGAAAACACTCACACAACAATGGTAAAGAGTATTTGCAATATCCACTGAATAAGTACGTAAAGTTGATTTCTGTGTGAAATTCACATTCAAACCACAGATCTAAAGTTGACACTAGTTCATTCTGTTTCAAATTCAAGATTTTAGGTGAATTTGGCATCATTTAAAACAGATTGTAGTTTTCTTTTTACAATTCTTTGGCAATGCTATGGATTTTTTGTGTCATTGCTAATAATTTTAGTGCACACAAGACGAAAGCCAGGCAAGACAAGACTTTTGAGACAAACGAAGCTGAATGCCAAGTATAACGAATATTTTTTTTAAAGTGTTTTTAAAGTTTTTATTTGGAAATAGTTTTAATGTTATATAAGAGTTATGTACATAGTATAAAGCATTTCCTTGTGCTCTTTATCTAGATTCACCAGTTGTTATTCCTATTTGTTTTATTATTATTTCTTTAGATGGATGGATAGATAGATAGATAGATAGATAGATAGATAGATAGATAGATAGATAGATAGATACATAATGATACTTTTTTAACTCACAGAAATCATGCCCCTATACCCCTACATATATCAAGGTGTATTTTCTAAGAACAAGATTATTCTCTTACATAACTACAGTATCAAAATCAGGAAATTTAACCTTGATGGAATACTATTATTTAATCTATAATCCATATTTCATTTTTGCCAATTGAATAATGTCCTTCGTAGCAATGCTTTTAAGGTCCAGGATCTTGTCCAGGGCCACATAGTACATTTAGTTGTCATGTTCCTTTAGTCTCCTTTAATCTTAAAAAGCCCTGCAACCTTTCTCTTTTTATGACAACAGATATTTTTGAAGAATAATTGAATGATCCTCATTTGGGCTTGTCTGATGTTTTCTAATAGTTATATTCAGATTATGCATTTTTGGCAGGAATACCACAAAAGTCATGGTGTGCCCTTCTCAGCACATCTCATCAAGAGGTGCGTGATATTGTATTATCCCATTATGAGTTAGAGAGAATATCCTCACCCCCCCAAAAATAATAATAATCTAGGAAAAGCAAACTTACCCAAACCAATAAAACATACTGTTCAATTTTGGTGCTTTTTCATAAGTAAGCAAAAATGTGAGTTGATTTGACCTAAACACAGTATTTTTCTTTGAAAAGAAAATCAGTCCCTAATCAACATAAGCTATTGAACATCACCTTTATTGACATGAGCTGAGAGTTTCGAATTCAGATGTAAATTGTGTTGAAAAGTAATGTGCTTGGTGCTAAATCCCCTCAAAATCCTAGACAGAACTTAGTTGGTGGCCAAAGGATATTGCTTTACTTGGGAAGTGCATACATCAGAAGGAAAGGGGACCACCTCATGAGACTGTGTATTGGATCTTTGTGAAGCGTTAGCTGCAAAATACTTTCCTACAGAGCAGTGAAATGGAAAAGACGAGATTCATTTTTCTTTCATTTTGCTTTCTTCTGATTTTCTTCTGCTAGCAAAGTACTTGAAGTAAAGCATCTATTAATTTTGGAACAACCACTGAATTTAATTACCATGTCTAATGTTAGCTTGTACAAAGTGTTATAGGGATATGTTTTCTTCCATAAGAAGTACAGTACAATATGTTCTTCTATTTCAAATCCATTTCACTTAATTCCAGTGCTTTGACAGGAAAAAGCAATACTGTTGCCTACCTTCATATTCAGGCTGCTATCTTTCTCTGAACTGCACACCTGAGAAAAATCACATCCCACTTACCTTTATCTCAACATGCTGCTCTGTAAAACTATTTCCATTTGCCTGCTCCCCAAAAAAATAAAATGAGAAGAGCATGAATAATTGTTGCATTCCAGGAGACCATGATGAATTTTATTAGTGTACAAAACATATTGCATGAATTTACCAAGGGTCCTTATTCTGAGCTCACATATGCTCTGCAAAGCTGTCATTTTAAACTGCTCATAGAGTGGTGCTGAGTGGCTTATTCCATTTCCTTGTATGGCTATTCACCTTTTTGGGTAGGGTGGTGGGTGGGTATTAAACTCCACATGCTGTGACGGGAATCTATACAAAGTTTATACTTCTCTGTACATTTTTAGAAGAAGCAAGTAGAGATGAAAACAGAAAGTCATATTGATTCTCTCTGTGAGTCTCTTGAATTAAGAGGCTATTTAAAACTGGGAGGTGGTTTGATGGTATGTTGGGTAACAAACACAGGGGCAACACGTACATGGAAAACAACACTATTGACAGTTGTAAAATGATGACCCTCCATCTTCCCAAAAGAGTGAAGGAAACAAATTTAATTTAAAGTGTAGAAAGAGGTATTTAGGTAACATTTAAAAACCCACTAACTTGTTAAGATTTGTCAAATAGTATCTTTTCTCTAGAGAGTCTGAAAGAGGGAAGATGATGCCCATGCAAATTTGAGAACCTAGTCACAAAGATGGGCTTGAAAGCATTTAAGATTTTTTTAACCTTTGAGACTTTAGAGCAAAGAGGTGATTTCATGAGGTAAAATCAGAAACAGTTATTTCAAACAAGTGTAACAATCTTGTATTCACGATTAGCCATACTTCCCTGGATTTTCAATTATACTTAAGTTCTGATTATTATTAAAAATGGTTTTATATTATAATAAAATGTATTATGCCTCAATTTCACTCCTCTCTAGAAGAAACTTGTACCTTTCTGAATGAAACCACACACACTGAAGCTTTCAAAATATGACAACAAACAATAATAAAAAGTAATAAGAGAGTATCATACTACACTTGAGCTATGATAACAATCATTCCTATTTTAATTATTATAGTTTTATTATTTAAATTCTCAATATTTCACTCATATATCTATTGATTATACTTCCTTTCTGACCCTATTTCTGTCTGCTTACTTTCGTAACGTCTACTTTCCTACCCATATAACCAAATCCCACCTGTTCCCATCATGTGCTTTTGCTGCTATTGCTCCTTTCATCCAAAGTCTCTCCTTGTCCTACCACCACCTTTCCTTTTCCACACACCCATCTTCAGAGCTCTAAATCCTCTTCACCCTTCTGGACTCAGATTTAATGCACTCCCCCGACTCAATATAACCTCACCCTTCTCCATTTCCCCATACTCTCTTGTTCTGTGTTGTGTTCCTTTTGTTCACCCATATATACAATGGTTGTTAAATGTCTCTTCTGTGCTAGGTTATATGTGCTAGGAATGGCAGTAAATAAGAAACCCTATAGATCTTGGTTCTCAGAAAGCTCACATTCTCTAAGGAAACATAGACATTAAGGAAAGAATTGCAAAAACGATCAATTCTATAAACGAGAAAACACAGGATGATATTGGTGTACTAGCAGGTTATGTCTCTGTCTTCAGTGGGTCAGAAATGTCTGTCCTTGGTCCAAAGGGATCAAGTTATATGACTTGAGGGTTCAGTTATACTTTACTTGGTTTGAGTCCTAGGAGATGAAATGCATTGTTTTGGAAAGCCCAGAGCAACTCACTCACATCCATGCATAGCATGGGACTTTGGAAAGCATATGACTCCAATGCAAATAATGTGGATAAGCACTGGGTCCACAGTGAGTATATGTGAGTCCCCCAGAGGTTAACAAAGATTTGAAGTTGCCCATTCATAGGACAAACCTTCCCTGAACCGTGTCTTCAGGCCTGGCCTGGTGCCAAGTACTAGGGCTATAGTGCTGCTGAAGACATGTTCCCTCCTTCAAGGAACTCATGGTCTAGCAGGAAAGACATGCCTGTGAACAAATGGTTGGTTATTGATCCATGTATCTGTCCATCTTGCTTAGTGCCTCGCATTTTGTGCTGTCATACTAGATCCATTCAACCCCAGACTCTCTCTAAGTACTTCACTAACAAGGGAGTAACCCAGTGTCTTTTCCAAGCTGGTCCTTGTGTGACGCTTGGAGACTTTGTGAGGAAATACTGAGCTTTCCCAGACAGGGTCTCTCTGAATATTCTAATGGCATATCAATGTGTCCATTGAGAGCCTGACTACTTTGGGAAAATGGAAATGGAAGAGATCTCTTAACAATCTATTCCGTCTTCTTATACAGCTCTTTGCTTTTAGTCTCAAAGATTAATTTACATGAAAGAATATCTCATCACTTTTATTTCCAAGGAATTTGAAGATTAGATGGAAGGGTGGAACCCACAGTGTTTTCTCTTTTGAAGTTGTACACTTACATTAGAAACAGAGAATCCTCAATAACCATAATATAACAGCATACTATAGTTTTTTATGCTATTAGAACGGCAAATAGAAAATTTCTTGAGGACACAGTCTCTTACCCTCTCTGTACATTCTGAATTATTTAGTGCAGTGATTTTTACTTAGTATGTACTTAACCAATAGAGTAAGTGCAAACAAAGGAATAAACAAATTAGTTGAGGAGGATAAGTAACAGGATATCAATAACACTGAAAATCAACTTAAAAAGTAGAACTTGGATAAATTATGCCATTCCACTGTTTTTATTGCAAGAGAACTTTAAAATTTGGTCAATATGACTAATACTGTTATAATTAATTAAGATCAGATTTAGATATAATCTAAAAATAAAAAAATTGATTACTTCCTGTAAAGCTTCTACACACATAGGAAAAGAAATGATGCTACTCAGAAAATGATGAATAAGAAATAGAAACAATGAAAATATCTAACCCGAAGGACTCCTAAGAGCTTTTATCTGATGCCATATGTGAAATGTATATCAGTAGAACCAGAATAAAGCAGAAGACTGCCATTTCCCCAAAAAGGGGTTGAATATAGGTAGAAGTTCTCTATTTTCTGGAATAATTGAATTAGCAGTAAAGGGTAGTGGAAAATGGGGAGAGAAGATGGAATAAAGAAAATTTTCCTGCAGAAGAAGTCCTTCTTTCTCCCAAACAAATTTATCTGTAGTCTAAGTCATATTACTAGTCCTCCTACCCTTCAGGGTTGCCAAGTCATTTGAAAACATATGAGCAATCTTGCCCCACTATGCCCTTTGAAATCATGGTCTTTCAAGATATTTATTAAGAACAAATAGAATGATGGCAACTTTATAGTAGAGAAACCACCTTAACCAAGTGATCAAGGTTAACATTACCAGTAATGGGACAAATTGATATCATGAACCTTTTGATAAGAAACATTGAGAAGGACACAACATCACTTCTGTGGCGTTCTTGTCAAACATGCTAACCTCAATCTAATTATGAGAAAGCATCTGACACACATTATTTGACGTTCTACAAAATAACTGACCAGTACTCTTCAAAAGTGTCAAAGTCATAAAAAACAAAGAAAGATTGATGAATAGTCACAGATTGAAAGTGACTAAGGAGACATACCAATTTTAATGATATGTGGAATCCCAGTTTAAATCTTAGACTAGAAAAAAAAATTAGTGAAAAAACTAATGAAACTTTAGTGTGATTTGCAGTTTAGTTAATTGTATTATACCAGTGTTAGCTTCTTGGTTTTGATAATTGTATCTTGGTCTTATAAGATGTTAATTAGAGAAAGCTGGGTAAAGGGTATATGGGAACACTCTATACTATTTTTGTAACTTGCATGTAAATCTAAAATTAGTTCCAAATAAAATGTTTTCAAAAATCTGATGGCATGTTTGTTCATAGATACCTTTCAGAGATAAGTGAGTAGAGACACATGATAGAGTGGTCAAAATAGGATTAATCAGGATAATGTGATTTAAATGTTGTCATCATCTGTAATACCCATTTATCCAGTCTTAACTAATGGGTTATACCATTAACATCACCCTACACATTGATCCAAACACTCTGCTAGGTGCTATGGTGCTCACCATCGTTATACCATCTGATTTTAGTAATTTTAATTGGTTATATTATAAGAGTTTGAAAAAAAGCAAAGAAAAAGCTCAAAAAGTTTTGAAAGCACTGCCATCTGCTCCTTAAATGCTATATTTCCTTTTTTACTGATTTTCACGTCTACTAGACCAAAAATATGTTTGCCACTATCATGTCATTCTAACTTCAGTGGCAAGGAAGCTTACCCCTTATCAATAAAAAAAAAATGCTCCAATATTTTCGATATGTAAGTGTGAGAAATCAGTTGGTCTGACTCCAAATACAAATAAAAACAAAACACACCACCTAACGACCCTTCCCCCAATTTGTCTTATCTCTAGTCTCTGGAAATAGAATTTTGGAAACAGTCCTCACCACAATGTGAAAAACACTTCTGGTTTCCAATTATCAGTTGCCAAAGAAATAAGGGCTTATTCTGTCAAAATTGTCTCAATTTTTACAAAAGCAATTAAGACTTTTCTGACTTCAGGCTAACAGTCTTCAGATTGAATCAGATGCCAAAACTGAAGTGAAATTCAAACTAAGCAAGACATGATTTTCATCTGGACTCCTACTAAACAGAGCTAAATCATGAAATTTATGTGAAAATTCTTAACTGTTTTTAAAAGTATAAGATGTTCGTTGCAGTTTTAAACAGCCAAACATCAACTTATTTTGAGCAGAGTTAGTCTCTAGTTTTAAACACGGTATAATACAACCTTCAAGTCTCAGTTAATATTCATTTTGGTTTCCATTGCAAGTCGGGATGGAACCATGAACTCACCCAGAATTTTGCTCCAATTTATGTGTGTGTGTGTAAAGGAATTTATACTACTATGTAATAATTCTATAATTTCACTTGATATTTCTATTCATACAAACTTTACTTAGTTTTATTCTCCTAAATATAATCACTCTGAAAATTATTCTTCAACAATAGTATTTCAGATTCTTATTAAATAGTTTGTGGTGATTTGGAATAATTCTTCCTCCTCTTCTTCTTTCTCTTCTTCCTCCTCCTCCTCCTCCTTCTTCTTCTTCTTCTCCACCTCCTCCTCCTCCTCGTCATTGTATGCTCTGATTTAGATACTTGAATCTTTTCTTCTATTTCTGCCTTGATATATCTCAGTGATTTCATTTATTTTCCTTTTCATAAATCTCTTCATTTTATCTTTAATATCTTTAATATCTTTAAATATGATAATATTTTATCATAATATCTTTAATATCTTTAATATCAATAGATGACAAAAAAGTCATCTATCACAGATTCAGCTGTATTATCAAAGTTGTATCACATTTACAAATTATTGTCTGATAATAGGCTTGTATTCAGAAAATATAAAGAATCCTCACAATTCAATAACAAAACCACGTATAATCCAACTTAAAAAGGGAAAATTATTTGGACAGACATTTCTTTAAAGAAGACATACAAGTGGCCAATAAGCACATGAAGAGATGCCCAACACAACTAGTCATCAGGGAAATACGAATCAAAACCACAATGACTTCATACCAGTTAAGGTATCTACAATAAAAAAGATAGAAAAAAGTGTTGGTGAGAATGTGGAAAAATTGGAAACCCCATACATTGTTGGTGGAAATGTAAGACGGTGAAGCTGCTTTGGAAAATGGTCTTGTTTCTCAAAATGTTAAACAAAGTTGCCACATGACCTAGCCATTTCACTTCTAGGTATATACTCAAGAGAAATGAAAATATATATTCACACAAAAACTTGTACATGAATATTCATAATAACTCAAAAGGGGAAACAACCTGAATATGCATCAACTGATTAATGGATAAATAACATGTGGTGTATCCATACAGTGGAATATTATTCAGCTGTATTCCTTAAAAAGGAATGAAGTACTGATGCATGCTGTAACATAGATGAGCTTCGAAAACACAATGCTAAGTGAAAGTAGCCAATCACATGAAGACCACATAATGTATGATTCCACGCCTATGAAATGTGTACAACAGGCAGATTTATAAAATAGAAAGTAAATTGGTGGCTGCTCAGGGCCAAGGTGAGGGGCAGGAAGAGAATGGGGATTGACTTCTAATTGGTATGGGGTTTCTTCTATGGGAAGAAAATGTTCTAAAACTATAGTGATGGTTCCAGAACCCTGTGTATATACTAAAATCCACTGAATTCTATTGTATATTAGTTATATTTCAATAAAGCTATTTCTATTTAAAAAGTTGCATTAGAGATGCAAACTCAAATTTTTAGGATATATTTATGTCTACCCTCCCATGCCTGCCATCTCTTCATTCCCAAATTCCCTTTGATGCTGATCTATTTACTCATCGATTAGTGTATATTTTACATTAATATACTTACCACATAATTAATTAGAATTTGTTGTGAGTAAAACTGTGGGCAATTCAAACATGATTCAGATAAGACATGCACTCAAATAAATATACTAAAATATAAAAGGTGGTGTATGCTATAATTACAATTTTATGAACGTTCAGAAAAGAGAGACATTATTATCAGCTGGGTGATCAGGAAAGTATCATTAAGTAAACAACATTTGAGATGAGTTTTGAAGAACAGGTAGGATTTGGATGTGTAGAAATATTGGCAAAGGATGAGGCTCTGCAAGAGCAAAAGACCAGAAGTCAGGAAGACTAGAATGTGTATGGCAAATGATGCTGTTTGTCTGGAGAATAGGATATATCTAAAGAAGTGGCATTACATTTGAAATGTAAGATGGAGTCAAATTTTTAAAAGATCTTGGATATCAGACTAAGAAGCTTGAACTTTATATATGAAAGACTGAAGGTTTTTTGTTTTTTGTTTTTTAATTATCCAGTGTTGATAGTTGTGTTTCCAGAATATTGGTCAAACTGAAGTGCATTAATTGATGGGAGCAGAGAGATTCTGGAGGCCAGAGAGATAACAGAGGTGGCTTTTCCTTAGCCTGGGTTAGCAATAAATAGAATGTGGGCTTGGATAGTAATGATGAGAATAAAAATAAGGGAAGGAGTGCAACAAAAACTTAGAAAGCAGAACTAACATGTTGGAGTACGGGAGAAAAAGATGCCAGGGAAAACTCAGAAGTTTCAAGACTGATCATCTGGGGGGTTGGTTGAGGCATCAGTAGAGCTTCCCAAAGAGTGGAAGGCTTGGTTCAGTTTTGGACTCAGAGTATTGATTTGGGATACAGGGGAGACATTCAGATGGATGTGTCCAGGAGACAGTTGGAAATATGGAAGTAAAACTCATAAAAGAGGCCAAGGCTGAAGCTATACATTTGAAAATCTCAATTGAGGCAAGAGCAAAGGTGAGGTATTAAATAAGACGGGAAGAAAGATATAGATAAAAGAAGGCAAACACCATATTTTTTCAGAATATCTGTATTTAGGAAGAAGTAGAAAAAGAGGTATAGCAAATAGATTGCCTGAATAAGAGGAGGAAAATCAGGATAGGATAGAGTCTTGTAAGCTAAAGAAAGAAAATTTTGAGAATGAGTCAAAGGGAAGGAAAATGCAGAGAAACTGTGCTTCCTGATTAAGAGATGTTTAGGCCAGGTGTGGTGGCTCATGCCTGTAAACCCAGTACTTTGGGAGGCAGAGGCAGGGGGATCACTCGAGGCCAGGAGTTGGAGACCAGTCTGGCCAACATGGAGAAATCCTGTCTCTACTAAAAATAAAAATATATTAGCCAGGCTTGGTGGTGCACACCTGTAGTCCCAGCTTGCTTGGGAGGCTGAGGCATGAGAATCGCTTGAACCTGGGAAGGCAGAGGTTGAAGTGAGCCGAGAACACACCACTGCACTCCAGCCTGGGTGACACAGCAAGACTCTCAAAAAAAAAAAAAAAAAAAAAAAAAAAAAAAAAAGAGCTGTTTAGACGTAACATCCTAGAAAGTGATTGTAGCAATGCGTTCAAGGTTTTAGGTAACAACGAGTTGGGAAGTAAATGGGTGGACAGAAAATAGGATTATTGGAAATAGAATACTTGAGACGTACTTCAATGGGATGAAAGGAGTGATATGGCAGAGGGAGAGATGGATTGTTCTGGAATGAGGATCTTGATGATGAGTTTAGAGGAGCCTTGAGGAGACGTAACAAAGGCACATAGGAGGAGTGAGCCTTAGCTCGGTTAGTGAGAAGGAAACTTTCTCTGAGGTGGAAGGGAGGAAAGAACTTGAAGGTGAGTGAGGATGCAGAGAAAATGTAAGGTGAAGTGGAGGAAAGCTAAAGAAGCTAATGTCATATGATTTCTTTTATGTGGCAGCAAAGCCAGATAAGAATGGATGTGTTAGGGAGACAGGGAAAGCAGGGGATGAGGAATTCAGGACTTAAGGAGAATAGACTTGGCACTGTGGAAATTGGCATCAATATCCGTAAAAGGCCTGCTGGAAAGCAGAGGATCACACCCTGCTTTAATCTGTAGTAGAATCAGTGTCTAGGCTTTGGAACTTTATCTAGTCATGCTGGGTGTATTATCTATGATTTTCCTACAATTCTATTATTTTCTTTCTAATGAATTTTAAGCAAGTTTACATTTACTATAAGAAACAACCATTGGCATTTTCTCGGCAAAATCTTCCTGAGTCAATTCCAGTCCAGTTTGCTGTCTTACCTATCCGTGTGCTTACTCTAGCTACACACCTGCAGGCCATACCTCTCAATTTCCTTCTTGTCAAGAATTTCATTAATGCACTGTTTAAACCTTGTTCTATTCAATCTTTCAAAAAATTCATTTGTGAAAAGAGGAATTTTCTTTTCTTCTGTCCTATAAACGGCAAACAGGCTTTCCTATTATTTTAAAGACCTTGCTGAAGAGTAAATTTTTGTTCATAAAGGATCTGTAATCTGACAATGAAAGGTGAGGGCAGGGTGGGGTAGAGCAGGGAGATAGATGAATAGTCACAAATGAGGACATTCAATTTGATTTTGTCTTTTGTCTCAGTAAAGGCTTTTTATCTAAATTGAGCTTCATTATATTTCTTCTCTGGCCCTTTGCTTTATACTCTCCTCAGTGAGGTCACCATTCTTGATGACTCTTCTATTATCCTGGTCTCTATTACACTGATTCCCTAAACCCCAATGACCTCCATCTCCATTGCATTTTAATCATTCACTATACTTCTGAAATTTTCACTTCTCAAAGTCTCTAAGAACCCAAACTCTCAAATTCCCTCCTCTGGCTCTACAATTCCCTTTCCTACATTCTCACACATAATCAGCCTGAGCTGCTTTACTCTCTTCATGACTACTTTCAAGCCTCTCATCCTTTTCAATTCTTCTGCCTTGTCACCTGAATTTTTTTGTTTGTTTGTTTGTTTGTTTTGAGACAGAGTCTCGCTCTGTTGCCCACGCAGGAGTGCAGTGGCACAATCTTGGCTCAATGCAACTTCCGTCTCCCGGGTTCCAGTGATTCTCCTGCCTCAACCTCCCAAGTATCTGGGACTACAGGCATGTGTCACTACACCTGGCTAATTTTTTTTTTTTTTGTATTTTTAGTAGTGATGGGGTTTCACGGTGTTAGCCAGGATGGTCTCAATCTCCAGACCTCTTGATCCGCCCTCCTTGGCCTCTCAAAGTGCTGGGATTACAGGCATGAGCCACTGCGCCCAGCCCCCAGATTTTTAGTTAACAACATTAATTCAGCGTATCTTAGGTGCAAAATCCCCATATGTATAATGCTTTATCCCTTTGATCTCTGTGTTTTCTGGTCTTCCCACTTTCCCAGTGTGGGAAAACTGTACTACGAAAGGGCTCAACGCTTTGTCAGTTGTATTCACCACAATTTATGCTATCTAGTGTTAGGGAAGCCTTACCTGCTCTATAGAAGCCCTTTTATTTTCTGCTCAAATGAGAGGTTCTAAAGCGCCCTCACAAATCTTCAGTCCCTACCCTGTTTCCCCTCACTTCAAGTTTCAATTGTACCTTGAAACTATGAAGGTCAATCCCTTCAAACGCAGCATCCCAATTTCCCTTCTCTCTACTTCAAACCCACTTTATATCTCAACTTCTCTTTTTTCCTGTTTCTGAGAAAAAAAGAACTCTTCTAGCTGCCATTCTTACTGTCCTCCAGTCCATTATAGCAAAAGAGAATCTGCCTAAAGGACAACACTAATCCCTTGCTCAAAAAGCTTAAATGGTTCCTCACTGACTTTGCAGTAGAATCCAAATACATTAGTCTGCCATTCAAGGCCCTCTTCAAGATGGCCAAAAATTACTATCCCAGAATAGTCACCTATTATTCTCCTATATAACACATTCTAAGTTGCCATCAAACTGAACTAGTTGTTCTTCCCCCAAAATGCCTTGTATTCCATGCCTCCATGACTGGTAGAGTCAAGGTATGTTCTTCCATGCATATACTCTGAGTTTAAATCCTAACTCTGCCACTTACAAGCTGGGAGACTTTAGTCAGAAATACAGAATCAGTGCTTCAGTTTCTTTCCTATCTAGTTGTGAGAATTAAATAAAACGATTGTTGCAGCACTTGAAAAACTGCATAATGCTACTAAGATGTTCTAAAGTGTTCTTTCATTCAACAAATATTCACTTAGCACCCACTACTTGCCAGACACAAGTACTGCTGCTGTTCACTTTTCAAATGAACATTATAGATATACTCGAGGAGACAGACCCAATCTCATCCACTGATCAATGTAAACTAAAACAACTAGGAGAATCAAGACATAAAGTAAATCCATATAAGCTTGAGATTTGGCAAACAACATTTTGAAAAACATTATTTGCAGATGGGTTGATGGTTTCAGCTCAGAACCATTCTTCTTTAGATTATACATCTTTGTTGCTGCTTTTCTGGACATCAAAATCAATTCAGATCAATAACTTAAATAAAGGAATTCTGAAAGCTTATTCGAAATAAGAGTAAAATCTTTCATTCCTCTGGATGTGAATCTCTGATTGAAAAAAAAAATGCATTGCTTTAAGTCAGCCCATGTCTTGAATTTCTTCAATCCATGCCAGATGGGACATTCAGGAGCAGATTGTACAAGCAAGCTTGCAAGGGAACATGGCCTTGTAAATATAGTTTCTCTTGATAATGACTGTGATTCTACTTGATATAAAAGAAGACCTTACTGATAAGAGGTTTCTTCACTATAGTCACCAATACAAAAAGCACACACCAAAAACTACATTTTCTCCAGTATTGACAGACTTGTGTTAGTGCCAATAAAATGATTGTTGATTCCCAGAGAGTTGGGGGTAGGGGAAGCAGGTGGACAAAAAGCTACCCAGTGAACAAGCTGTTTCTCTTTCTCTCTCCCCACCCCTCTTTTTCTAAAAGTCCAAAATAGAAATTTCAAAGCTTAAAAAAATTCAAGGCAATTTAATTTAAGTTGCTTCCCATGACTTTAAACACTGAATGTTCACACCTACGTCAGTACTACATTGAGAACCTCCCACTCAGAGACTGTATTTAGGAAAGAAAGGATGCTATGGTCTCAGCTGAGGCCTAGATTTGAGGGATCTTGAGTTCCTGGATGAATTCTTCAGCAAGACTCTGGAGTTCAGCAGATTTAATTCTTACTGCTCTGTGGAGAGTCAGGTCAATGTTTTCAGAAGGTTTCCCTTCAGGAATAATTATAGGAGATAAAAATATTCACTCTAAAGTAAACACAGTAAAATCCCTGTATAACCTACTTTATTATTCACATATATGATGCTTCATGCAATAGGTTTGGTCCTAAGAATCTGTATACAAATTGAGTTTTATCCCTCAGGACTTTCCTGATGTAACCCTGAAGAACAGACATTGTTATCTCTCCACACACTTAGGCACTGACAACAATCCATGCCCCATTTCCTTTAATGGTGTTTGCACTTTTATTAGTTTTCAATATGTACTACAGATTTACTAATCAATCCTTTTCTGGGAAAATAAAATCTGGTTTTAGTATTTAAGCCATAACATGGCCAAATTGTATATCTGACATGTTATTTCATACCCCACCATTTTTATGTTTTTTTATTAAGCTTAAGCCAAGCCAGGTGAGTAGGCGTCATCCAAGATAAAATCTTGCTGACTTTTTTTCCCCCAAAGAAAAGCTAGTGAACAGGAGGTGATAAATGCTATGCTTCCTACTCAGACTCTGTCACATAAGATGTCAGTTCTTTATTTTAATTATATTCTTTGCCAGCTCGAAGAGGCAAGTAATTTTGCTGCATATTATCTTACCTTTGTTAGAGTTCCTCACAAGCAGCAATTGAAGGCCTTTCATTTGTTGTGCCAGAGCTGGTCCTAATATCCAATTCCAAGCCAACCTCTTGGCATCCTGGAGAAAGAAACAAATTATTCATTGTCAAAAAAGCAGACCAGACAATTACTGAAATGCAAGCCAGGCATGAAAAGTGAAACACCTTTATGAAACAATATAGCAATTAGAAAGAATATTTTTAATATTTACTCCACTCAAGTGGTGGCATTGACTAAATGGGTTAACACAATACAAGCATCGTCAGAAAGTTTATGGAAACAAACAAGAAACTAAGAGCTTATATTTTATTTGGGTGTCCAAGAGTCAGGCCCTGACATGAGGACTCTATTGCCAGCTATGTATTTGGGAGGCACAGAGACCACTGATAGGGTAGTGAGAAAGGAATGTCGGAAGGGGAGGGCAACATGTTCAAGGAAAGGGTCATTATAAGACCAATCGCCACAGTGACAACTGGAGTTTAATCCTGAGAGAAAGCTCTAGGAAATGGTGTAAAATAAATGCTTCAGAATCATCCCACCCAAGAGGCAAAGGAGCTGAGGCATTTATACCCCAATTTCTGGTAGTCAATGGTTGAGGACTACTGAGGTGGAGAGACAGTGATTATTTCACTAGCATTTCCTATCCACATTTCCAGTTTCAGAAAAAGCCCTCAGGCCCAGAGATGCAGACACGGGCAGCTGGAGGTGAGCTGGAGCATGTTGGTGAGTCAGGGCCAAGGGAACGGGGGAGACAGCAGCACACTGACAGCATCTAATACGGCTCCTGTTTGTAATGAATCTTGGGATCCTCAGACAGAGAATGTCCTACTGGTCCCTGGTCACAGGACCTTTAGATAGGGTCATAAGAATATAGGAGGCTAAGTTCCAACCCTACCTCCAGAAATACATGACAGAGAGACAACAAAGTCAATGTGTCTAGAAGGAAACAGTGGTCCACTTGCCCACCTCGTTCTTCCTTTTTACTTGTATCTCCCACTTGTCATTTACTCAGGTGAAACAACTTTGCCCTCTATGTGAAGAGTGGAGGTGTTAAGACCCTGTTGAATTTATCTGTGGAGGGATGAGGAACAGGCATCTGCTCTTGGAAGAAAACAGATGTCTTTTTCATGATTACATGTAGGCTGCATGCATAGTAAATAATAATAGATGCTCACATTTATCAAGGCTTTCTCTATATGAGGTACCATTTTATGTAATTTTCATGGATTATTCAATTAATCCTTACAACAATGTTATGAGGTAGGTACTATCATTATCACTTTTTTCCAGATAAGGAACCAAAGACACAGAAAAATTAAGTAGCCTGTCCCAGACTACAAACTTAGAGACTGTCTCCAGAAACCAAGATCTTAACTACCATGCTAAAGATAGAAAGAGGGAATAGTTAATGGGAATCAAGATAAAATGTTCACAAAAGAAATTAATGTGAGAAACGCTTTAGGGAAGATGAAAACAGGCCTTTAAACAGTGAATTAGACCTGAACATTCATATCCTTTGAACAAACTAAAGAGAACAGCAACAACAACAAAACCCAAGAGTAGAAAAAGAGAACTCATAATTATCTAACCCCTTTTCCTGCCACCATAGGGAAGGATAAGTTAGAAAGAAAAGCCACCAGGCCAATGGAATCTAAATAAGTACTATATATGAGCTAATGCTGGTCCAAATATCATTATTGCTACTGCAAAAATAATAAATTGCATTTAAATAACATGGCACCATAAATATGAGGACAGTTAACAATATTATTTTACACTCGTTTTTTATATTAATTTGAAAATTCAAATGAGATGTCCACAAAAATCAAAAGCAAGATGAGATAAAGCTAGCAAAGATGTCTTTTTATAAGCAGAACCCTTGAGGATGATAAGGTGGTATCTTGCTGTATTAGTCCATTCTCATGCTGCTAATAAAGACATACCCAAGACTGGGTAATTTGTAAAGGAAAGAGGTTTAAGATATGGCTGGAGAGGCCTCAGGAAACTTACAATCACTGCAGAAGGGGAAGCAAACACATCCTTCTTCACAAACTATCAGGAGAGAGAAGTGCAAGTGCAAAGTGAAGGGGGGGAAGCCCTTATAAAACCATCAGATCTCACGAGAAGTCACTCACTATCATGAGAATAGCATGGAGGTAACCACCCCCATGATTCAATTACCTCCCACTGGGTCCCTCCCATGGCACATGTGGATTATGGGAACTACAATCAAATGGAAGAAATTGGCCAAAATGAAAGGGGCTACAGACCCCATGCAAGTCCAAAATCCAGCAGGGCAGTCAAATCTTAAAGCTCCAGAATGATCTCCTTTGACTCCATGTCTCACATCCAGGTCGTGCTGACGTAAGTGGTGAGCTCCCATGGTCTTGGGAAGCTCCATCCCTGAGGTTTTACAGGGTACAGTCCCCCTCTGGTTGCTGTCATGGGCTGGCGTTGAGTGCCTTTTCCAGGCACACAGTGCAAGCTTTCAGTGAATCTACCATTCTGGAGTCTGGAGGATGGTGGCCTTTTTCTCACGGCTCCACTAGGCCGTGCCCCAGTGGGGACTCTGTGTGGGGGCTCCTACCCCACATTTCCCTTCCACACTGCCCTAGCAGAGGTTCTTCATGAGGGCCCTGCCCCTGCAGCAAATTTCTACCTGGACATCCAGGTATTTTTTTACATCCTCTGAAATCTAGGCAGAGGTTTCCAAACCTCAATTCTTGACTTCTGTACACCTGCAGGCCCAACACAATGTGTAAGCCACCAAGGTTTGGGGTTTACACCCTCTGAAGCAATGGCCTGAGCTGTACGTTGGCACCTTTTAGCCACAGCTGAGACACAGGGCAGCAAGACTGCACAAAGCAGCAAGGCCCTGGGCCCAGCCCGTGAAACCACTTTTTCCCCCTAGGCCTCCTGTCTTATGACATGATGGGAGGGGCTTCCTCTGACATGTCCTGGAGACATTTCCCCATTATCTCCATCTGAGATCACCTCAGCCTGGACTTCATTGTCCATATCACTATCAGCTTTTTTATCAAAGCCATTTAAGTCTCCAGGAAGTTCCAAACTTCCCCACATCTTCCTTTCTTCTGAGCCCTCCAAGTCTCTAGGAAGTTCCAAACTTTCCCACATTTTCTGATCTTCTTCTGAGCCCTCCAAACAGTTCCAACCTCTGCCTGTTACCCAGTTCCAAAGTTGCTTCACACTTTTAGGTACCTTTACAGCAGCACCCCACTCCCCAGTACCAATTTACTGTATTAGTCCATTCTCACACTGCTAATGAAGACATACTTGAGACTGGGTAATTTATAAAGGAAAGAAGTTTAATTGAATCACAGTTCAGCTGGCTGAGGACACTTCAGGAAACTTATAATCATGTCAAAAAGGGAAGCAAACACATCCTTCCTCACAAAGCAGAAGGAGAGAGAAGTGTACAGCAAAGTGGGGGGGGGGGGGAGCCCCTTATAAAACCATCAGATCTTGTGAGAACTCACTATCATGAGAACAGCATGGAGGTAATTGCCCCCATGATTCAATTACCTCCCACTGGGTCCCTCACATGACACGTGGGGATTATGGAAACCACAAT
Source organism: Rhinopithecus roxellana (assembly GCF_007565055.1). Classification (NCBI taxonomy): domain Eukaryota; kingdom Metazoa; phylum Chordata; class Mammalia; order Primates; family Cercopithecidae; genus Rhinopithecus; species Rhinopithecus roxellana. The sequence goes on along the minus strand of NC_044555.1, from coordinate 86,635,085 downwards.
TCAAGATGAGATTTGGGTGGGGACACAGCCAAATCATATCACTTGCTTTTGAACAGAAAATAATTCTGGCTGGAAGCTATTGACAATTTCACATCTTCCAAATAGCCAAACTATGTCTTTGAAATATGATGTGCTCTTAGCAACCAGGTACATAGTGCAGTTCTGAGATTGTACTCAGTGTTTTTTGGTGTCTACCCCTTGCCTAGATATGAAATGGGGGCAAATAAGAGCAGCAGAAAAAGCCAGCTTGGAAAATAGTCATGGAAATTTTTTCTGAAACCAAAGATGTCAGAAACGGTGTCTAGAAAAGACAGAGGTAAAACTGCAGATAGCAATATTTTCCAATGGCCAATAGAGACATAGAGAAGAGACCTCATAATGGGCACAGCACAGAAAGCACGGAGAACTGCAAATCCAGCTTTGTTTTGGGTTATCCATTGGTATAATGAAAGTAAAAATCTCAAAATGAACGCATTATTTTTGGAAAAATTTTCTGGCTCTGTCCATCGAAGGGGTCTGAAGGCAGTGACACTCAGTGGCAGTGACCATACCTAATGCTCCGATTTGGTGTCTACATACCATTTCTCTCTTAGAGAAAACAGGGTTCTTTTGATAACTGGCTAATTACAAACATGGGGCATAGAGAGTATGGAATATTTCACTGAACCAGAAAGTTAAAAAGCACTCAAAGAGTTTTAGAAAGACATAGAGGCCAGCTTGAAGGAATTCCTCTTGGACAAGTCTGAGACAATTTGAGCATCAAAAAAGACCATAAATTATTATAAGGTTGAGTAAATAAAACTCTATGGGTCCAAGTGATGCTCAGGGAAAATGGCAAGAGAGGGGGAAACAGGTATGCTCTTTTCTTCAGAAGGATGCCAGTTAATAAATATAGAAGGACTGAGAGAAACAAAAAACAACCTTTTTGCAACTATAATGCAATAATTATTTGATATAGGAATGTTAAAGCCACTAAGTGAAGGGTTATTGGAAACAGGATGCTCAGGTGATATCAACATATCACCCTTGGGTTACTTAGTAATTGCAAAGGGAAAGGTTTTCACCTTTATTAGAGAAATTTGATGGACCCAATGAAGCACACATCTATGAAATGAGTATAAGAATAGTACCAACCTCAGAGAGTTGTTGTAAGGATTGAATAAAAAATAAAACACATACCACTGGACCACAGAGAAGAATCGAAGCAGGTCAAATGGTTTTTTTTTTATGTTTTTATTTTCCACAAAAACCATACCCAAATCACAAACTTGCATAATCAGATGACCAATATAAAGAAGTAGCAAAGCCAAGAGTGTGAAATCCAGAAGCAGAGAGTGCCCCAATATCAAAAGAGAGCTTACATAGAGAGTTTACTTCAGGTCTTTCCAGGATGGAGTTGCTTCTAAGCTCTCTAGCAAAGAGATGTATGCTTCTCACCCATCTACCCTTCCACATAAAAGAGAATGGAAGGATTAAAGTGATTCAAAGAGAAAAAGAGATAGCTGGATCTTTCCCCAAATGGCAACAGCCATAGTTTCCCATGGCCACTATTGTTTTAAGAAAGAAAATGCTTTTGAAGAGCTGAAGTGAAGCTGCAAAGAGAAAATAATGTTTGAGATTTCTCTTAAAGGAGGGAAATGCAGACTCAATTCACTTTTGCTAAAAATACCTGGAAGAAGATTATTCAGAAATATGAGGGATATATTACTCCAATGCAAGCTAACTTATTTCCCTTCTACTAAGGCTTCCTTCCCTCAATAATGTGTCAACATGAGAAAATGTGCCTCTTGAAGCTGATTAATCCTAACACACTTCTTCTTCACCTTGGGAGTAAGGTGAGGCACCAAGTAAGGTAGTGATGGCACCAACAGGAGTGTGCTGTGAGCATCTTTTGGCTAAAGCCTAGATTAGCAAGTCTTGTTAGACCTAACTCTTATAGTTCAATCTTGTCCCAGTGATTTCCAATTACCAATATGTACGTCTTTTTGACAGAGAGATTTCTCTAGTAACATGAGCCAGCTCTGCCTACTTCACAGCAAGTACTATAGAATTAATGCCCCTGAAGACCTCAATTCATGACAAACAGAACTATGAGCATTTATTCCTTAGATCTCTAACCCCTCAGGTGATGTCTTAGTCTATCTTATGTTGCTATAAAAGAATACATGAGACTGGATAATTTATAAGGAAAAGACGTTTTTTAGCTCACAGTCCTGTAACTTCGGAAGTTCAAGGGCATGGCCCTGGTTTCTGGCAAGGGTTTTCATGTTGTGTCACGATACGGCAAAGAAGGTCAAAGGGAAAGTGAATACATGCAAAAAGGGAAAACCCTCAGGGACTTCCTGGATTTATAAAAATTTACTCTCATTAGAACTAATCCATTCCCATGAAAACCAATCCAGTCTTGCTAGAGCGAGAACTCATTTGCTACCAAGAGAATAGCACCAAGCCATTTATGAGATGTCCGCCCTCATAACCCAAACACCTTCCACTAGGCCCCACCACCCAACACCACTACATTGGGAATAAAATTGTGAGTTTTGATGAGTACAAACCATATCCAAACCATAGCAGGTGAAACAACTTTAAGATGTGCATTCTATACTGGCTTCCAGACTTCTCCAATGAGATGAAGTACTAGTTTCTCACAGTGGTATCTTACTTGATAAGACACACTTTATTCCTGTGTTAGCTTGCTGAGAATTAAGTGTGTTTTATCAAGCAAGATACATGAACACAGGGAGGGGAGCATCACATACCAGGGCCTGTCGGGGGGTGGGGGGCCAGGGGAGGGAGAGCATTATGACAAATACCTAATGCGTGTGGGGCTTAAAACCTAGATGACAGGATGATAGATGCAGCAAACAGCCATGGCACGTGTATACCTATGTAACAAACCTGTACGTTCTGCACATGTATGCCAGAACTTAAAGTAAAATGAAAATTAAAAAAAAATTTTTAAAAAAACACACTTTACTGACTGCCTTTCCTTCCCTGTCTTACCTCCCCACTTCTCCATTGGGATCTTCTGGGATCACCTCCCTAATAAACTATTTGTGCCAGAATCCTTGTCCTTATGGAGGAACACAAGTTTAGATGTCTAGCTAAACCAAAATTACAACTTCTAGAGTCACAGATAAACTGCATACCCAAAAGCCACATTTGAAATGTGCATCTATACTCCTAAGAGAGGATGTAGAACCCTGCAAGAAGTCTCTAGGTGCCTCTTGTCGCTATATATGTTTACCTAAGTGATTAAGGGTGGTTTATAAACCATCTTGAGCAATGCTAGTATCCTTATGTGGGATATTACTCAAAACATTTACTAGTTGCAACAGCATAAGCCCTGGAGTAGGGTCCTGAAAGATGTCAAGAGTGGTGGGACCAGGGTATTTGTGGAGGGAACAATAGCTGGTCTCTGGATTGAGGTCATTTATTAAACAGTAGGGTAATATTTCACCATTTTAACAATCAACACAGTCCTACCAATATGTAGTGATTGAACATTAGTCCTATCCTTAGGTACTGAAATGATTTTTATGATAGTGGAATAAATGGGAGATTCCCAAGGATTATAAAAATCTTTATCACCAGCACCTCAAGAATAACTGCAAATAATAGTGTAGTACAATCCCTAGTGTAGAGTGTGGTCTGAGAATTAAGTGCTTTGGCATAATAGTCAATTCCTGGGTTGTCAATTTTAAAAGAATTATGCTGCAACAAAATAAACTGAGTACTAAAACAAAAAATAACATATTTTGAATTTTCTCTTCACGATGACCTCTTTACAATGACCTTGGAGTCATTATTACAAATATCAATTTTCATTGTTTTGTAGATATGTTAGAAAAACAATTGTAGAACAAAGTATTCCATACTGTACAAACCAGTTCTTATAGTATAGTTACAATGAAATAGCTCTATAACCTAGAAAGTCACTTTTGAGTGTATTTACTTTCCTTAGAATAATTGCGATGATAGGGGATTTTTTTTTTCAAATATGAAAGAGCTGTTTTAAATACATCTCTTACAGAGTTACCAATAAATGTACAAATTCAGTAAAGATGCTGTTTCTGTAAGCTCTATTGGAGCTTACAAAATAATAGTAAGGAAATGTCAGAATATAAGATATAAGAAAAGCCTGATCCAGACTATATGAGGGATCAATTTATTAATGCTTGGCCTACAGGGAAGACTCAAAAAGCATATCTATAGATTCAGGTAACAATTGGGTCCTAAAGAATCCTTTATAGTAAATCAGTTCTCACAAAAAATAAAATTGAAAGGTAAAGATTGTTTTTCTTTTCTTTTTTTTTTTATTATACTTTAAGTTCTAGGGTACATGTGCATAACGTGCAGGTTTGTTACATATGTATATTTGTGCCACGTTGGTGTGCTGCACCCATCAACTCGTCAGCACCCATCAATTCATCATTTATATCATGTATAACTCCCCAATGCAATCCCTCCCTCCTCCCCCCTCCCCATGATAGGCCCCAGTGTGTGATGTTCCCCTTCCCGAGTCCAAGTGATCTCATTGTTCAGTTCCCACCTATGAGTGAGAACATGCGGTGTTTGGTTTTCTGTTCTTGTGATAGTTTGCTAAGAATGATGGTTTCCAGCTGCATCCATGTCCCTACAAAGGACGCAAACTCATCCTTTTTTATGGCTGCATAGTATTCCATGGTGTATATGTGCCACATTTTCTTAATCCAGTCTGTCACAGATGGACATTTGGGTTGATTCCAAGTCTTTGCTATTGTGAATAGTGCCCCAATAAACATACGTGTGCATGTGTCTTTCTACCAGCATGATTTATAATCCTTTGGGTATATACCCAGTAGTGGGATGGCTGGGTCATATGGTACATCTAGTTCTAGATCCTTGAGGAATTGCCATACTGTTTTCCATAATGGTTGAACTAGTTTACAATCCCACCAACAGTGTAAAAGTGTTCCTATTTCTCCACATCCTCTCCAACACCTGTTGTTTCCTGACTTCTTAATGATTGCCATTCTAACTGGTGTGAGATGGTATCTCATTGTGGTTTTGATTTGCATTTCTCTGATGACGAGTGATGATGAGCATTTTTTCATGTGTCTGTTGGCTGTATGAATGTCTTCTTTTGAGAAATGTCTGATCATATCCTTTGCCCACTTTTTGATGGGGTTGTTTGTTTTTTTCTTGTATATTTGTTTCAGTTCTTTGTAGATTCTGGATATTAGCCCTTTGTCAGATGAGTAGATTGCAAAAATTTTCTCCCATTCTGTAGGTTGCCTGTTCACTCTGATGGTAGTTTCTTTTGCTGTGCAAAAGCTATTTAGTTTAATTAGAACCCATTTGTCAATTTTGGCTTTTGTTGCCGTTGCTTTTGGTGTTTTAGACATGAAGTCCTTGCCCATGCCTATGTCCTGAATGGTACTACCTAGATTTTCTTCTAGGGTTTTTATGGTATTAGGTCTAACATTTAAGTCTCTAATCCATCTTGAATTAATCTTCGTATAAGGGGTAAGGAAAGGATCCAGTTTCAGCTTTCTACTTATGGCTAGCCAATTTTCCCAGCACCATTTATTAAATAGGGAATCCTTTCCCCATTTCTTGTTTCTCTCAGGTTTGTCAAAGATCAGATGGCTGTAGATGTGCGGTATTATTTCTGAGGACTCTGTTCTGTTCCATTGGTCTATATCTCTGTTTTGGTACCAGTACCATGCTGTTTTGGTTACTGTAGCCTTGTAGTATAGTTTGAAGTCAGGTAGCGTGACGCCTCCAGCTTTGTTCTTTTGACTTAGGATTGTCTTGGCAATGCAGGCTCTTTTTTGGTTCCATATGAACTTTAAAGCAGTTTTTTCCAATTCTGTGAAGTAACTCATTGGTAGCTTGATGGGGATGGCATTGAATCTATAAATAACCTTGGGCAGTATGGCCATTTTCACGATATTGATTCTTCCTATCCATGAGCATGGTATGTTCTTCCATTTGTTTGTGTCCTCTTTTATTTCACTGAGCAGTGGTTTGTAGTTCTCCTTGAAGAGGTCCTTTACATCCCTTGTAAGCTGGATTCCTAGGTATTTTATTCTCTTTGAAGCAATTGTGAATGGAAGTTCATTCCTGATTTGGCTCTCTGCTTGTCTGTTACTGGTGTATAAGAATGCTTGTGATTTTTGCACATTCATTTTGTATCCTGAGACTTTGCTGAAGTTGCTTATCAGCTTAAGAAGATTTTGGGCTGAGACGATGGGGTTTTCTAAATATACAATCATGTCCCTGCAAACAGGGACAATTTGACTTCTTCTTTTCCTAACTGGATACCCTTGATTTCTTTCTCCTGCCTGATTGCCCTAGCCAGAACTTCCAACACTATGTTGAATAGGAGTGGTGAGAGAGGGCATCCCTGTCTTGTGCCAGTTTTCAAAGGGAATTTTTCCAGTTTTTGCCCATTCAGTATGATATTAGCTGTGGGTTTGTCATAAATAGCTCTTATTATTTTGAGGTACGTTCCATCAATACCGAATTTATTGAGCGTTTTTAGCATGAAGAGCTGTTGAATTTTGTCAAAAGCCTTTTCTGCATCTATTGAGATAATCATGTGGTTCTTGTCTTTGGTTCTGTTTATATGCTGGATTATGTTTATTGATTTGGGAATGTTGAACCAGCCTTGCATCCCAGGGATGAAGCCCACTTGATTGTGGTGGATAAGCTTTTTGATGTGCTGCTGAATCCGGTGTGCCAGTATTTTATTGAGAATTATTGCATCGATGTTCATCAGGGATATTGGTCTAAAATTCTCTTTTTTTGTTGTGTCTCTGCCAGGCTTTGGTATCAGGATGATGTTGGCCTCATAAAATGAGTTAGGGAGGATTCCCTCTTTTTCTATTGATTGGAATAGTTTCAGAAGGAATGGTACCAGCTCCTCCTTGTACCTCTGGTAGAATTCAGCTGTGAATCCATCTGGTCCTGGACTTTTTTTGGTGGGTAGGCTATTAATTGTTGCCTCAATTTCAGAGCCTGCTATTGATCTATTCAGGGATTCAACTTCTTCCTGGTTTAGCCTTGGGAGAGTGTAAGTGTCCAGGAAATTATCCATTTCTTCTAGATTTTCTAGTTGATTTGCGTAGAGGCGTTTATAGTATTCTCTGATGGTTGTTTGTATTTCTGTGGGGTCAGTGGTGATATCCCCTTTATCATTTTTTATTGCGTCTATTTGATTCCTCTCTCTTTTCTTCTTTATTAGCCTTGCTAGCGGTCTGTCAATTTTGTTGATCTTTTCAAAAAACCAACTCCTGGATTCATTGATTTTTTTGGAGTGTTTTTTGTGTCTCTATCTCCTTCAGTTCTGCTCTGATCTTAGTTATTTCTTGCCTTCTGCTAGCTTTTGAATGTGTTTGCTCTTGCCTCTCTAGTTCTTTTAATTGTGATGTTAGAGTGTCAATTTTAGATCTTTCCTGCTTTCTCTTGTGGGCATTTAGTGCTATAAATTTCCCTCTACACACTACTTTAAATGTGTCCCAGAGATTCTGGTATGTTGTATCTTTGTTCTCATTGGTTTCAAAGAACATCTTTATTTCCGCTTTCATTTCGTTATGTACCCAGTAGTCATTCAGGAGCAGGTTGTTCAGTTTCCATGTAGTTGAGCGGTTTTGATTGAGTTTCTTAGTCCTGAGTTCTAGTTTGATTGCACTGTGGTCTGAGAGACAGTTTGTTATAATTTCTGTTCTTTTACATTTGCTGAGGAGTGCTTTACTTCCAATTATGTGGTCAATTTTGGAATAAGTGCGATGTGGTGCTGAGAAGAATGTATATTCTGTTGATTTGGGGTGGAGAGTTCTATAGATGTCTATTAGGTCCGCTTGGTGCAGAGATGAGTTCAATTCCTGGATATCCTTGTTAACTTTCTGTCTTGTTGATCTGTCTAATGTGGACAGCGGAGTGTTGAAGTCTCCCATTATTATTGTATGGGAGTCTAAGCCTCTTTGTAAGTCTCTAAGGACTTGCTTTATGAATCTGGGTGCTCCTGTATTGGGTGCATATATATTTAGGAGAGTTAGCTCTTCCTGTTGAATTGATCCCTTTACCATTATGTAATGTCCTTCTTTGTCTCTTTTGATCTTTGATGGTTTAAAGTCTGTTTTATCAGAGACTAGTATTGCAACCCCTGCTTTTTTTTGTTCTCCATTTGCTTGGTAGATCTTCCTCCATCCCTTTATTTTGAGCCTGTGTATGTCTCTGCATGTGAGATGGGTCTCCTGAATACAGCAGACTGATGGGTCTTGCCTCTTTATCCAGTTTGCCAGTCTGTGTCTTTTAATTGGAGCATTTAGTCCATTTACATTTAAGGTTAATATTGTTATGTGTGAACTTGATCCTGCCATTATGATATTAACTGGTTATTTTACTCGTTAGTTGATGCAGTTTCTTCCTAGCCTCGATGGTCTTTACATTTTGGCATGTTTTTGCAATGGCTGGTACCGGTTATTCCTTTCCATGTTTAGGGCTTCCTTCAGGGTCTCTTGTAAGGCAGGCCTGGTGGTGACAAAATCTCTAAGCATTTGCTTATCTGTAAAGGATTTTATTTCTCCTTCACTGATGAAACTTAGTTTGGCTGGATATGAAATTCTGGGTTGAAAATTCTTTTCTTTAAGAACGTTGAATATTGGCCCCCACTCTCTTCTGGCTTGTAGAGTTTCTGCCAGTCTGATGGGCTTCCCTTTGTGGGTAACCCGACCTTTCTCTCTGGCTGCCCTTAAGATTTTTTCCTTCATTTCAACTTTGGTGAATCTGGCAATTATGTGTCTTGGAGTTGCTCTTCTGGAGGAGTATCTTTGTGGCGTTCTCTTTATTTCCTGAATTTGAATGTTGGCCTGCCCTACTAGGTTGGGGAAGTTCTCCTGGATGATATCCTGAAGAGTGTTTTCCAACTTGGTTCCATTTTCCTCCTCACTTTCAGGCACCCCAATCAGACGTAGATTTGGTCTTTTTACATAATCCCATACTTCTTGCAGGCTTTGTTCATTTCTTTTTCTTCTTTTTTCTTTTGGTTTCTCTTCTCGCTTCATTTCATTCATTTGATCTTCAATCACTGATACTCTTTCTTCCAGTTGATCGAGTCGGTTACTGAAGCTTGTGCATTTGTCATGTATTTCTCGTGTCATGGTTTTCATCTCTGTCATTTCGTTTATGATCTTCTCTGCATTAATTACTCTAGCTGTCAATTCTTCCACTCTTTTTTCAAGATTTTTAGTTTCTTTGCGCTGGGTACGTAATTCCTCCTTTAGCTCTGATAAGTTTGATGGACTGAAGCCTTCTTCTCTCATCTCATCAAAGTCATTCTCTGACCAGCTTTGATCCGTTGCTGGTGATGGGCTGTGCTCCTTTGCAGGGGGAGATGTGCTCTTATTTTTTGAATTTCCAGCTTTTCTGCCCTGCTTCTTCCCCATCTTTGTGGTTTTATCTGTCTCTGGTCTTTGATGGTGACGTACTGATGGGGTTTTGGTATAGGTGTCCTTCCTGTTTGATAGTTTTCCTTCTGACAGTCAGAAGGACTGTCTGTTGGTCTGTTGGAGATTGCTTGAGGTCCACTCCAGACCCTGTTTGCCTGGGTATCAGCAGCAGAGGTTGCCGAAGATACAATATTGCTGAACAGCGAGTGTACCTGTCTGATTCTTCCTTTGGAAGTTTCCTCTCAGGGGTGTACTCCACCCTGTGAGGTGTGGGGTGTCAGACTGCCCCTAGTGGGGGATGTCTCCCAGCTAGGCTACTCAGGGGTCAGGGACCCACCTGAGCAGGCAGTCTGTCCGTTCTCAGATCTCAGCCTCCGCGTTGGGAGATCTACGGCTCTCCCCAAAGCTGTCAGACAGAGTCGTTCGCGTCTGCACCGGCCCCCGCTGCTTCCCCTGTTGGTCTTCAGCTGTGCGCTGTCCCCAGAGATGGAGACTACAGAGACAGGCAGGCTTCCTTGAGCTGCTGTGAGCTCCACCCAGTTCGAGCTTCCCAGCGGCTTTGTTTACCTACTTAAGCCTCAGCAATGGCGGGCGCCCCTCCCCCAGCCTCGCTGCTGCCTTGTGGATAGATTGCCGCAGACTGCTGTGTTAGCAGTGAGGGAGGCTCCGTGGGCATGGGACCCTCCCGGCCAGGTGTGGGATATATTCTCCTGGTGTGCCTGCTTGCTTAAAGCGCAGTATTGGGGTGGGAGTTACCCGATTTTCCAGGTGTTGTGTGTCTCAGTTCCCCTGGCTAGGAAAATGGATTCCCTTCTCCCTGGCACTTCCAGATGAGGTGATGCCTCGCCCTGCTTCAGCTCTCGCTGGTCAGGCTGCAGCAGCTGACCAGCACCGATTGTCCGGCACTCCCTAGTGAGATGACCCCAGTACCTCAGTTGAAAATGCAGAAATCACCGGTCTTCTGTGTCGCTCACGCTGGGAGTTGGAGACTGGAGCTGTTCCTATTCGGCCATCTTGCTCCGCCCCTCAAGATTGTTTTTCAATACTTCCCTTTAAAACTGCATGTGATGGGCATTCAGGGCAAAAGTACTGATAAACATCAAATAATTATACACTAATCATTATGTAAGTACACGAATATTCTGGGAGATAGCAAGATTTTTGAATTACATTGGAGATTTTCATGAAAAGCAGGCTCTGCTTCCAGAAAAGATGGTAACATTAGCCTAAGTGTCTAATCCTTCTTATTATTTGTTTCCTGTGTTTTATCTCTTTTGTTTTTTATCTCCTTCTGGCCTTCTTTTGAATTGAGCATTTTTATTATTTTCCTTCTTCAATTGCTTTTTAGCAATGTGTTTTCTCCTACTCATCAGGGTTTACCCTTAAAATTACAACATATATCCTTGACTTACAAAAGTCAAATGAAAAGTGGTAACACTTCCCAGCAAATAAAAACACCATGGAAGTCATTTGTTCCATCTACTTCTTTTCCAGTTTTGTGTTATTGTTACATAGTTTAATTCTAATTATATTTTAAATCATATGAAAAATTATACTTTTGTGGACTTCAGTTTTCAGCAGTTTTAGTACTAAATAACTCAGTATGTGTTTTTTTGTTTTCTTCCTGCTTTGGACTTGCATCATTTCTTGAATCTATAACATGAAGTCTTTTATCAGTTTTCAAAAATTGTCTCTTCAAACATTACTTCAGCTCTATTCTCTCCTTTTGTAACTTCAATCATACGTGGGTTAGACTTTATCATTGTGTTTCAGGTGTCTCTTATGCTCTTGTCTGTATTGTCCATCCTTCTGTTCTCCATTTTAAGTCTAGATATTTTCTTCTGATCTACCTTCCATTTTATTATTCTCTTTGAGCTGTGCCTAATGTGCTATTAAATCCATCTATTGAGTTCTTAAGTTCAGATATTTCATATTTCACTCCTTAAATTTCCATTTGGTAACACTTTATACTTTCCAGTTCCTTGCTGATATTCATCTTGTCATTTAAATTATTGAAAATACTAATCACAGCTATTTTAAAGTCCATGCCTGGTAACTACATTTTCCAGTTTTCCTGTGTGTCTATTTTTACATTAGTTTTTGATCAATTTATGTTGCTGTGTGCATGATTATCTTTCACTGAATGCTAGATGATGTATATGAAATTTTTAGAGATAATTTGATGCTCTGGATGTTCTATTCCTCCACAGAGAATTTATTCTTTCTTCTGGCAGTCAGCTGGTCTAAAAGACCACTGTGATCCAATCAAAGACTCAGCTGATTCAAAGTTAAACTTCTAGCTTTGTGAGAGCTGGTATACTCCTGGTTTACCTTCACTCTTAGGGAGCCTTTTGGGGTCAGAAATGAAGGCCAAGAGTGTTTACCTGGGCTATCCCTTCATGGTATGTTCTAGGCTCTATTTTGTTGTCATTCAAATCGTCAGAAAATCTGTTTATCTTTCCTCTCTGGGCTTTTTTTTTTTTTTTTTTTCTCTGAAATATTGGCTCTGCATGTCCTCTCTGTCTTGGTGACTCTGATGCCTTTAAAAAGATGTTTCTCATGTTTTATCCAGTTTTGCTAGTTCTTTTCTTCAGGATGTTGTTTTCACACAAGCTAGTCAATATTTCTAGAAAAAGAACTCCTCCCAATTGGCTTTTAGTCGCCCATCTTGAAAACAGAAAGACAATAAAAGTTTACCCAATTCTGGAAACAATTGAATGTAAAAGAGTGAGCGATCAAAGCCAACAAAGAGAAAATACAACCTGAAAAAAAGCATACACTATGCAAATAGAGTAAAAGTTCAATAAGCTGTCAAAATATTCTTAGGAAATAGGAAAAGATATTGCACCCATTAAATAAGCAAAAAATAGAAAAATTTAAAAGTACTTAAATTACAAAAGATCAACTTGCAGAATGAGAAGAATTTAAAAGGAAGTAAAACCACTTGCAAGAATTTGTCAAATCAAACTTCTTGGAAATCATAAGAAAGGAGAGTCATATGGTCTGGAAGCCATCTGGCTCAAAGAAGATATTCACAATGTTTATTTAGTTCTGGAGGGAGAATCAAGATAAAGTCAAGCAATAGATTTTAGTGACTAAATATTAATAAAAAATATCAAAAGGTGATCAGATATAAACTTATGCTAAATCAATCCTTTATTATAATAATTAATCATTAGATATTAACCACTTGCTGTTTGAATTTTAGAAACTATATTTTTGAAAAGCACTAATATATGTAATATATGATCTAATCTGACAGTCTAGTTAAAAAGGTCACAAGAACCTGATCCTTTGAATTTTGCTATCCTAGCAGAGTTCTCCAGAGAAACAGAACCAAGAGGATATATATGTGATAGATATAGATAGATCTATATGTAGACATATACATATGTATATATATGTATATAATCATGAACGTATTGCAATTATCTACCTATCTAGGAAAATATTTATTATAAGATATTTGCTCACATGCAACTATGGGGGCTGAGAGGTCCCCTGATCTGCCATTTGCAAGCTGCAGACCCAAAAAAGACAGTGGTATAGTTCAAAAGCCTGAGAGCCAGAGAGCCAATGGTTTAGATTCCAGTGTGGGTCTGAAGGCCTGAGAACATGGAATACTCGGGGATGGAGATGACTGATGGTCCAGCTCATGCAGCCAGCAGAGTTAATTCAACATCCCTCTGTTTTTTTGTTCTATTCAGACCCTCAATGAATTGGATGATTCTCATCCACATTGGGGAGGGTTATCTGCTTTACTCACTCCACCAATTCAAATGCTAATCTTGTCCAGAAACACCCTCCCAGATACACCCAGAAATAGTGTCTATTCAACTCTGAACATATATGAACCAGCTGAGTTGACACAAAATTAACCATCATACTGTGTATCACTTCTCATGACTAATTCTCCAAATTTTTGTCATTTTGGTGTCTAAGGAAATATAGCAGCAGTATAAATATTAACCCATAGAGTCCAAACCTATGACATAAAAACAAATTCCAGAATCATTCTAATTATTTGTATTTAAAAGAACCTGTAGTGTTCAGAAACAATGTGTAAGAAAACTATTATTTGAAACACACCATTAATCTATAACATTATGAAACTACATGACATAATCTAATTAGTAAATGTACACTCTGAGGTCTTTACCAAACCCATGCTCAAGAATTGAATTATTTCAAATTTGTGTGCCATATAATACCATAATATGTTCCTTTTCTCACAAATGGAAAAGGGAAAAGGAATTATGTTATCATTTTCATCTACTGCCACCCTCGACAGCCTGTAATAAGCTTTGAGACTATCCTCTTTTATTACAGAACAATGACTCACCTAGAGTTACATAACACACAGTTACTAGGAATCCAAATCTCTCATTTTCTCTTTAATATCAGAAGTGCTTATTGCTTAAAGCTAAAAAAAAAAAAAAAAAAAAAAAAAAAAAAAAAAAAAAAAACAGTTTTAAAGAAATATTCAAGTAACAGCAAACGAAGGGGGAAAATTGCAAGTAACTGCCAGGGGATACTTACTATTATGCTTACCTGTCCTTCCCTGAATTCACTGTCTGGGTTGTACAAGTGCTGGACTTGCATTTGAAGACCCTGACAGTGAGAACCTTCTTACTTGGTGCCCTAGGAGTCTTGCTTGCCTCACTCTAGTCCCTGCTCTGTACAAGACAGGGCCCAGAAAAAAAACAACATTTAAGAGATATGCAAAGGAAGAGAGCCCCATAGGGGACACTGAAAACGAGTAGTCAGTAATATGAAGAAAAAATGCAACAGCAGTGTTATGAAGGCCAAGAAAAGAGGGCACATCTGGGGGAAAAAAAGACACAGTGATCATTGTCATTCAACTCTGAACAGGAATCACGTAAGGTAATTCTCAAACAGTGTTTATTGCTAGGAACTGCCAGTTGAAAGGAAACTTATATGTCTCAAATATACAAACAGATGCTCAACCTTACTTAAAATTTTTTAAATGCAAATTAAAACTTCAAGAAGACACTATCAATACACTGTGTTGGAGAGGGCATTGGGAAACATTCTCTGAAATATTTCTTGTGGGAGTGTAAATTGGTACAATTGCTATAGAGTCCAATGTAGCAGCATCTATCAAAAATTGCTTTGACCTAGCAATTCCACCTCTAAGTATTACCCAACCTATTCTTGACACATGTGTTTGAGGAAATGTATTACAATATTGATTGTAAATATTAAAACAATCTAAGTGTTATAGAAGATGAGTTAAATAAATCATAATATATCTATTTAATAAAATTAATAGAATTATATGCAGTTGTTCAAAGGAATGAGTGAGCTCTACATGTACTGATATGGAAAGACCTCTGTCATTATGTGAAAACAATAAACAATGGAATCGTGTTTTAGTATGCTCATCTTATGATTTTGTAAAAATTAAAAACCACTTATATTCACCTTTACATAAAATAGCTCTAGAAAGAGACACAAAAAACGGGTGATAGTCGTTGCATCTTGAGATGGGAACTAAGCTGGAAAACACTAATGGGAGGGAGAAACTTTCTTTTCACTTCTACTCTTATACTTTTAAAATATTGTTTTATATATGTATCTACTACCTGTTCGAAAATGCAAAATAAAATATGAAGTGTTTTATTGTACTTAGCAGAAAGGAAATTGCAAGTAACCTTAGTAATGGCTGTTTCAGGGGCATGGCAGGCAAAGCAACCATGTTGCAATGGGTTAAAGAGTAATACTGAAGTAAATGGACACATTCTAGTAAGAATAACTGTTAACGCCCCTTGGCCCTAAATGGAAGAAGAGTAATAGGACTGTAGTCACAGGTGAACCTGAGGTCATGGAACTCAAGGGCTAAACCTCCACATAGATACTGAAGTCACCCAACAGAGCAAAGTACAGGGGATAACTTTTGTAAATAGCCTCTAACTTTTATGCCTTCCCAGCTAAATAAAAACTAACAGCATATCCAGTGCATGCAGGCTTCAAGCACCATGATCGCTAACTTCTTTACTGAAATCAGACAACCTGGCTTCTAACTCTGCCATTCACTAGCTATGTTGGTTTAGGAAGCTATTTCATTTCTCTGTGCCTCATTTTCCTCATCTGCCCACTTCATATAGGTCTTGTAAGGATTAAATGAGTTAATAGAAGTAAATCACTTAGAACATGTCTGGCACATACTAGATACTGCATGTATTAGTTTGCTAAGGCTGTCATAACAAAATATCACAGACTGGGTAGCTTAAACAACAGAAATTTATTTTCTCAAAATTCAGGAGACTAGAAGTCTGAACTCAAAGTGTCAGCAGGGCCAGTTACTTCTGAGGGTTCTCCCCTTAGCTTTTACATGACTATCTTCTTCCTGTGTCTTCATATGGAATTCCCTCTGCATGTGTCTGTGTCCTAATATCCTCTTCTTGTAAGGTTACCAGTTATATTGGATTAAGGCCCATCCTAATTGCCTCATTTAACCTTAATTACTGCTTTAAAGACCCTATCTCCAAATACAGTCACATTTTGAGGTACTGGGGGTTAGGACTTCAAACATGTAAACTTTGAGTGGATACAGTTCAGTGCATAACACTGCATGTTTGTGGCTTACATAGTGTCCAGGGTAATGGCAGGTGTTTGGGTACAGAGGAAGTCAGTAATGCTTACATTAATATCTTCAATGGATTGGGGGGAAGGGAAGTGATTTCGTAGATGACAACAATGAAGAGGGGGAAAGAATGGTTTATTGTGTGGCAATTAAAATGAATATATATAAATATATATTATATGTTTAATAATATATATCTCATAATTTATTATATATGCACATTAACTGTTCAGCAGTATTAAAATTATTCATGGGCTCCAAGTCCTTAGCAGCTCTTAATGGGAAACATTAAAGAAGCCGTTAACACAAGTAGTTTGCACAGACAATGCACTAGGTTAGCCATTAGCTTTTATTTAGACAGAGAAGAATCAAGGTTAGGGAATAACTATAAACCAACTAGCATAAAATTTGAGTTAAATATGTATTTATGCAATATATTCTCATCATGAAGTCAAATTTCTATCTAGTTACAATTACGAAAACTGGCAGGAAGGCTCCATATAACATTGAGATATTTTTTAAACTAGTTCTAAGAACTATTGACTCATAACCTTTAGACTATCATTGTTGGTTTCAGAAACTACATTTGTTAAGATGTTTGGGTAGAAAGCCAAATTTTTTCACTTAAAATTGTGAATGGCTCATGGTGAATTATTGTGAATTCTGGATTCTATATTTAACATTGATTAACCACTGGAGGTTGAATTTATTCATCATCCTTGGAATAATTAACTCTCATTATAACTGTGCTGATCCAGTCTTAATTGCTTAACCACTATAAAAGACGATGTAGGTCCTCTGACAACTAGGAACAAGTGTAAAGGCTTCTTATAGAAAAGTTATTTTCCACATAAAATAAGTGACCATACAGAATAACTAAAAACAGAATGGAGTTTCATTCTTCCATAATAAGCCAATGGCATGAACATCAATGGGAAGTGTTTCTCCAAAAATATGAAAGAACAATATCTTAAAAGCAGCATGGGAACTGAAGAGGTGTGAAAATAAGAGTTGCTCCCACGTGAGAGGAATTTAGGTGAAGCTGAGTCTTTGGGGAAAGCCCTGGTTGTCAGTATCAACAAGGAGATGGAGGAAATCTCCAAGAAGAGGATTTGAATGTGGGAAAGTTGTACCCATAAAAGAGAGTTATTGAAGGTTCATGGGAAAGTTTGTTTTTCTAGGAGTTTGGAATGGGAGTTAGAGGGCAAAGAATATTTTGGAGATGTGAGTGTGGCAAAAGACTCGTGTTTCATATATTTAGAGGTGACCAAGGGTAGTAAGAATGTATCTTTAAAACTAAAATAGATCGAAAAGATCCCAGTTTTAAGGGATTTTGCTTACTTGGGAAGAATAAAACTAAAATGTTAAAACTGTTGAATTATGGAGAACAGATGTACTCTGAGACATAATTTTTTAAAAAATATTTAAAATAAGGCAGGTTAACATTTGCATCTAGGCACAATAAATCTTTATTAAAGGGAAGCACATCAAGGAAATGTATATGTTGAATAATGTAACTGAAAAATATTTTTTAAAAATGACTTAAAAAGAAAAATAATTTGGTGGGTACTTTAAGCATTGTAGCTAGAAATTAACGTATAATAGTTTCTTCTCAATCTTTGTATGAAAAGTTAAAACTCTCTAGTCCTTTAATGAGCATGAATTTATACTTCTAGATTTGTTGCTTAGTAAAATTATACTCAGTACTTTGAGTTATTCAGATTTATGTTTCATATTGTTAAATTCTTCATCCAAGAGCATAAATATACTGTCTTCTATACTTTGTCACTTGTGCATATCTAAAGAAACTAGCAATGAACATTTTGGAAGATGTTTTTGTGCTTTTTTCTAGTAAAGTTTTAGAGTACATGTGTCTTAATAGGAAGTTTTCGGAGAAATAGGAATGCTTTTACATCGTTGGTGGGAGTGTAAATTAGTTCAACCATTGTGGAAGACAATATGGCGATTCCTCAAGGATCTAGAACCAGAAATACCATTTGACCCAGCAATCCCATTACTGGCTATATACCCAAAGGATTATAAATCATTCTATTATAAAGACACGTGCACCTGTATGTTTATTGAAGCACTGTTCACAATAGCAAAGACTTGGAACCAACCCATCAATGATAGACTGAGTAAAGCCCATCAATGCTAGACTGGATAAAGCAAAGGTGGCACATATACACCATAGAATACTATGCAGCCATAGAAAGGGATGAGTTCACGTCCTTTGCAGGGACATGGATGAAGGTGGAAACCATCATTCTCAGCAAACTAACATAGGAATACAAAACCAAACATCGCATGTTCTCACTCATAAGTGGGAGTAGAACAATGAGAACACATGGACACAGGGAGGGGAACATCACATACCAGGGTCTGTTGGGGTTGTGGGGCTAGGGAAGGGATACCATTAGGAGAAATACCTAATGCAGATGACGGGTTGATGGGTGCAGCAAACCATCATAGCACATGTATACCTGTGTAACAAATCTGCATGTTCACATGTATTCCAGAACTTAAAGTATAATAAAAAATAAAAATAAAAAAATAACAGATGACGGAGAGGTTGGGGAGAAAAGGGAATGCTGAATGCAAATTAGTTCAGTCATTGTAGAAAGCAGTTTGGCAATTTCTCAAAGAACTTAAAACAGTATTACCATTTGACCCAGCAATGCCATTACTGGGTATAGACCTAAAGTATTACAAATCATTCTACCATAAAGGCACCTGCATGCGTATTTTCATTGTAGCACTATTCATAATAGCAAAGTCATGGAATGAACTTAAATGCCCATCAGTGGTAGACTGGATAAAGAAAATGTGGCATGTATATACCATGGAATACTACACAGTCATAAAAAAGAATGAGATCATGCCCTTTGCAGCAATATGGATGGAGCTGGAGGCCATCATTGTAAGTGAACTAACACAGGAACAGAAAACAAAATACCACATATTCTCACTTATAAGTGAGAGCTAAACATTGAGAATACATGGATGCAAAGAAGGGAACAACAAACACTGGGGCCTACTTAAGGGTGGAGGTTGGGAGAAGGGAGAAAATTGAAAAACTACCTATTGGGTACTATGCTTATTACCTGGGTGATGAGATAATCTGTACACCAAACCCCCATGACACATAACTTACCTATATAACAAACCTGCACATATACCCCTGAACCTAAAATAAAAGTTAAAAAAAAAAAAGTATGTGGATTTAGGCTGGGCGCAGTGGCTCACCCCTGTAGTCCCAGCACTTTGGGAGGCCGAGGCAGGCGGATCACCTGAGGTTAGGAATTGGAGACCAGCCTGGCCAACATGGTGAAACCCCATCTCTACTAAAAATACAAACATTATCTGGGCATGGTGGCAGGCGCCTGTAATCCCAGCCACTCGGGAGGCTGAGGCATGAGAATTGTTTGAACTCGGGAGGCAGAGGTTGCAATGAGCTGAGATCATGCCACTGTACTCCAGCCTGGGCAACAGAGTGAGACTGATTCTGTCTCAATTAAAAAAAAAAAAAAAAGTATGTGGATTTAGCAGTCCATAGTTCAACCAAGTTTATCATTCCACTGGTAAATGAGGCGGTCCTTCAGGCATTAGCCAAGACACAGATGGATTGCACTTTCAAGACAGATCAAGTCAAAAGGGAAGTTTCCAGCTTCTGTAGGAGTAAGTTGAGGTCTGCATTGGTTGTGAAGCTCGATGGGCGATGGGCGAGGATATAGGCCCCAGGCTATTGAAAACAGGTTCTTTGAGAGTGGTTAGAGGCCAGGTGGTTGAATCAGAGAACCTGGTCCCTAGAGCTATAGAATGTTTATTATCTAACTCAAGTCTTACGAAGTTTGAATATTTCTGGTGTGCCACATACAGATGTAGGACTTTATTTATCAATGCAAGGAGGAGAGTGTGATTAGTTGAAATATGAAAAGCAGGAGAGAGAATACATTTTGGAAATAATGATTGTTGATTTACAAGTATGTTGAGTTTGAGGGGTGCCTGGACCACTCAGGAGTAATTGAATAGCAGATAGTTGTCAATGTAGCCTAGAGTGAAAGAAGGAAGGTAGGGAAGTTGAGAACCTTGTCAATGAAGAGAGTTTCCTCCTGTCCTGATCCATGGTGTATCTGGAATTTGAGGGACAGGCCATATGTCAGCTCTCATATTTTTTCTCCTGTTCCCTGCATTTCTATTTCTTTCTCCTTTCTTCAGTTTCAGTCTGATTTTCCACTTGATCTTTCACCTTATCCATTAAGCATACTTCAATTTTAATTTCCTAAATAATTCCTTCCCAGGGATGGTTCTTCTGCAAGACACTGTACTTACCACCCCCCCTCCCCGCCCCCACCCACACACATTCTTCTTTCCTGTGACCTTTTCAAAATAAGAGGTGCACTTGATGCCTACACTTTATTCTCCACTCATCGGTTCCTTGCAATCTGGCTTTCATAAGGAAACTGTCCTTAATTCTCTTCTACAGCACCCTAATTTCCAAATGTAATTATCAATGCCAAGTATTTATCCTACTGACCTCTGGGCAGTATTCAGTATTGTTGAGCATACTCTGCGTTGATGCTTTTTCCTAGCGTTTGCTCTTCCTTCCTCATTTTTCCCATCTCTTTTTCTCTAAACTTCACTGAGGCCAGTTCTCTGGTTTTACCTTAAAATTAGCTGTTCTATAGGTTCTGTTGGCTGCTCCTTCAATCTGAAGCTGTGGGGAAGGGGACTACCAAAAGGACTCATGGAACTCAGGGACCCATTCAACCATTTTCACTATGAATGCCACTTGAAGCACTCGCCACAACCACTACCAGCTGCTGCCACAATCCTCAGCAGAAAGAAAAGCAAAAAGGTTTTTACGTGGGTTTTCATCTGATATTTAAATGACTAATAAGATGTCACTAAAATAGAAAAAGTCGCAAAATGCTACCTGCCACTTAACATTCTGCAACTCTCAGCTCCAAGTTCCCAAAGTGAGTTAAATGTGCCACTTGCATTGCCCTGTATTATGACCTCTGCTACATTCCTTCAAGCCAACAGTGGCTCCTGACAGGGTTTTGAGCATTGACACCAATTAGTTATCATCAAATCGACCCTCCTTTGTCCTTCTTCGTAGGTGTTATCAGTGGTAGGGAGGAGGTAAAATGACAGCAGTCCGTAGGATTTAAACGTGAGGGCATTTAGGGTTTTGTGAATGTGAGAAGGTCATATTTTTACTGTTTAGAAGATTTGCACAATTTTATCTGAACTCTCAAGCTTAGTACAAGCCACCTAGTCTGAGATCCCTTACGTAGCACTGCCTTTAATCCTCTTCTCGTCTCCTGCGCTGCTTATTTTCTCCAGCCACCTAACTTTTATCTCTACCCCTGATTGCAGTAATGGTCACTCTCTTAAGTTCCATATCCATACTTGCCAGTGCTGGTTGGAAAACTCCACATGGGTGTCCTGCAGGCAGTCTGACCTCATCTACGACAACGTATTTCCTGCCCCCTCAACTCTTCATGCCCTTTCACTAATAAAAACCCAACTATGATACTTGCTTTGGCAAATGGTAAGGCATCCTCAACTCCTCTTTATCTCTCACCAACCTCACTATATATTTCCATTGATATTAACTCTGTGATGTTTCTCCCATCTGTCAGCTCCCTCACACCTACTTCCACTGCCCTAGTTTCATGCTACACCACTTCTTGCCTGGACTTGCAATAGCCTCCAGATACTCCCCTCTCCAATCTGTCTTTTACACTTTTCTCAGAAATGTGTTCCTTAAAAAATAAATATATTCAGTGCCTGATTAAAAATCTCTAGTGAAGACCTGTTACATACAGGATAAAGTCCAAACTCATTAACCTGGCTTGCAGGGTTCATCACTAATGAACCAATAGCCAAAAAATAACCTTTCCCTAAAGATTTTCTTAATTGGGGTAAAACTTAGATACAGTGAAATATTAATTGTATTAAGGTATAATTTTATTAGTTTTGACAAATGTGTACACTCATGCAACCAATATTTCAGTCAAAATACAGAACATTTCCATCACTTTAGAAAATTTCCTCATGCCCCCTTGAATCAATTCCCACGTTCTTATAGACAATCACTGTTCTAATTTTTATTATTGATTATGCTTGTCTGTTCTTGACATGAAGTGCACACTCTCTTTTTTCACTCAACATAATGATTTTGAGATCATTCATGGTGCTTCATGTATCCCTAGCTCACTATTTGTTTGTTGCTGAGGAATATTTCACTGTATGATGATAACCACCAATTTGGGTTGTTTCCAGTTTGAGGCTATGATGAATAAAGTAGCTGGGAAGTTTCTTGTACAAATGGTTTTTTGGAACTATGCTTTCATTTCTCTCAAATAAATATATAGGAGTAGGATTACTGGCTCCCATAGTAAATGTATAGTTGACTGTATAAAAAATTGTTAAGCAGTTTTCCAAGGTGACTTTATTATTTTTCATTCCCACCAGTAATATATGAGTTGCCCCATATCAGTAACAAAGTTTGGTGCTGTCAGTCATTTTAACTTAACCATTCTTGTGGTTGAATAATGCTTTTAAAAGCTCAGTGTGGTTTTAACTTCCATTTCCTTGATAATTAATAAATTTGAACATTTTTCTATGTGTTATTGGGCATTTGCGTATCTTCCATTTTTAAGTGTCTGTTCTGGTATTTTCACCATTATATTGGATTGACTGCCTTTATAAATGCTTTATATATGCATTCAAAACATTATTTATTTATCTTTACTACAAGTCCTTTGTCAGATCTCTGTATTGTGAAAATTTTCTACCAGACTATGGCTTGCCTTCACACTTTCTTAACTTGTCTACTTTAATAAGCAGAAGTTTTAAAATTTGATGAAGTCTAAATTATCAATTGTTTTCTTTTACATTTGTTGATTTCTATGCCCTAAGAAATCTTTTCATTCTCCCAGATAGCAAGAATATTCTCTAGTAACTTTCTTCTAGAAGCTTTATAATTTTACCTTTTGCATTCATGTCTATAGTGCAACTTGAGTTGGTGTTTGTGTATGGGGCCAATGTTCATTATTTTCTATATGGATATCCAGTTTGTCAAGAATCATACACTGAGGTTAATTTTCCTATTGAGTTGCTTTAGCGTATATATTAAAAATCAATGGACTTATAAGTGTAGTTCTATTTCTGCATTCTTTATTTTCTTCCATTCATTGTCTACTTTTTTGCCAGTATGACACCACTTTGACTAATATTGCTTTATAGCAAGCCTTGAAGTTAGGAGGTGCAAGGGCCCAGCCTTTGTGTCTTTTTTTGGATTAACTATTCATAGTCCTCTGCATTCCATAAAAATTTTAGAATCAGTTTTTCAAATTCTATTTTTAAAAGCCTGCTAGTATTCAGATTGGAGCAGCATCAGATTTATAGATCAAATTGGACAAAAATGACATCTTAACAATTTCAAGTTTTACAATCCATTTAACATGGTATATTGTTCCATTTATTTAGCCGTTTTATAATTTTTTCCAGCAATATTTTGTTTTCAGTGTAGTGGTTTAGCTAGTATTTGTGAAATGTACTAATAAGCATTTATGTTTTTTGATACTATTACAAATGGAATCCCTAAATTTTATTGTTCAATGACTTGCTGCAAGTATCTAAAAATAAAATTGGATTTTAATATTGACCCTGTATCCTGTGCCTTTGATATATTCACGAATTAGTCCTAGCAGTTGTTTTTAAATGACAACATTTTGAATGTGAAAATCATGTTGTCTACAAATATAATACTTTTACTTCTCCCTTCCAATTTGTATGCCGTTTTTTTTCTTGCCTTATCACACTGGGCAGGACTTCCATCAAATACATTGGTTAGTAGAAATGGTGAAAATATCTTTAGTTTGCTCCCAAACTTAAGGGAACGTGCTCAATATTTTACCATTAGCTATGATGTTAACTGTAGTTTTTTTGCAGTTATCCTAATTGACGAAGCTCCCTTTTAGTTCTAGGTTTTTGATAAATAGATGTACAATTTTGGTCAAACGTTTTTTTTTTCATCAATAATATTGAGATAATATTATCTTTTTTGTCTTATTCTGCTAATGGTTAATTACGTTGACTGATTTTTATAAATTAAATCAATCTTATATTCTTGAGATAAATCCCACTTAATCACGATATATTGTCCTTTTTATATACCGCTGTATATTGTTAAGTTCAATTCACTATTGTTTAGTTAAGGACTTTTGCATCTAAGTTCATAAGACATATAAGTCTGTAAGTTTCTTTTCTTCAAATATATTGTGAAATTTTGTTATTAGTTTTGTTGCTGACCTTGGTTTTAAATTGAGAGGTATTCTTTCCCCTTCTATTTTCTGAAACAGTTTACAAAGGATTGGCATTATTTCATCATTAAATGTTTGATGGAATCCACAGGTAAGCCACAGGGGTCTGAAGTTTTTGTGTGCATAATTTTTATTAGGAATTTCATTTTTAAATTAAAAAATTCATGGATACATATTTATGGTACATATTTATGGGGTACATGCTAAACACCTACTCTGTATCCACAAATATTTTTTTTTTTTTTTTTTTTTTTTTTTTTTTTTTGAGACGGAGTTTCGCTCTGCCACCCAGGCTGGAGTGCAGTGGCCGGATCTCAGCTCACTGCAAGCTCTGCCTCCCGGGTTCATGCCATTCTCCTACCTCAGCCTCCCGAGTAGCTGGGACTACAGGTGCCCACCACGTCGCCCGGCTAGTTTTTTGTATTTTTAGTAGAGACAGGGTTTCACCATGTTAGCCAGGATGGTCTCGATCTCCTGACCTCGTGATCCGCCCGTCTCGGCCTCCCAAAGTGCTGGGATTACAGGCTTGAGCCACCGTGCCCGGCCACAAATATTTTTTAATAATTTTAAAACATTTAAAAAACAAACATATAGTGTGTAATGATCAAATCTTGATAACTGGGATATCCATCAATTTACCATAAACATTTATCATTTCCTTATGTTGGGAATATTCTAAATCTAGTCTTCTAGTTATTTTGAAATATACAATACATTATTGTTAACTATAGTCACCCTATTGTGCTACCAAACACTTGATCATACTTTTCCTATCTAACTGTTTGTTTGTACCCATCAACTAAACCCTCTTTTTCCTTCACCTCTGGTGACAACCATTCTATTCACTGCTTCCATGAGATCCACTTTTTTAGCTCCCACATATGAGTGAGAACATGTGATACTTGTCTTTCTGTGCCTGGTTTATTTCACTTGACATAATGTCCTCCAGATCTAGTCATGCTTTTACAAATAGCAGGGTTTCATTCTTTTTTTGTGGTGGAATAATATTCCATTGTGTATATATATCACATTTTCTTTACCCAGTCATCCACTGATGGAAGCTTCGGTTGATTCCATAGCTTAGCCATCATAAACAGTGCACATTAAAAATAGGAGTTCAGATATCTCCTCAATAAATTGATTTCCTTTCTTTTGGATATATTCCCAGCAGTAGAATTGCTGGATCATGCAGTAGTTCAATTTTTGTTTTTTTATTGATATATAATATTTGTACATATTTATGGTGTACATGTGACATTTTGTTTTATGCATAGACTGTGTAATGATCAAGTCAGGGTATTTGGACATCCATCATCTCGAGTATTTATCAATTCTATGCATTGGGAACATTTCAAGGCCTTTCTTCTGAAACCCACATACTGTTTTCATAGTGCCTGTACTAATTTGCATTCCCACCAAAAGTGTATGAATGTTCCTCTTTCTCTGCATTCCCACCAGCATTTGTTATTTTGTGTCTTTTTTATAAATAGCCATTTTAACTGGGGTGAGATGATGTTTCATTGTGGTTTTGATCTGCACTTCCCTGATGATTAGTGATGTTGAACTTTTTTTAAATATAGATGTTGGCCATTAGTGTGTTTACTTTTGAGAACTGTCTATTCAGATCTTTTGCCCATTTTTTGTTATTTTTTTATTTTATTTATTATTATTATTATATTTTAAGTTCTAGGGTACATGTGCATAACGTGCAGGTTTGTTACATATGTATACTTGTGCCATGTTGGTGTGCTGCACCCATCAACTCGTCAGCACCCATCAATTCGTCATTTATATCAGGTATAACTCCCAATGCAATCCCTCCCCCCTCCCCCCTCCCCATGATAGGCTCCAGTGTGTGATTTTTTTAAAATTTATTTTAAGTTTAGGAGTACATGTGCAGGTTTGTTACATAGGTAAACCTGTGTCATGGGGGTTTGTTGTATGGATTATTTCATCACCCAGATATTAAGCCTACTACCCATTAGTTATTTTTCTTTTTTGTTTATTATACTTTAAATTCTAGGGTACATGTGTACAACATGCAGGTTTGTTACATATGTACACATGTGCCTTGTTGGTGTGCTGCACCCATTAACTCATCATTTACATTAGGTATTCCTCCTAATGCTATCCCTCCCCACTCCCCCCACCGCACGACAGGGCCTGGTGTGTGATGTTCCCCACCCTGTGTCCAAGTGTTCTCATTGTTCAATTCCCACGTATGAGTGAGAACATGTGGTGTTTGGTTTTCTATCCTTGCAATAGTTTGCTCAGAATGATGGTTTCCAGCTTCATCCATGTCCCTACAAAGGACACGAACTCATCCTTTTTCATGGTTGCGTAGTATTCCATGTTGTATATGTGCCACATTTTCTTAATCCAGTCTATCATTGATTGACATTCGGGTTGGTTCCAAGTCTTTGCTATTGTGAATAGTGCCGCACTAAACATACGTGTGCATGTGTCTTTATAGCAGCATGATTTATAATCCTTCGGGTATATACCTAGTAATGGGATGGCTTGGTCAAATGGTATTTCTCGTTCTAGATCCTTGAGGAATCGACACACTGTCTTCCACAATGTTTGAACTAGTTTACAGTCAACTAGTGTTCCTATTTCTCCACATCCTCTCCAGCACCTGTTGTTTCCTGACTTTTTAATGATCACCATTCTAACTGGTGTGAGATGACATCTCATTGTGGTTTTGATTTGTACTTCTCTGATGGCCAGTGATGATGAGCATTTTTTCATGTGTCTGTTGGCTGCATAAATGTCTTCTTCTGAGAAGTGTCTGTTCATACCCTTTGCCCACTTTTTGATGGGGTTGCTTGATTTTTTTCTTGTAAATTTGTTTAAGTTGTTTGTAGATTCTGGATATTAGCCCTTTGTCAGATGGGTAGATTGCAAAAATTTTCTCCCATTCTGCAGGTTGCCTGTTCGCTCTGTTGGGAGTTTCTTTTGCTGTGCAGAAGCTCTTTAGTTTAATTAGATCCCATTTGTCAATTTTGGCTTTTGTTGCCATTGCTTTTCGTGTTGTAGTCATGAAGAACTTGTCCATGCCTATGTCTGGAATGGTATTGCCCAAGTTTTCTTCTAAGGTTTTTATGGTTTTTAGGTCTAACATTTAAGTCTTTACTCCATCTTGAATTAATTTTTATATAAGGTGTGAGGAAGGGATCCAGCTTCAACTTTCAACATATGGCTAGCCAGTTTTCCCAGCACCATTTATTAAACAGGGAATCCTTTCCCCATTTCTTGTTTTTGTCAGGTTTGTCAAAGATCAGATGGCTATAGATGTGTGGTATTATTTCTGAGGGTTCTGTTCTGTTCCATTGGTCTATATCTCTGTTTTGGTACCAGTACTATGCTGTTTTGGTTACTGTGACCTTGTAGTATAGTTTGAAGTCAGGTAGCGTGATGCCTCCAGCTTTGTTCTTTTTACTTAGGATTTTCTTGGCGATGCGGGATCTTTTTTGGTTCCATATGAACTTTAAAGTAGTTTTTTCCAAGTCTGTGAAGAAAGTCATTGAGAGCTTGATGGGGATGGCACTAAATCTATAAATTACCTTGGGCAGTATGGCCATTTTCATGATTCTTCCTACCCATGAGCATGAAATGTTCTTCCATTTGTTTGTGTGCTCTTTTATTTCATTGAGCAGTGGTTTGTAGTTCTCCTTGAAGAGGTCCTTCACATTCCTTGTAAGTTGGATTCCTAGGTATTTTATTCTTTTTGAAGCAATTGTGAATGGGAGTTCACTCATGATTTGGCTCTCTGTTTGTCTGTTATTGGTGTATAGGCATCTTGTGATTTTTGCACATTGATTTTGTATCCTGAGACTTTGCTGAAGTTGCTTAACAGCTTAAGGAGATTTTAGGCTGAGATGATGGGGTTTTCTAAATAAACGATCATGTCATCTGCAAACAGGGACAATTTGACTTCCTCTTTTCCTAACTGAATACCCTTTACTTCTTTCTCCTGCCTGATTGCTCTGGCCAGAGCTTCCAACACTATGTTGAATACGAGTGGTGAGAGAGGGCATGCCTGTCTTGTGCCACTTTTCAAAGGGAATGCTTCCAGTTTTTTGCCCATTCAGTATGATATTGGCTGTGGGTTTGTCATAAATAGCTCTTATTATTTTGAGATACATTCCATCAATACCTAGTTTATTGAGAGTTTTTAGCATGAAGGGCTGTTGAATTTTGTCAAAGAGCTTTTCTGCTTTTATTGAGAAAATCATGTGTTTTTTGTCGATGGTTCTGTTTATGTGATGGATTACGTTTACTGATTTGCGTATGTTGAACCAGCCTTGCATCCCAGGGATGAAGCCCACTTGATCGTGGTGGATAAGCTTTTTGATGTGCTGCTGGATTCTGTTTACCAGTATTTTATTGAGGATTTTTGCATTGATGTTCATCAGGGATATTGGTCTAAAATTCCCTTTTTTTGTGTGTCTCTGCCAGGCTTTGGTATCAGGATGATGTTGCCCTCACAAAAGGAGTTAGGGAGGATTCCCTTTTATTCTATTGATTGGAATATTTTCAGAAGAAATGATACCAGCTCCTCTTTGTACCTCTGGTAGAATTCGGCTATGAATCCATCTGGTCCTGGACTTTTCTTGTTTGGTAAGCTATTAATTATTGCCTCAATTTCAGAGCCTGTTATTGGTCTATTCAGGGATTCAATGTCTTCCTGGTTTAGTCTTGGGAGGGTGTATGTGTCTAGGAATTTATCAATTTCTTCTAGATTTTCTAGTTTATTTGCATAGAGGTGTTTATAGTATTCTCTGATGGTAGTTTGTATTTCCCTGGGATCAGTGGTGATATCCCCTTTATCATTTTTTATTACGTCTATTTGATTCTTCTCTCTTTTCTTCTTAATTAGTCTTGCTAGCTGTCTATGAATTTTGTTGATCTTTTCAAAACACCAGCTCCTGGATTCATTGGTTTTTTGAAGGGTTTTTTTGTCCTCTATCTCCTTCAGTTCTGCTCTGATCTTAGTTACTTCTTGCCTTCTGCTAGCTTTTGAATGTGTTTGCTCTTGCTTCTCTAGTTCTTTTAATTGTGATGTTAGTGTGCCAATTTTAGATCTTTCCTGCTTTCCCTTGTGGGCACTTAGTGCTATAAATTTCCCTCTACATACTGCTTTAAATGTGTCCCAGAGATTCTGGTATGTTGTGTCCTTCTTCTCATTGGTTTCAAAAAACATCTTTATTTCTGCCTCCATTTCATTATTTACCCAGTAGTCATTCAGGAGCAGGTTGTTCAGTTTCCATGTAGTTGTGTGGTTTTGAGTGAGTTTCTTAATCCTGAGTTGTAATTTGATTGCACTGTGGTCTGAGAGACAGTTTGTTATAATTTCTGTTCTTTTACATTTGCTGAGGAATGCTTCACTTCTAACTATGTGGCCAATTTTGGAATAAGTGTGATGTGGTGCTGAGAAGAATGTATATTCTGTTGATTTGGGGTGGAGAGTTCTGTAGATGTCTATTAGGTCCGCTTGGTGTAGAGCTGAGTTCAATTCCTGGATATCCTTGTTAACTTTCTGTCTCGTTGATCTGTCTAATGTTGACAGTGGGGTGTTAAGGTCTCCCGTTATTATTGTGTGGGGGTCTAAGTCTCTTTGTAGGTCTCTAAGGACTTGTTTTATGAATCTGGGTGCTCCTGCATTGGGTGTATATATATTTAGGATAGTTAGCTCTTCCTGATGAATTGATCCCTTTACCGTTATGTAATGGCTTTCTTTGTCTCTTTTGATCTTTGATGGTTTAAAGTCTGTTTTATCAGAGACTAGGATTGCAACCCCTGCTTTTTTTTGTTTTCCATATCCTTGGTAGATCTTCCTCCATCCCTTTATTTTGAGCCTATGTGTGTCTCTGCAAGTGAGATGGGTTTCCTGAATACAGCACACTGATGGGTCTTGATTCTTTATCCAATTTGCCAGTCTGTGTCTTTTAATTGGGGCATTTAGCCCATTTACATTTAAGGTTAATATTGTTATGTGTGAATTTGATCCTGTCATTATGATGTTAGTGGGTTATTTTGCTCATTAGTTGATGCAGTTTCCTCCTAGCGTTGATGGTCTCTACAATTTGGCATATTTTTGCAGTGGCTAGTACCAGTTGTTCCTTTCCATGTTTAGTGCTTCCTTCAGGGTCTCTTGTAAGGCAGGCCTGGTGGTGACAAAATCTCTCAGCATTTGCTTGTCTGTAAAGGATTTTATTTCTCCTTCACTTATGAAACTTAGTTTGGCTGGATATGAAATTCTGGGTTGAAAGTTCTTTTCTTGAAGAATGTTGAATATTGGCCCCCACTCTCTTCTGGCTTGGAGAGTTTCTGCTGAGAGATCTGCTGTTAGTCTGGTGGGCTCCCCTTTGTGGGTAACATGACCTTTCTCTCTGGCTGCCCTTAACATTTTTTCCTTCATTTCAACTTTGGTGAATCTGACAATTATGTGTCTTGGAGTTGCTCTTCTAGAGGATTATCTTTGTGGCATTCTCTGTATTTCCTGAATTTGAATGTTGGCCTGCCTTGCTAGGTTGGGGAAGTTCTCCTATATAATATCCTGCAGAGTGTTTTCTAACTTGATTCCATTCTCCCCGTCACTTTCAGGTACACCAATCAAACGTAGATTTGGTCTTTTCACATAGTCCCATATTTCTTGGAGGCTTTGTTCGTTTCTTTTTACTCTTTTTTCTCTCAACTTCTCTTCTTGATTCATTTCATTCATTTGATCTTCAATCACTGATACCCTTTCTTCCACTTGATCAAAGTGGCTACTGAAGCTTGTGCGTGCATCACGTAGTTCTCATGCCATGGTTTTCACCTCCATCAGGTCATTTAAGGTCTTGTCTATGTTGTTTAATCTAGTTAGCCATTCATCTAATCTTTTTTCAAGGTTTTTAGCTTCTTTGTGATGGGTTTGAACATCCTCCTTTAGCTCAGAGAAGTTTGTTATTACCAATCTTCTGAAGCCTACTTCTGTCAACTCGTCAAAGTCATTCTCTGTCCAGCTTTGTTCCATTGCTGGCAAGGAGCTGCGATCCTTTGGAGGAGAAGAGGCACTCGGATTTTTAGAATTTTCAGCTTTTCTACTCTGGTTTCCCCCCATCTTTGTGGTTTTATCTACTTTTGGTCTTTGACGATGTTGACCTACAGATGGTGTTTTTGTGTGCATGTCCTTTTTGTTGGTGGTGATGCTATTCCTTTCTGTTTGTTAGTTTTCCTTTTAATGGGACCCTCGGCTGCAGGTCCGTTGGAGTTTGCTGGAGGTCCACTCCAGACCCTGTTTGCCTGGGTATCACCAGCAGAGGCTGCAGAACAGCAAATATTGCAGAACAGCAATTGTTGCTGCCTGATCCTTCCTCTGGAAGCTTGGTCTCAGAGGGGCACCTGGCTGTATGAGGTGTCAGTCATCCCCTACTGGGAGGTGTCTCCCAGTTAGGTTACTTGGGGGTCAGGGACCCACTTGACGAGGCAGTCTGTCCATTCTCAGATCTCAACCTCCATGCTGGGAGAATCACTGCTCTCTTCAAAGCTGTCAGACAGGGACGTTTAAGTCTGCAGAAGTTTCTGCTGCCTTTTGCCCAGCTATACCCTGGCCCCAGAAGTGGAGTCTACAGAGGCAGGCAAGCCTCCTTGAGCTGTGGTGGGCTCCACCCAGATTGAGCTTCCTGGCCGCTTTGTTTACCTCATCAAGCCTCAGCAATGGTGGACACCCCTCCCCCAGCCTCGCTGCCACCTCACAGTTCAATCTCGGACTGCTTTGCTAGCAGTGAGCAAGTCTCCCTGGGCATGGGACCCGACAAGCCAGATGCGGGATATAATCTCCTGGTGTGCTGTTTGCTAAGACCATTGGAAAAGCGTAGTATTAGGGCGGGAGTGTCCCGAGTTTTCAGGTACCATCTGTCATGGCTTCCCTTGGCTAGGAAAGGCTAGTTATTTTTCTTGATCCTCTCCTTCCTCCCATCCTCCACTCTCCAGTAGGCCCCATTGTTTCTTGTTCCCCTCTATGTGTTCATGTGTTCTCATCCTTTAGCCCCCACTTATAAGTGAGAACATGCAGTATTTGGTTTTCTGTTCCTGTGCTAGTCTGCTAAGGATAATGACCTCCAGCTCCATTCATGTCTCTGCAAAGGACATCATCTCATTCTTTTTATGGCTTCATAGTATTCCATGGTGTATATGTACCACATTTTCTTTATCCAGTCTATTACTGATGGGCATTTAGGTTGATTACACGTCTTTGCTATTGTAAATAGTGCTGCAATAAACATATATGTGCATGTTGTCTTTATAACAAAATGATTTGTAATTGGATTTTTTGCTATTGCTTGAATTCCTTTATAGTCTGGTTATTAATCCCTTATCAGCTTATTCAGCTTTTTGCCAATGTTTTCTCACATTCTGTAGGTTGTCTCTTCACTTTGTTGATTGTTTACTTTGTTATGGAGAAGGTTTTTAGTTTAATGTGATCCAATTGGGCAACTTTTCTTCAGTTTCCTGTGCTTTAGATATAGTACAATTCAGATTTTCTATTTCTTCTCTTGTCAATTTAGTAATTTGAATTTTTCAAAAAAAAAATTAATAGAATTTTTCATTTTATCAAAAATGTAAACTCAATTGAAATAAATTTGTATATAATACAGGTTAAACATCCCTACTCCAAAAATCTGAAATCCAAAATGCTCCAAAATTTGAATCTTTTTGAGCACCATCATGATGCCACAAGTGGAAAATTTTACACCTAACCTCATGTATAAAACATTGTTTTGTGCAAAAAAATGAAATATTGTATAAAACTATCTTCAGGCTATGTGTATAAGGTGTGCATAAAACATAAATGAATTTTGTTTAGACTTGGGTCTCACTCCTAAAATATCTCATGATGTTTATGCAAATATTACAAAATCTGAAAAATTCCAAAATGCCAAACACTTGTGGTCCCAAGCATTTCATATAAGGGGTACTCACCTGTATTACCTTAGTATCCCCTTAATGTCCATATTATTTTTAGTGAAGTCCTTTTTTATTTGTGATTTTAACAATTTGTTTTTCCTCTTTTTTCTTGATTATCCTCCTAGAATGTTGTGATTTTATTATTTATTGAAGTAATCAAATTTTGCCTTTGTTAATGTTTCTATTATTTGCCTGTGTTTTATTTTGTAGATTTATTTCTTATCTTTCTCATTTTATTCCTTCCCTCTATTTATTATGGCCTTAATTTCTTGCTTAACTCTTTTTTATAGAGATGGAGTCTCCCTATGTTGTGAAGTAATTCACATTGTGTGAAGTAATTCACATTTCTGTGCTGAAACCAGCAGCAAAATACCAGACAGAGAAGACAAACCTCTGAAGCCTTGATAAAGAAAATAGTTATTTTTAAATGTGTTTATGATTACACATTTTATTTTCCCACTCAAGTATAGTTGCATTAATGCAATTAGCTCCAATGCTCAAAATATGAAAAATTAACATTCAGAAGCTTCACTATACAATTGGATTATTTTGGATGAACTAAAACAATAAAATTATTTTAACCTCTGCAGGCATTACCATTTGAGAGCTGGAAGAAATATATAAAATTTAACAAATTCTAAAGCAGTAATGTAAATCCTATCTCTTGAGTTATTAACTTCAGTGTATATGTTTTTCAACTTTAGAATTTCCAATTGATTCTCATAGCTTCCAGATTTCTACTGAAATTCCTCCTCTTGTCATATAATTTATTAAACATATTAATTAAAGTTATTTTAAAGTATATGATTAATAACTCAATATCTGGATCTCCAGAAGATCTATTACTAACTCCTGTTTTTTTTTTCTTTTTAAATAAATTATTGTCCTTTTGCATGTTTGGTTTCAGTTTTATTAACTGAGTATTAGACATTGTGCTTGAAAGATGTTAGAAGTTGAGTCTTTGAATGGCATTATCTTCCTCCAGAGTGATCTACCTTTGCTTCTGGCAAGAAGTTAGGGTAGGGGAACATTGTTTTACTTTTGTCTGGGATTGAGCTGATTTGAAACTTATCTTCAATCGTTATGAGAACTGGTCTATTATGAGTTCACTCTTTAACCTAAGGTGTAGTCCTTCAAGCATTCTAAAAGACACATGCACTCATATGTTCATTGTAACACTATTCACATTAGCAAAGACATGGAATCAACTTAGGTGTCCATCAGTGGTGGATTGGATGAATAAAATGTGGTACATATACACCACATAATACTACGCAGCCATAAAAAGGAATGAGATCATGTCTTTCGCAGCAACATGGATGCAGCTGAAGACCATTTTCCTAAGTGAATTCATGTAGGAACAGAAAACCCAATATCACATGTTCTCACTTTTAAGTGGGAGCTAAACATTGAGTACTCATAGACATAAAGATGGCAACAACAGACACTGGGAACTATTACAAGATGGAGGGAGGGAGGAGGGCAAGTGTTGAAAAACTAGCTGTTGGGTACTATGCTCACTACCTGGGTAATGGGATCAATCGTACCCAAACCTCAGTATCACACAATATAACAAACCTGTACATGTACCCCCTGAATCTAAAATAAAAGTTAAAGTTATTTTTAAACAGGGTTCCAACTAAAACTCATGTATATTTATAAGGGGGCTCCTCCTCCTTAGAGGGCCCTGAACTTTAGCTCTTGTCCCCTCAATCCATTAGATTTCTAAATCTTCTGTGCAGTGTCTCAATCTCTCAACCTCTGCCAAATCAGTAAATGTCTCAGGGGCTCTTGATAAGTCCCTTAACCTTTCCAAGCCACAGTTTCTTTATCCATAGAATGAGGACCTTACAGTGTTATTGGGACTGTTTAATAAAATAACTTTTGTAAAGCAAATGATGTAATGCTTGGTACTTAATAGTTCCTCTATACTTGTCACTTTTTTCATCTTTTGTGGATCTAAGCCTTCTCAAAATGTTCAAGACAAAACTGCAATGACTGCCATATGGTAGTTGTTCTAGACAGGATTTGAAGGGAAAGAAAGCATTATTCCAACTGCCTTTTTACAGCATCTGAAGCACAAGTACCTTATGCCTATCTTATATGGAATTCAGCATCACAGTTCATCTCTTTCTTCAAAATAAGCCATAAAAAGGCACAAGTTATTTAGAGGTAAAGTACCTAATCCAGAATGCAATATTTATGAGCTAATTTGAATCTCATATGAGAAAGAATTCTAGCATTTTGCTTACCCTTGGAAAATAAAAATGTGTTGCATGTGCATAAATATTATCAGAGGGTAAAGGACACATATAGGCTGGAAGACACTTGTAATCAGTTCTAATCTTCCCACATGCACAACAAAATGTATAAAATTCAAACACTGGACACTACTTGACAGGACCATGGGTTACATCACAGAGAATACCTCTTTTGTTTTTCTTATTTCCTTCAATAGATAAGCCTTTTTCTCTCATAAGAAGCTGGGGACTTCTTTGCAGCAGATATCTGAAAATAAATTACATACTGCAAAATACTTTCCTCCTTAACCCCAGTAAAATTGTCTATTTCATCCTGCATTACAGCACCAATCGCCCTGCCACAATTTTACCATTATCATGGATTGAGATTCAAAGTAAATGCTGGGCTCCTAGAAACTTTTTTTATATAAAAAAGTTTTATTGAGTTATTATTTATATACAACAAACTGCATTTATTCAAAGCATATATTTCCATACATTTTTATTACATATATATACAAATATATATATGGGAAGCCACCACAATAATGAAGATATAGAATATTTCCACCTCCCCACCCAAAGATTCCTTATACCCCTTTGCAGTCCATTTCTCCTTCCATCCCCAGTCCCAGGCACTCATTGATCTGCTTTCTATCACTATAGATCAATTTGCATTTCTATATTAGTTCGCTTTCTAGAATTTTATATATATGTAATTATACAATATAATTCTTATTCTGTATAGCTTATTTTACTCCCCATAATGTATTTGAGTTTCATCACATTGTTGTATGTATCAGTAGTTCATTACTTTTCATTGCTAAGTTTTACTCCATTATGTAGGTATACTACAGTTCATCTGTTTACCTGTTGATGGACATTTGCATTGTTTCCAGGTTTTTTTCTCTTTATAATTAAAGCTGCCATGAACATTTGCATACAAGTCATCTTGTGGATATGTGTTTTCATTTCTCTTAGGTAAATATCTAGAAGTAGAATGGCTGGATTGTATAGGTATACGCTTAACTTTACAAGAAACTGACAAATCATTTTTCAAAGTGGTTGTACTGTTTTACATTTTCACCAACAATGTATGAGAGTTTCAATTATGTGAATACTTCATAACATCCATTTTATTTGCTTGAAGACAGCAATTCACAGCAAACTAGTCCACAGTAAGGTTTGACATTGGCCTCTTCAGTTTTTTACTCTGAATCTGCTTCTGCATCTGAAAAATAGGAATAAGAATAAGAAAGAAACCTACCTCACTGTGTTGTTTTGGTGTTCAAATGACATATGGATATAAAGATCTCAGCAGATGGTAAATGCCCAATAAATGTTGTATATTACTATAATCTATATATTATTAAGGTTATTGCCAGAGACTTGCTAAGAGTTTTACTTTTGTCATCTTATTTAATACTCCCAATGACTCTGAAATGTGGGTATTCAACATATATATTTTGTGGATGAGCAAACTGTGACTAAGACAGGTTAAATGATTTGCTCAAAAATCACACAGCAGGAGCCAGAGCAAGCTGGCCAATTAGAAGGCTCCACTGATTGCCTCTTCTGCAGGATTCCCAAATTTGAGAACTACACACAAAAAAAGTTCCTTTATAAGAACCAAAAACCAGGTGATCACTCATAGTACTTGGTTTTAACTTCATATCACTGAAAAAGGCACTGAAAAGGGTAGGAAAGACAGTTTTGAATCTCCAACACCACCCTTTCCCCATCCTCCAGCAGCAGTCCTGTGGCACAGAGAGAATCTGTGCACTTGGGAGAGGGAGAGCACAGTGATTATGAAACATTGCATTGAACTCAGTGCTGCCCTGCCACAGCAGAAAGTAAAACCAGGCTGAACTCAGTTAACACCCACCCACAGAGGGAGTATTTAAACCAGCCCTAGCCAGAAGGAAATTGCCAATCCCAGCAGTCAGTACTTGAGTTCTGGCAAGCCTCACCGCCACACACTAAAGTGCTCTTGGGTGCTGAATAAACTTAAAAGGCAATCTGGGCCACAGGGACTGCAGCTCCTAGGGAAGTCCTAAGTGCTGAACTGAACTCAGAGCTGGTGGACTTTGGGGGCACATAACCTACTGAGACACCAGCTGAGGTGGCTAAGAGAGCGCTTGCACTACCCCTCCCCCAACCCCAGGCTACAAAGCTTGTGGCTCCAAAAGAGACCCCTTCCTTTTGCTTGAGGAGGGAAGAGGGAAGAGTAAAGGGAACTTTGCTTTGCATTTTGGACACCGGATCAGCCACAGTAGGATAGGGCACCAGCAGAATCATGAGACCTCTTTCTGGGCCCTAGCTCCCAGATGACGTTTCTAGACACACCCTGGTCCAGAAGGGAACATGCTGCCTTGAAAGGAAGGACCCAGTCCAGGCAGGACCCACTACCTCCTGAATAAAGAGCCCTTGAGCCCTGAATAACCTGCAGCAATATCCAGGTAGTATGCCATGGGCCTTGGGTGAGACTCTGAGACTTCCTGGTTTCATGTGAGACTCAGCACATTACCAGCTGTGGTGGCTATGGGGAGGGACAGCTTTGGCTTGAGGAAAACAGAGAGAAAAATAACAGGGACTTTGTCTTGCACCTTAGGTACCAGCTCAGCTACAGAGGGGTAGAGCATGAAGTGGGCTCATGGGATCCCTGATTCCAGGCCTTGGCTTTGTACAGCATTTCTGGGGCTTCGCTAGGCCAGAGGGGAGCCCACTGCCCTGAAGAGTGAGTCCTGGGCCTGGCAGCATTCACCACAATCTGACTGAAGAACACCTAGGCCTTAAGTGAATGTCAGCAGTAGCCTGGCAGTATTCACCATGGGCCTGTGATGGTGGTGGCCACAGGATAAAATTCCTTTGCCTGTGGAAAGGGAAGGGAAGCATGGGAATGGCTGTTTCTCAAGGTGTGCTTGCCAGCTCAGCTGCAGTAAAATAGAACACCAGGTAGACTTTTTAGTTTTTTGATGCCAGTCCCTGGCTCACAGATGACACTTGTATATCTATCTAGGGCTTCAGGGAATTTGTCACTATGAAGAGAAGGGAAAAAGCCTGGCTGGCTTCAAACCCTGCTGATTGTAGAGACCAAGTGATACAGGAGATACAAAAAAATTTAGGCAGATAGTGAGGGCAAAAGAGTCCTCAGCAGAGCTTCCCTTCTAACAAAAAGCAGCCCAAGAAATCACTTCTTTTCTAAAGAACAGCCTGAAAGATCAGGCTGCAAACGTAGATAAGGAAGCTGGAAGCTTGCGAAGAGAGATACCTGCAGCTACCCAGATAGAAAGGGCCGCCTGGGGCCGGGCATGTCCATCAAGGAAGCTCCACCTTCTCTCTCTTTAAGCACATGCACAGTAGGAAAGAAATAAACAATATGGAGTGGCTACCTGCCTGCATAATAAAAGATTGGGGTGGGGACTGCCAGAGATTTACGCCCTATGCAGATGGCACACCTGGTTCTAACTGGTTTTTCACGCCCTATGTAGATCAGGTACCACCTCCCCAGTAGCTCGTCTATAAAAACCCCTGCATTTCACTGCACATTGGCAACCCATTTTTCTAGGACCCTCTCTGTATCAGAGAGCTATTTTCTTTCTTTTGCCTATTAAATATCTAAAGCTCTAAACCTATTAAATATCTAAAGCTCTAAACCTCACCCTTTGTGTGTACATATCCTTGATCTTTATGGCCGTGAGACCTAGAACCTTGGGTATCACCCCAGACAATGAGATCACTTCACAAGTAAAAGAAGGTTATAGAACATCAAGCAGATTTAACTCAAAGAAAACTACCTCAAGGCATGTAATAATGAAACTCCTGAAGATCAAGGACAAAGAAAGGATCCTAAAACCAGCAAGAGAAAATAAACAAATAACATACAATAGAGCTCCAATACATCTGGCAGCAGACTCTTCAGTGGAAACCTTACAGGCAAGGAGAGAGTGGCATGGTATATTTACAGTGCTGAAGGAGAAAATTTTTTATCTCACAATAGTATATCCAGTGAAAATATCCTTCAAACATGAAAGATAATAATAAAGAATATCTGGGCCAGGCATGGTGGCTCACACCTGTAATCCCAGCACTTTGGGAGGCTGAGACAGGCAGATCATTTGAGGCCAGGAGTTCAAGACCAGTCTGGTCAACATGGGGAAACCCTGTCTCTACTAAAAATACAAAAATTAGCTGGGCATGGTGGTGTATGTCTGTAATCCCAGCTACTCAGGAGGCTGAGACATGAGCATCACTTGAACCCAGGAGGCAGAGGTTGCAGTGAGCTGAGATCATGCCACTGTACTCCAGCCTGGGTGACAGGGCAAGACCCTGTCTCAAAAACAAACAAAAAAAGGAATACCCCAGACAAAAGCTGAGGGATTTTATCACCTGTCCTACAATATATGCTAAAGGAAGTATTTCAATCAGAGAGAAAAGGAGGTTAATGAGCAATGAGAAATCATCTGATGGTACAAAATTCACTGGTAATGGTAAGTATACAGAAAAACGCAGAATATTATAACAATGTAACTGTGGTATGTAAACTACTTTTATCGTAAGTAGAAAGACTAAAAAATGAACCAATCAAAAATAGTATCTATAACAACTGTTCAAAACATAGACAGTACAATAAGATATAAATAGAAACAACAGAAAGTTATAAAGCCCAGGGGATTAAGTTAAGGTATAGAGATTTTATTAGTTTTCTTTTAGCATGTTTGTTTGTTTCTTTGTTTATGCAAACAGTGTGATGTTGCAATCAGCTAAAAATACTGGGTTATAAGATAATATTTGAAAGCCTCATGGTAACCTCAAATCAGAAAACATATAATGAATACACAAAAAATAAAAAGCAAAAAATTAAATCATACTACCAGAGAAAATAACCTTCACTGAAAGGAAGACAGGAAGGAAAGAAGGAAGATAAGATTAGAAAACAAAAAACAAAATGGCAGGAGTATGTTCTTATTAATAATAAGATTTAATGTGAATGCACTAAGCTCTCCAATCAAAAGACATAAAGTGACTGAATGGATTAAAAAATAAGAACCAAAAATTAGTTGCCTACAAGAAACACACTTGGTCTATAAAGATACACATAGACTGAAAATAAAGGGACGGAAATAGATATTCCATGCCAATGAAAACCGAAAAACAACAGGGCTAGCTATACTTATATGGCACAAAATAGATTTCTAGACAAAAATTATAAAAAGAGACAAAGAAGGTCACTGCATAAGGCTAAAGATGTCAATTCAGCCAGAGGATATAACAATGTTAAATATATATGCATCCAACATTGGAGAACCCAGATATATAAAGCAAATATTAGTGGAGCGACAGAGAGAGATAGACCCCAATACAATCATAGCTGGAGAGTTCAACACCCAACTTCCAGCACTAGACAGATCTCCCAGACAGAAAATCAACAATGAATCATCAGGCTTAATCTGCACCATAGAATGAATGAACCTAATATTTATGCACAGAAGATTTCATTCAATGGTTACAGAATACACATTCTTCTCCTCAGCACATGTATTATTGTCAAGAAAAGACCCTATGTTAGATCACAACACAAGTGTTACAACACTCAAAAACTTGAAATAACGTCAAGTACCTTCTTTGACCACAATGGAATGAAACTAGGAATCAATAACAGGAGGAATTTTCAAAACTATGCAAACACGTGGAAATTAAACAATATGCTCCGGAATGACCTGTGGGTCAATGAAGAAATTAAGAAGGAAATTGAAAAATTTCTGGAAACAATTGATAATGGAAACACAATATACCAAAACCTATGGGATACAGTGAAAGCAGTACTAAGAGGGAACTTTACAGCTATAGTTGCCTACATCAAAAAAGATGAAAAACTTCAAAGAAACAACCTAAGAGTACAACTTAAAAAACAAGAAATTTAAGAGCAAACCAAGCTGAAAATTAGTAGAAAATACATAATAAAGATGAGTGCATAAATAGATACATTTGAAATGAATAAAACAATACAAAAAATCAATGAAACAAAAAATTGGTTTTTGAAAAGATAAAATTGACAAAAAAAGAGAGAAAATACAAATAGATAAAATCAGAGATGAAAATTATACAGTTGATACTACAGAAACTGAAAGGATCATTAGTGGTTACTATGAGCAACTATATGGCAATAAATTGGAAAATCTAGAAGAAATGGATAAATTCCTAGACACATACAACCTACCAAGATTGAACCATAAAGTCCAAAACCTGAAAAGAACAATAGCAAGTAACAAGATCAAAGTCATAATACAAAGTCTCCCAAAAATGAAAGCCCAGGAGTCAACGGCTTCACTGCTGAATTCTAGCAAATATTAGTTCTTAAAAAATAACTAATACCAATCCTATTCAAACTATTCTGAAAAACAGAGGAGGAAATAGTTCCAAACTAATTCTACAAGGCCAGTATTATCCTGATACCAAAACCAACAAAAAGATACATCAAACACTCTAGGCCAATATCACTGATGAATATTGATAAAATCCTCCACAAAATACTAGCAAACTTAACAAAACACTGAAAAGATCATTCATCATGGCCAAGTGGGATTTATTCCAGGGATACAAGGATGATTCAACATGTGAAAATAAATTAATGTGATACAGCATATCAACAGAATGAAGGACAAAAGCCATATGATCATTTCAATTGATGTAGAAAAGGCATTTGACAAAGTCCAACATCTCTTCATGATGAAAACCCTCAAAAAACTGGGTGTAGAAGGAACATACCTCAACATGATAAAAGCCATATATGATAGATCTATAGCTAGTATCATATTGAATGGGGAAAAACTGAAAGCTTTTCCTCTAAGATCGAGAACAGGACAAGGATGTCTACCTTCACCACTGTTGTTCAACATAGTACTGGAAGTCCCAGCTAGAACAATTAGACAAGAGAAATAATTAAAAAGCATCCAAATTTGAAAGGGGAAAGTCAAATTATCATTATATCCAGATGATATGATCTTATATTTGGAAAAACCTAAAGATTCCACCAAAAAAAAAAAAAAAAACTATTAGAACTGATAAACCAATTCAGTAAAGTTGCAGGATATAAAATCAACATAAAAAATCAGTAGCATTTTTATATGCCAAATTGAACACTCTGAAAAAGAAATCTAAAAAGTAATCTCATCTATAATAGCTACAAATAAAATTAAACACCTAGGAATTAACCAAAGAAGTGAAAGATCTGTACAATGAAAACTATAACTACTGATAAGAAATTAAAGAAGATGCAATAAAATGGATAGATATTCCATGTTCATGGTTTGGAGGAATCAATATTGTTAAACGTCCATACTACCCAAAGCAATTCACAGATTTAATGTAATCCCTATGAAAATATCAATGACATTCTTCACAGAAATAGAAAAGACTATCCTAAAATTTATATGGAATCACAGAAGACCCAGAATGGCCAAAGCTATCCTAAGCAAAAAGAACAAAACTGGAAGAATCACATTACCTAACTTCAAATTATACCCCAGAGCTATAGTAACCAAAACAGCATGTTACCAGCATAAAAATAGAGACATAGGCCTGTGAAACAGAATAGAGAACCCAGAAACAAATCCATACATCTGTAGTAAACTCATTTTCAACAAAGTTTGAACAAAGAACATATATTAGGAAAAGGACAGTCTCTTCAATAAACAGTGCTGGGAAAACTTAATATCTGCATGCAGAAGAATGAAACAAGACCTCTATCTCTTGCCATATACAAAAATTCAATCAAAATGGATTAAGGACTTAAGACCTCAAACTATAAAACTGCTGAAAGAAAACACTGGGGAAACTTTCCAGGACATTTGTCTGGGCAAAGACTTCTTGAATAATACCTCACAGGCACAAGCAACCAAAGCAAAAATGGACAAATGGGATCACATCAAGTTTAAAAGCTTCTGCACAGCAAACGATACAATCAACAAAGTGAAAAGACAACCCACAGAATGGGAGAAAATATTTGCAAACTACCCATCTGACAAGGGATTAATAACCAGAATATATAAGGAGCTCAAACAACTCTATAGGAAAAAGTCTAATAATCCGATTTAAAACGGGAAAAAGATCTGAATAGACATTTCTCAAAAGAAGACATGCAAATGGCAAATAGGTATATGAAAAGATGCTCAACACCATTGATCATCAGAGAAATGCAAATCAAAAACTACAATGAGATATCATCTCACCCCAGTTAAAATGACTTTTATCCAAAAAGTCAGGCAATAATGAATGCTGGTGAGAATGTAGAGAAAAGGGAACCCTTGTACACTGTTGGTGGGAATGTAAATTAGTACAAACACTATGGAGAATAGTTTGGAGGTTCCTCAAAAAACTGAAAATAAAGCTACCATACAATCTAGCAATCCCACTCCTAGGTATATACCCAAAAGAAATCAGTATACTGAAGAGATATCTGAATGCTCATGGTTTTGCAGCAGTATTCACAATAGCCAAGATTTGGAAGCAAACTAAGTGTCCATCAACAGATGAATGGAAAAAGAAAATGCAGTACATACACACAATGCAGTACTATTCAGCCATAAAAAAGAATGAGATCTTGTATTTGCAACAACATGGACAGAACCAGAGGTCATTATGTTAAGTAAAATAAGTGAGGCACAGAAAGACAAACTTCACATGTTCTCACTTATTTGTGGAAGTTAAAAATTAAAACAATTGAACTCATGAGATGGAGAATAGAAAGATACTCACCAGAGACTGGGAAGGGTGGGGTGGGGGGCAGTGAGGAT
The DNA here is from genome assembly GCF_007565055.1 of Rhinopithecus roxellana. NCBI lineage: Eukaryota > Metazoa > Chordata > Mammalia > Primates > Cercopithecidae > Rhinopithecus > Rhinopithecus roxellana. The sequence continues at coordinate 86,590,715 of NC_044555.1, read as the reverse complement.
GCTTAAGGGGTACAAAACAATAGTTAGAAAGAATGAATAAGACCTAGTATTTGATAGTACAACAGGCGGCTATAGTAAAAAATAATTTAACTGTACATTCTTAAATAACTGAAAGTGTGTAATTGGATTTTTTCTAACACAAAGGATAAATGCTTGAGGTGATAAATACCCCATTTACCCTGATGTGGTAATACACTGCATGTCTGTATCAAATATCTCATGTAACTGAGAAATATATACACCTACCGTGTACCCACAAAACTTAAAAATTAAAAATTAGAAAAAAAGAAAAGAAACAAATATTAGCCTTAAAAGAGATTTACTAAGTACTATGTACCTATGTTACAAATTAATGTGTGCCATCCTAATTTTAGTCTACTTTTTTGTCAAATATTTTAGATTCTTTGGAATATAATCTCAACTTCTTTTTGTGACAGTTATAAAATCATCAATTAAAATTAAATTGAATTTAAAACTAAAAAGAAATCACATAACAAATGAGTGATGACCTGGAATTTAAATCCAGGTAATGTGATTATAAGGGTCAAGTGTTTAAGCATTCTGTTGTCTGGTATCACATTCTAACAAGATTAACAGTGAATATAAGTACATTTTATCATAAATCCATTCAGATTGTCACAATACTTTGTTACCTGCTATTTGTTAAGCCACTCAAGAGATAGAGTGCTTCCCCTTTGCTCTGTGTTTCAGCTGCTTGAGCTCCATTCTGTTTTGTAAATTGTTAGCATCTAAACACAAACCATAGACAGAAATAATTCCTTATTTCCAGCACCTCGCCTGTCTCCTATGTTCTATTTAGAAATCACCTTACCACTTGATTACTCCATAGTAGTGTCTAAGCCTCCTCCAGAAAAGCTTTCTACTTGAAATGCTGCTCAAAGAGGTAGATGCCTACCTAGTTGAAAAACTGTTTGGCAGTATCTACTAAAGTCGAACATACATCTATCCCATAATCCAGCCACTCCATTTCTGTTAGATGTATACCTAACAGAAATGAATACCTATATTCACCAAAATAAATGTATTATAATATTCATAGCAGCGTTACTTGGGGTAGCGGCTACAAAATGGGGGCAGAGGGACAAAACAAAGGACCATCAAAAGTATATAAGTAAATTATGTTGTAGTCATACAAAAATAATACACAGCAATGAAAATGAACAAATTACAGCTATGTGCAAAAACACATAGCAAATACATGCAAAAGTCACATAAACATAATATTGAACCAAAGAAGTAAAACCCAAAAGAGCGTATAGAGGACAATTTCATTTATATAAAGTTCACAAACAAGCAAAAGTACTCTGTGATACTTAAGGTCAGATTAATGGTTTTCCTTGTTTGTGTTGGGAGGGCAGTATAAGTGACTGGAAGGGGACATGAGCAAGGTTCTGGTAATGTTCTATTTATATGGATGTTGGTTACCTTAGTGTTCAATTTGTGAAAATTCATGAAGTTGCATAATTATTTACTTTTGCAGTTTTCTATATTATAATTCAATTTAAAAATTCAAAAGAAATTAACCCCTCACTCTGTTTCCCCACCAAAATCCAAAACTTTTTGCAAGGCTGCTAAGAGTGTTGCTTTCTTTCATTGACCCTTCTCTTCAGCATCCACCCATCATTGTTTATCATTCAGTTTTGCTGTTTGCTCAAAATTCCTAGGTACAGCAAAAAACAGAAAAATCCATGAAATTTCTTTGTTTATGCTTATCAGGAGAAATGCATTTGTTGTTGCTTCCTTTAGACATATATGGATTTTGTGTCCAAGTTGAGCTGTCTAACCCCAAGCAGAGAATAGTTGCTGAATATTAACAGAGGAAGGACATAGTGCCTGGGCTAACCAAAGTGTAATCCTTGGATAGCAAAGTTGACATTGCCTGGGAGATTGTTGGAAATGCAGTCTCTTGGGTCCTGCCCACACCTACTGAATTAGACTTGCAGGTCCCCAGATGATGTATGATGTGTATGTGTTTATATATATATATATATTCATGTTTGAGAAGCACTGCTGTAGAGTATACAGAAAATACTTGACTGCTCTAAGCAGTAGACAAAGCATGTTTCCCATTTTGTATTAAACATAGCACATTCTTTCTTGTAGCATGAAAAATAGGTACCAGTTTGGAGGCTGTGCTCTAACCCTCTCTAACCACAGAGAAGAGAAGCTCCTGCACCTAACCAGGTTATGAGTAGATACAGCCTAATAAAATTCCTTATGTGGCCAGAAGCTTTATCTCTTTATTTGTGTTCTGTCAAAAGGACAAAATGAAGCCAGGCACAGTGGTTCACACCTGTAATCCCAGCACTTTGGTATGCTGAGGCGGGCAGATCACTTGAGGTCAGGAGTTCGAGACCAGCTTGGCCAACATGGCAAAACCCTATCTCTACTAAAAATACAAAAATTAGCAGAGCGTGGTGGTATGGGCCTGTAGTCCTAGCTACTCAGGAGGCTGAGGCAGGAGAATTGCTTGAACCTGGGAGGCAGAGGCTGCAGTGAGCCGAGATCTTGCCACTATACTTCAGCCAGGGTGACAGAGTGAAACTCCATCTCAAAAATAAAAAAAACAAAGGCAAAATGAATGGCTTACAAGGAAGCTAGAAATGGGAGGAATCATGAGTAAAGACTGTCAGTATTGCCCACTTATAAACCCTGGGCACTGGAGGGATAGAAGCACACATACTGCTGACTACATGTCTGTTTTTAGAAGACCTCTGCCTTGTGGGCGGTGGGACCACTGTAATGCTGAAGAAAATGACACTATGTCTATCTGTGTCAAAAATTGCTTATCATTTTCCAGTATCCATTCTCCCATTCTTCCTTTTAATAACCTCCCACCACATATAGAGATTTATCAGGCAATATAGCTGTCTAGCTAGAGACTACATTTCCCATCTTGCCTTGCAGGTAAGTGTGGCCATGATACTGAATTATCCCAACAGAATGTGAACAAGAGGATGTATATACCTCCATATCCCCTCTTTAAAAGGAAATTGTCTGCCTTACCTACCTCCCTTGTTCCTTTGCTTTGTGCGGAAATGCATATGTGGTGCTGGGAAAACAGCTTTGACCGTCTCTATAAAGGCAACATCTAGAGCAGAAAGCTGAAACAAAGTGTCTACAAAGCAAAATGCCAACAAGAAACAAGCTAATTTTCCCTGTAGAATCTTAGAATGGCTGAGAAATCAGAGGCATAAATACCTCAGAAGGTAGGGTGAAATATAGGAAAACTGATTGAAAATGTATATGAGGGAAAAGTAGACCCCTCGGATCCTCTCTATAACCCTGCCCAGCCAGCCATCTCCACTCCACAACCCAACAGAAGCCAGGAGGTTTTGTCTCTGGAACAGCCAAGACTGAGAGGCTCCAGAGCCTGGCACAATAGAGGGTATGGAAGAGTAGCAGGACTGAAATATTAAAAGTTCCCTTTCGTGTCTTCTAGAACACTCTCAGACAGGTTTCTAACCTTCCAGGCAGGAAATTAGAAGATTCTTTTCTAAAGAAACAATCCCAACAGAAAAGATCTATAGATGCTCATATTTGAGGGTTCCCCAACAAAATGGCTGGGCCCTCTCTAATCACACAGAGCTTTTCATTAGCTTTTCAGCATTTTATTCTTAAATATGAAAAAACATGTTAAGATAATAGATGTTTTGAATAACTTCTAACATAACTGTCAGAGATCAAAACAAATATACCATCTTTTAATGGAGAAAAAGAAATTTTAAAATAAGAGCAATAATAATGAAAAAATAATAGGAGAGGGTAAAAGAAAACCTTGCATCCATTAATCAATAATATAAGGTTACAAAAAATGTGAGAAAACACTTCAGAGCTTTTGGAAGTTAAAATTATGATAGCCAGAATAGAAAATATTTAATAGATGGATTAAAAGATAAACATGAGAAAGTCTCTCATAAAGCAAAACAGAAAGACCTAGAAAGTAGGAAGGGGAAGATAAGAAAGTTAGATGATCAGCTTGGAACATTCAACAACTGATTCTTAAGAATTTCAAAATAAAAATATGTGAAAAGGAGGTAAAGAAATTATAAAGGAGGTAATACTGGAACATTTCCCTCAAATAAAAAAAAAAAAGTTTCCAGAGTACAAGAGTTCACCAAATGCCAAGTACAGTATAGAACACAAAAGCTAAATATCAACAAGGCACATCATTTTAAAAGCTAGACTAACAGCAATAAACAGAAGAACACTAGAAAATCCCAGAAAAAAATAAAAGGTTGCACACTATCAGGAATCAGTTTACAATCTAACTTCTCTGCAACAACACTGGAAACTGGAGCAATGCCCACAACATTTTGATGGAAGATTATTTCCATTCTGGAATTTCAGTTTCAACCAAACTAACATTCAAGAGTCGAAAGAAGTGTTTTTTCAGTCATGAAAAAATTCTAAAATGTGTTTGCAGAAAGCTAGTCCAGGACATGCTTAACTAACACAAGGGAAAGTGGAGAGCCTGGGATCCAGGAAACAGGGTATTCAACACAGAAGAGAGAAAGCAGAATTTCCTTATGAACAGAGGAAATTGTGATAGGAAAACAGCTACATAGCTGTTCTACAGAACAACTAGTGCAGATTGAGTCAGGATAAAAGGAGACTCTAGGACAGATGACTTGTGAGTGAGTGGAGGGGAGACAAAACTGATAGATTGCTTGATATTTTTGATAGAGAAGCACTTATAGCTTTGTGGGAGAGTATTTTTTAAAACTTAGTTTCGGGGTACATGTGCAAGCTTGTTCTATAGATAAATTGCATGACATGACATGTCACAGGGGTTTGTGTACAGATTATTTCATCACCTGGGTAATAAGTATAGTACCTGATAGGTCGTTTTTTGTTTCTCACCCTCTATCCTCAAATAGGCCCCAGTGTCTATTGCTCCCTTCTTTGTGTTCATGTGTACTCAGTGTTTAGCTCCCACTTATAAGTGAAAACATGTGGTGTTTGGTTTCTGTTCCTGCATTGGTTTACTTAGGATAATGGCCTTCAGCTCCATCCATGTTGCTGCAAAGGACATGATCTCAGAGTTTGGAAAGAATTAGTGATTGGTTCATATAAAACTAAGTAAACAGAAAGATAGCATAACCATTACGTAGAGAAAAAAATATATAATGAAGGAAATGGAATTATTGCATAATATTTGTCTCAGCTGTGAACAATTTTACATAGTCATTGCTATGGTGGGATATGGTTTGTTTTGCCCTGCCAAGTCTCACATTGAAATTTGATCCCTAACGTTGGAGGTGGGGCCTGGTGGGAGGTGTTTGAATCCTGGAGATGGATCCCTCATGAATGGCTTGGGGCCATTCTCATTCAGGAATGAGTGGGATCTCACTTAGTTCCCTGGAGAATCAATTTTTGAAAAAGGCCTGGCACTTCCTCATCTCTCACCCCATGATCTCTGCACATGCTGGTTCCCATTTGCTTTCAGCCATGAGTGGAATCAGTCAGAGCACCTCACCAGATGCAAATGCTGGCACCATGCCATGCTTCTTGCACAGCCTGCAGAACCATAAGTCAAATAAACCTCTTTTTTAAATAAATTGCATGTCTCAGATATTCCTTTTTAGCAACACAAATGAACTAAAGTAGTCATAATGTTTATCAAAGAATATTAATTTAATGAAAAGTTATGATGTGACTATACTGGGACACTAAGGAGAGGGACCACATGTGTGTGTGGGTGTGTGTAAGAATACTAAATTCTGATCTTCCATTCTAGGAAGTCAATCTATAATGTATAAAACCAATAAAGAAATCACACTATAAACATGTTGTATATAATTATGTAGGTAAATAGAAAAAATAACTAAAAGACTTGACAAAGTGGTTTTCTCCAAGGAGTGGTTCCTGAAGATAGAGAGTGGTAGAGTAGTAGCTAAGGTTTGTAATGCTAATTGTGTTTTTAAACTTAAATTAATCTATTAGTTTGGTAAAAGTTAAAATAAAAATACACGCAAGTCAACAAATTACCCCTCTCAGAAGTATTCTACAATTTGGATTCTCTCTCTCTTTCTCTCTCTCTCTAGCTTCTGCTTCCTTTCTCTAATTGTAGCTTGAAAGGAATTATTTCTTGTTAAGAAACTTTAGGCATTAAGAAACAAGTGAGCACTATATATTTGTAGTGAGCTGAGTAGTGTACTATTTGTATGTGCATCAGGTAACATTGCAACTGTAATTTCTAAACAGGGTCAGTATTCTTGAGCAAACAGATATGACAGCATGCTTAAAGGATGAAAATCAAACCCAAGGGCATTTTAACAGAAGTCACAGACCTAAAAGTAGAATGAAGATTAGAAGGCCTGGATAAAGGAGTTTCAGATATGAACTTGAGCCTCAGTGTCCTAATCATTCAGGAATCTTACTTTCCTAGCCAAGAATCATCATCAATTTCATCTGACACAAGAGGCACTCTTCCTCCAGGCAGTGCCAGATAAATGAGGCAGAATGGCACAGATCCAGAGCAGAGCCATGTGAGGCCAACAGTCGGATGGGCAAAGGAAGCCAGGCTGAAAAGAGCCCTTCAGTTTTGATCACTCATTATCCTGACTTAGTGGTTCCTCAGCTGTCTTTGTGACAGCCGGGAGCAGTGACCAGTGGAGCATTCAGTCAACAAATGCTATCATCACTGCAATAATAATCATGTTACCATCCATTATAATACTGTTTGTTCTGAGAGAAGACTCAGAAGGCTTAGGAGTTTGATTTGGGAAAAACCAAGAGGAGAAAAGAGATGTAAGCAGGCCAAGTATGCCAGTAGGGGGTGGAAAACAAGAGGCCACATGGAGTCCAAGACTGGGATAAAGAGATAAAAGAGAAGTGGCAGTGAGGAAAGTGGCACAGCATATACAAGAAGAGCTAGAAACACAGTAGTGTTGAGGGTAGGAGAGGGGTCTTTCTGCCACAGTCACATTATATCTATCCTGCCATGTGTTCATCAAAAGCACAGCCCATTGAAAAGATTTTTGGTTATATAACAGATGCTGTCAAAGTTCCTCCCACATCCTCTCTGATCATCTTACCATATCAGTGCATACCAGCCTGACTTCCAATGGCTGGTATGTACATCTTTGCCAGAGGGTTGATCTGGGGCTGCCAGAAACAGCTTTGTGCCCACCTCCACACACACTCACACAACAGTGTCTGAGAACCAACATTCCTTCAGGGCAGCCTTAAACTGATGGCTGATGGGTATAGAGGTATAAATACCTCAGATACCTAGGTTTTTGGGTGGGTTATGCTGAGATGTGTGTTTTACTCCATTTCCAAAGCTTCCCAGTGGGAGTAAATTTCAGTTGACAACCATGATAACTGTTTTTTAAAAGGCATCTCTTATTGGCTATCTTTCCTTCCCTATATTACCTCCCCACTCCCAGCCAGTGTTCCTGTACCTCCTTAATAGACTACATACATTCAATTCTTGTCTTACAGTCTGCCTCTGTCGGAACCCAACTAAGACAATCTTCTACTCACTTTCACACATGACCAGTATCAAAAATAGAGTTGTGGTGTATTATGTCTGCTAACTACAGTAGGGGCAAGAACATCCCTGATAACAGAGAAAGGATAACTGGTAACTACAGCTCCTTCTCAAGCTGCACCCCTTTCTATGAAAAAAGTCCTCTTTCTATCTAATGAGATCAGTCGGCACAGGGTAAACAATTGAGGAAATTTAATTCAAACAAAAGGATCTCTAGACATGATGATATACTCAAGGCAGAGTCTCAGGCTGTAAGAGGTAATAAAAATTCATTTTTTATGTAAGATTATATTCTACCCACACAGTTTGGAGCAACATGCTACCTGCCAACCACTGTGTGGTATTTATCGTATTATACATAGGAGCAATTACAGAAATAACACTAGCACTACTCTACAGAAGATAAATATCATAATTTATATTACAGGCCTAATATCTATAATATATTTATTTGTAATAAATAATGAATATCATAGGCCTATGGCATATAATCGCTATTAAGTAGGTAATTGTGTTAATGCCTAGAGTGCCAGTGGAGGGAGCCACTTGCAGGTCTTTCCTTGAGGGCCTGAAAGACCTTTATGGCAGGACAATGCTTGGAAAGTAGAGCCTAACGAACAGTTTCCACCCCTGCTATAAAGGTATCAGAGCCCTTAGAACAATCCCTTAAGCCCTCAGAGTGAGGGTTTTTCAGAATAACAATCTCATTCTGATGAGAGAGAGTTTAGGTGTATCCTTGGCCCAAGAACAGTGTTCATAGCTGAATGGAAAGAGAGATTGGGTTTCTCATAGAAGAATAAACCTCGCAACACCTTCTAGATTGGATCCGTCATCGGAGACCAGACCATGAAAAACTCACTGGAGACCTTTTCCCATGAAAAGGACATTACAAGTAAGAGTAAATAAGACAAGAGAGTTAATTCTCTAACATGATTCTAAAACCCTCAGAGAACAGTGAAGATCTATCTTAAGACAGAATAAAAATACAGCCACAGCATTTGCTCTCACTTGCGCTCAATGACTGGGTAAATGCAGGAGTGGTTTAGACACATCAAATAGCAGAGGATTTAGTCTCCCAAATAATTTAATAAACATTTATTTAGCATACACATGTAACAGCACAATACTATGCTATGTACAAAAGATATAATGTTCAGTGATGAAAAGTACACTCACATGGTACTTACAATGTGCCAGGCACTATTCTTGTTTATAAGATTCGCACACATGCCTATGAGATTGGTATCATTGTCATCCCCTTTTTGGACATGGGGCACAGAGGTTAAGTGACTTGCCCAAGGCCATGCAACTGGCCAGTGGTGGGCATAGGATTTGAACCCAACTATCCACTGCCTCCCAGTCATAGCCCCTATTGCCCTATTGTCTTGGAGTTTATATTCTTGTGAGCTAAGACCTTATATAAGACATTAATCATATTTGCAATGATTTAATTTCAATCATAATCTAGACCTTGTAGGAGGTGTTATATACAGAGTGCCCTGAGCATGTTCACCAACTTATTCATTCCACAAACGGATATTGATTGCATAGTCTGTGCCAGGTTCTGTGGAAGACACTGGCAATTTAATGAGAGTAAAACAGATACCTCCTTTGCTGTCTTGTGGCAGGGGGAAGGGGTGTCAGACATTACTTGAATAATGACACACATTTACATGTGATTACAAAGGTGGCAAATGCTTTGAAGGAAAGTACTGAGAGTTATAAGAGCATATAATGGAGGACTTGACATTTAAAATGAGATCAAATGAGATCTCAAGGATGAGTAACAGTTACCTTGATGAAGAAAACACATTTCAGGAAGGCATGTGCCAAGGCTCTGAGGTAAGAAAAAAATATCTAAGACACTGAGAGGAGCCGGTGGGGCTGGAGCCAATGAAGGAGGGAGAGAGTGGCATGCAAAGAGCTAGGGGTGGCTGGCAGGGATCACATGACTTATGGGGCAACCAGGACACTTTTGAAAATGAAAGCAGTGCTGATACTTAAGCCAGGACGAAAGGCATAAACAGGTATTAAACTGGGTGAACTGGGACAGATGGTGATCTTAATATTGGCCTGGGAAAAATTTCATTTTCTAGCCTAAAAACAGTAAGAAGCTTGAATGATTTTAAATGAAGAGGAAGGGAACATATAATTGTGTTTTATTATGATTATTATTTTTAATAACACTCTAGCTATAATATGGAGAATAGATAAGAAGGCAGCAATCATGAATGCAGGGAGACAAATAAGGACATTATAACAACAATCCAGGTGAGAAATTATGGTGGTTTGGATGAGGGTGAAAATAATAGAAATGGAAAGAAGCAAATGGAGCCTAGTGGTGATAAGTGGTAAAATCAACACAATTTGTAGTTTGATTGGATTTCAGAGTAGAGGATGACACAGGAGCAACCTGGAAAATGCTTAACAAGGGTAGAAGTGAGAGAGAAATGGCCAAAGAATTAAAAATGAAAGAAATGATCAAACAAAATGGCTGGCCAGGGCCATTTGACTGCCCACAAGGAATTTAAAGAGTTCTAAGAAACCTGCTATCCCAGCATCGGTGGTTACTTTTCACAGCCCCAGCGTTCTCCACCATGGCTTGTGAATACAAGCCAATTCTTGCTTTCTAAACCCATGTGCATAATTAATGAATACAGGTATATCTGGAAAGCCTAGAACTAATCAAGTGTCAGGAGCAGGAGCAAGGATGGCAATGTGCTTTTAGAAAGGAAATGTATTTAGAAAATGATTTAGAAGAGAAGGAAGGAACCTGCCTTGTGAAAGAAATAGGTCTTCCAAATAGAAGAAATGGCATAGGTAAAGAAATCCAGCTGGGTTGTGTGTTAAGGGTATGTTAGTGGGTTTCCAAAATTGTTACCATTAATATTTGAGGAAGTCTTTCTTTTTAAAATAAAAGTAAAAAATAAGAAATGACCCCAAAGTAGTTTCCCTTCCAAATTAATCATATTCCCTTTTCTGAACCACTGTCAGATGCCATCTGATGTTGTCCCAACTGAAACAACCAAATCGGAGGAAAAAGCATTCCTTCAAGGAAATTGTACAAAGTGCACTGATTTTTCTTGTGGATAAGTGAAGTCAGATCATAATGTTCTCTTAGCAAGCATACCTCTTTTTTCTTATGGTTGCTAATTTACTTATGTCTGAGGCTGATCAAATAAACTCTGCTTAAAACATTTCTCAAGCAAACTCAACTTGCTCTTATGTTATTGATTTTAATCAAAATGGAAATAATGTGTAATTTGTTATCCCTTCCAAAATTATAATCTTCAGTCTCATTTAACGCAGACATAAGAGTGCAAGTATGAGCAGAAATCTTAATTACTATTGACATTTCTATAATGGCTCTATTTTCATATTCAGCTGCTTTGGGTAAGGCTGACAGTTCATTATTTTTATCAAGAGTTCAAAAGGGGAAAAACAGAGAGTGATGCTTCATAACAATTTGTCTCTACCAGGTAACAGATGAATAATTCAAAGTCAAAGATATTTAGTCTTGGGATTAAATCTGGAGATAAGTTAGTCCTATCCTCTTATTTTGAAAACTTAGAGAGTAAAGCTCAGAAATAATTGCCCAAAATTGTATGGCAGAGTCAGAATAAGATCTCTGCTTCCAGATACCCAGGCTCCACTCATTCTACCACATTTAATAATTCTAAAACTTTGTTGTGCTTCAAGCCTCATGGAGTGTCTAACAAGCCTCATAGAGTGAGAAGAAATAATGGTTTTTTAAATTAGTATTTTCCAGAAGGAAAATGTTCATCTTTTAATAAGTGTTCAATTTCTTCTAACATCAATATTCAATCATTGTTCATCTCTTTCAACATGAAACCAACTATAACTTATTTGGCAATTATATTGTACTGAGAAAGACTTTTCTGTAGTGGAATAGAGCTAATTTGATGAAAACTTCACAAATTCAGTCTTAGGTTGCATTCTCATTTAACCGTCCCTCAAACTTAAATCAGAGAAACCAACTTTCCCTGAAGCAGTAGAAAATAATAAACAAGGTGTTTATTTATTTTTAAGTACAAAGCTAACCAAAGAAATGGCAAGATTAATTTGTACTTTATTTTGTTTAAAGCTTTTGAAGAGGAATTACATTCATCATGTGTGTTCAAATAAATATCTGTGTCACCTCAGTTCTTCATTGCTGAGAAATAGACCTGGAGCTCCGTAAAGATTTATAGATGAAAATGTATTAATTTAAAACTTATTTAATATAGGAAATAAATAATAATTGCATCTGGTTTAAAATGTTGTGATATTTCTATTTTATAAGAAACAGCATACAAATTATTGGTGACACAAATTACTTCATCTTGAGTTCTGTCAAGATTTCAATCAGTTCCCCTCACAATCAGTTCCCCTTACTCACTGGTTGTGAAATAAATTAGAAATTTCAGTTATGAATTAACTAATTAGCTAATATTTATAAAACATGATCTCAAATCTTCCAAAAAATATCTTAGCTACAACTGTAAACTACCATCCTGTCTCATTCATTTTTGAACATCAAACATCTCAGAAGAGTACCGTCCCTCCCTTGGCTTCCACTTCATTTCAGTCAATTTTTAACCCCTACCTCCATTGAAACTGCACTCTTAAAGGTCACTAATGAATGGCTAGACTTCTCTTCAAACTAATCAAACCTTTTGGTCCTTTTTCAATTGTCATTCTTACTGACATTTATCCACAACACTTAACATTACTGATGTTGATATTGTTCCTTGTCATCAAGGAAGCTACACTATCCTGATTTCTTCATTTTATTGAGTCAACAGCACTACTAATCAGAGTAGGGAGCCATGGGGTCTCTCATTTTAAAGAAGGGGAAAACACCAATGGTAATTAGAAATAAAATAAGACAGTACATGTAGAGGGGAATGTGTTATGGTGAGTGAGTCATCGAAGACAAACAAACCGAAGACAGAAAAACAGAGTTAATTAAGGTCCCAGTGGAAGCTGAAACTGTATATGCTCAACACCAGATTTCCCGTCACCCCCTTCAGCAATGCCCTCACATTGATTTTTCAAAACACAAACAAAATAATTAGAAGCAAAGCAATCAGTGGTCTGGAAGAAGTTTAGAAAGAGTTTGTGCCTCAGGCAAAGGATGAGATCGTGAGAGATGAGTGAAGTGCATAAGGAACACCCTGGGCCTGCACACTTGTAATATCTTCTGGGAATAACACATACCTGCTTTTTCTCCCTTTGTACTGATAAAGTCAGAGTTGATAAAGTATCATCTGGTTGCATATTTATCTGTTCTGCTCATTGGCCTAGCTGCCTATAAGGAATCTTTGTCTGGAAAAAAAGACAGAAGAGCATTTTCCCAGTCTGGGATCAGAGCAACTGGAGGACCTGTCTTCAGACTGCACTCCCTGTCCTGTAAGCCACCCATCTAGGTTGGGTCAGCCAGAGTGGAGAGTGGGAGAAAAACAGGCAGTCAGCTCTTTTCTCCTCCTCTCCCACCTTCCTTCCATCCTTCAATAATTATTTATTGAGAGCCTAACAAATGCCAATTACTCTGTTAGACACTGAGAGTACAAAAATTAATGAGACTAATAACCAGACTCAAGTAATTTATGATCTAGAGGAAAATGTATATCCTAAAAGCACCTTAAATTCAACACTAAGGACCAAAAAATCATGTATTGTAATCTTCATCACCCCCAACACCTACCCAGCCAAGCCCCTCTTCTTGAGTTTTCTATATCTACTATAGGCAGCCAACACTCACCCAAGCTTGAAACTATAGATTTATTACTCAGTTCCTCAAACAACCATCCCTATTCTTCCTTTTCCACTGCTATACCCTTGGTTCAGATCCTCGTTAATTTTCTACTGGACTAGTGTTCTTTCTAGCCTCCTTGCTTCTAGTTTCTCCCCAGTTCAATTCATCCTACCCAAGGCTACCAAATTAATTTTCCTCAAGCACAATGCTAAATTTATCAATCTCCACATCAAAACCATCATAGATTCCACTAAATGTATATCCCACTCCTTCCAGACCAATGATGGTTTTACTTCTAACTGTTTTTGTTATTTGTATTTTTTTTTTTTTTAATTAACGTGATGGCATTACTGAAAAGTGGTGAGTAACAGGGCATCTGGGGTTGAGCATATACAGTTTCAGCTTCCACTGGGACCTTAACTCTGTTTTTCTGTATTTGGTTTGTTTGTCTTCAATGATTTACTCACCAAAACACATTCCCCACTAAATGTACCACCTTATTTTATTTCTAACTACCATTAGTGTTTTCCCCTTCTTTAAAATGAGAGGCCCCATGATTCCCTATTCTGATTAGTGGTGCTGTTGACTCAACAAAATGAAGAAATCAGGACAGCGTAGCATCCTAGATGACAAGGAGCAATATCAACATCAGTAATGCTAAGTGTTGTGGATAAATGTCAGTAAGAATGACAACTGAAAAAGGACCAAAAAAATTGATTAGTGGCAGGGGAAAGCTAGCCATTCATCATTAGTGACCTTGAGCACCTACCAGTTGACCCCAATATCTTTACAGCATATTTTCACCATTCCAAATGGTGCAATGATGAAATTTTCACCATTTGAAATGGTGAAAATATGCTTTGTTCTCCATCTGTATCAGTGTAGTGGACTAAAGAATGGTACCCAAAAATGTCTATGTCTTAACCCCCAGAACCTGTGAGTATGTTACCTTACATAGTAAAATGGAGTTTGTAGGTGTGATTAAGTTAAGAATCTTGAGATGGAGAGAGTAACATGGATTAGTCAGGTGAGTCCAATGTAATCATAAGAGTCCTAGGCAGAATGTCAGAGACAAGAGAAGAGGATGTGAGGGCAGAAGCAGAATTTGAAGTGAGGCAGCCATGAATCAAGGAATTCCAGCAGCCTCTAGAAACTGGGAGAGACAAAGAAGAGATTATTCCCTGGAGCCTCCAGAAGGAATCAGACCTACTAACATCTTTATTTTACTTCTATAAGATTCATCTAAAACTTCTGATCTCCAGAACTATAAGAGAATAAACTTGTATTGTTTTAAGCCACTAAGTTTGTGGTAATTCATTATAGCAGTAATAGGAGCCTAATCCAATTCATTAGCTATTGTTATATAAAAAACAACGGCAACATCTCAGTTGCATGCAAACATAGGCATTTACTTCTGGTTCACATATCTACATGTGTTCTGGGCTTTGCTGATCTTGGATGGGTTCTGCTGGGCTTTGCGTTCTGCTATCAGTTCAGTTCACCTCTGCTTCATGCATCTCTCATTCGTCTGGAAACAGAAAGTTGCCCATAAAATATCCTTCTCATGGCGAAAGGCAAGAGCGCCAAATGACAAGCCTAACTAAGCAAGTACATTTCAAGCATTTGCTGACATCATATCTTCTGACATCCCTTTGGTCAAAGCAACTATCACCTGGCCAAACCCAAAATCAATGGGGCAATGAAATATCTTCTGCCTCTAGTGGCAGAAACATTAAACTCTCAAGGCAAGGGTTCGAGATTCAGGGAGAGTTTATGTGAATAATAATGCAATATATCCAGTGTTGTGCTGTTAAACCAGATTTCAAAAAACAAGAGCAAAACCCTGATTTGTGGCATTTGCCAATTTCCGTGGTGTAAAAATTCCCACCACCGTGGTTGATTTTAAGCTATCAACATGATATCACTGAACACAAAGTTGAGAAGAGATGCACACCATGGGCTCTCACACCCAGTACCAGCTAGCTCCAGCATAGCATTGAATCTATACATCAGTCAAACCAGTCATTACATATTACTCCCTGTATGGTTCCTGCCAGTCTCACTTCTCATGCCATTCTACCCAAGTGAAATTCCTTGACCTTTTATTTTTATTTTTTAGAGACAGGGTCTAGCTCTGTTGCCCAGGCTGGAATTTAGTGGTGCAATCACAGCTCACTGCAGCCTTGAACTCCTGGGCTTAAGCAATCCTCCCACCTCGGCCTCTCAAAGTGCTGGGATTATGAACAAGAGGCTCCATGCCTGGCCCCTTCACCTTTTAAATACCATATTTTACACAAAGTTTCCCTGCTTTCCTAGCTAGGAATAATACCTCCCTCCTGGCATTTTTATAACACTTCCTTACAGGTATTTCTCATTCATTTTTCTGGAATACTTATTGTGCATATGTTCTTATGGCTCAGTGAATTTCAAAGTACTACAGAGTAGGGACAGTTTCTAATACACCTTGAGATCCTGCAATACTTTGCACAGGGTAGTATTAATAACTAGCTAGTGGATGAATTAATGAATGAGATATAAAATAATTTTTAAAATGTTAACTATGCTTAGTTAAGACAGGTGATGTTCTGGCAGAACAAAGTCATCTAAAAGAAATAGGCCAACTAGGAATTACCAAGGAACCGTTAACCTAATCCCAGCAAAATGAGTTTTGTCTTCCTAACCTATTCAGAGCTAAGGATTTGAAAGCCCCCACAAAAGCTAATTCTGACAAAACAAAACATTCCCTTCTCTACCATTAGAAAACAGAAGCTCTAACACCCACAGAGAATTTGGAAGCCCTCAATTACTGAAGCAGTGGAAAATGAGGCTGCTTCATAATCCACAGCAGTTTTGCAGAAATCCTCCATTTTTATTGTCAAGAGGAAACTACAGCTGTTACTACCTGGCAGCTGTCAAGACCTGGGAATTCAAATTGGTAGAACCAGGCTGGTATCATGTGGCAAATACCTTTTTCAATCCTATCATCAAACTCATCCCTATGAATGAGGCTTTCTTCCAACCTCAGTGCAAAGCACAGAGACGGAGTCTGTTTGGAATTGAGATCATTGCTGAGGCAACCTTACAGTTGTGATTCAAAGACACCCATAGGTAGGGTAAGAAAGTGCACAGGCATTATGGCTGTCCTTTGTTGTGGCACTTATGAAATAAAAAATAAGACTTTCATTTATATTGTTTTTGGTCTTTTATAAAGCCATTGTATACTAATAGAAAGGAGTTTTACAAAAATGAAATGCAGATAGAGTCCTCTTTTTCTCAAACAAAGTATATTTGGTGCAGATAGCAAAGCCTTAGTGCAGGCAATATACACAAGGTCTTTCTTCCCTTCTATCATTAATAATCAGGGATAGCTTTTTTGTGTAGGTAGAAAACTTACAGATCTAGACAAATCAATCCTATGGAAAAATATATCCCTCTCTTGGCCTGTCATATCGATAATCTGCCTTCCTGCATAGCTTGAAATGTCCAATATTATAGTAGCTTCTCTGGATCAAACAATAAGACTGGACATTGGTTCAAATGGCTCCAATTAAAACATGTGCTCATTCATTCATTCAGTTAACAACTATTTATTGTTCATCTCCTGTGATCCTGACACATTGTTTGACAGACACTAAGGATACCAAGATTAATTTTTAAAAATCCCTATTCTTCAGAAGTTAAAGAGTCAAGAAGGGAAAATAGACATAAATAGATAGAGCTTAGGATCCACACATCTGATCAGACACACACATTGAAAATCTGTTATTAAAGAACGAAGCCGAGGTTTAAAGGGAGGCATATTAACAGTGGTGCAGATTCCACTGGATCTTACTCCTACATACTCATTGAAAACCTCGGACTCCTTTAAAATATGTCTTGGAGCTCTCTCGAAGTCCCCATGGTTATCTCACACTTACTCAGGAAGATACGCACTCTGACTAAGAACCACTGTGCCCTGGACCAATGTACTGGAATTTTTGTGGGAGCTGCTCAGTAGTATATCCCTTGTGGATAATATTCTGTTAGGTAAGATCTTGGCTTCTTCAATGTTTTATGGATACTTAAGGATTCCAGTTTTAGTTGCCATCCAACTACTCTGCTCTCTATGGGACTCATACTCATGCAAGGGACAAATCTGAATGGCAAACACCATGCTATACTCAAAATGCCCATGTCCTTGGAATACCTAAGCTATTACTTATTGAGCTACACTTATTGGGCCTATTTTCTTCTTCCTTCAAGTTACCTGGGTCACAAGAGGACCTCCACACAAGCTAGGAAGTAATAATCAGATATCTCTTCAAGCTTCTGAAACGCAAGCTGGGACCTTGCTAATCTTGTAATATTTAAACAGTATAACTGGTGCAGCCTAGTGGAAGAAGCAGAGAAATCTTCCTTGAAGAAGTCACACTAAGGCTGAGGGCTAACTAATGAAGCAATAATTTTCTAAGTAAAGATGATAATAATGATAGTGTTAGCAATGAAGTAGAAAAAGCAAAGGACTACATTTCACATTAACCACTGCATCACATAAGCTATTATAATTGTCTTTTAGTGCACATGGTGGGCGTGTGTCTCATTTCTAGCGAGTATTACACATTATTACCTCACCAATGTAATCAGTGTCAATGGATTGATTCAGTTTGAATGTGCCAATGTGTCATTGTGATGCTTACTTAAATATTTTATATAGACAGCGTGAGTTACAGTAATATCTATGTAAATCATAATTTGTATTAAAATTGAAATGTTTCTCTTAATTATAATACAATTTAATTACTTTTCTAGTCTCCAAAAAAGTATAGACAAATTTTTGAGTTTAAAATGAAGGCATACAACCGATACAATATTGAGAGAAGATGCAGAAATTGATACTATGATAGGAACAGGAAAGAAATAAATTGAAAGAAGGTATGTCACAAATTAATGGGAATTGCAACATGCTGCAACAGAGTAAAATGAAATAATTGTGTAAACAATTGAAAAGGTAATGAAGTGGACAATACTAAAACACATCTTCAGCAAATACATAGGAAATTTGATTAAAAATTTGTATCAATAGTCAAAAAAGAATCAATGAAATTGGTCACCTGAAATCAGAAAGAAATGACCAACAACAATTTTTAATTGACTTATAACTTTGGCCAGATATATAATGGTTTGGATCCTTGCACCAAAAGAAAACCATTTTTAAGTAGAAAACTAATAAGATATCTAATATTTCAGTTGTGGAAATTGTGTTAGAAAATTAGAAGAATAAGACTAAAAATGATATTTTATAAAGTGTAGAAGCTTGCCAGTTATGCCACCAAACAATTGTCCATGGAGTACCAAGGCCTTTCTAACAATTTTAAGGATCAATTGATTCAAAATTTGAAAAACTTTATGTACTTTCCATAGCTTTAGATTAGTCAGGTGATGTAAATGATACTGCCTAAGTAATGTTTTGGGTACATTTTGTCTCAAAAGACTCACAAATTTACCAAAAAAAAAAAAAAAAATGATGTTGATTAGTAGCTTAAAAATCAAATTTATGATGTAGGTATTTTTGAATATGTTACACCTGTCAAAGAAGAATTCAGTGAGATATGAAAAGCATTAGTTTCCATCATAATAGATGATGCTCCAGCTATGTTAGTTTCAAAAATATGGATTTATTAAATTTTTTAACTAAAGACTGATGTTTCCCTCATTGCTTTGTTCCACTGTATAATACATATTTAAAATACTTGTGCTGAGTTTTCTGAAGCAAACCTAGGAAAAGTGTCATGGATACAGTTATTAAAATCGTTCTGTACACATGCAAATGCTATGAATCATTGGCAGTTTATGGAACTGTTGACAGAAATAGAAGACAATGATCTTCTGTTCTTTGCCAATGCTTATTGGCTAAGTTGTGAACGGGCTTTGCAAAGATTTATTGTAAAGTACTTTTAAATCAAGTTTAAGAAATTCTTAGAGGAAAGGAATACTTGCCAAATATTCAATAATCAAAGACAAAAATGGCAGGGGGATTGACAGTTTTTCACTGATATCACACTGCACATTAATAAACTAAACTTTTCACATCAGCTTTATTGAGATATAATTCACATACCATACAATTCACCCATTTAAAGGGTATACTTCAATGGGTTTTTAGCATATTCACAGAGTTGTATAGCCATCCCCCATAATCTAATTTTAGAACACTTACTATTCCACACCCATTAGCAGTCACTCCCTATTTCTCCCCAGCTTTCCACTCCACCCAGTTCCTGACAGTCACCAAGTTATGTTCTATCCCTATAGATTTGCCTATTCTGGACATTCCATATAAATGGAATCATACAATATGTGGTCCTTTGTTACAGCTTTCTTTCAGTTATTTTAATGCTTTCAAGGTTCATCATGTTGTAGCATATATCAGTATTTCCTTTCTTTTTATTGCTGAATAATATTGTATTATATGGATACACCACATTTTATTTATGGATTCATCAGTTGATGACATTTGTGTTGCTTCCACTTTGGGTCTGTTATAAATAATGCTGCTATGAACATTCATGTACAAGTTCTTGTGTAGACATGTTTTCATTTCTATTCTAGATTTTCGGAGTGGAATTGCTGGGTCATATGGTAACTCTGTGTTTAACTTTGTGAGGTATTGTAAAACTCTTTTCCAAAGTGGCTACACCATTTTACATTCTTGCCAGCAGTGTATGAGAGTTCCAATTTCTCCACATCCTTGCCAACACTGTTACTATCTGTCTTTTTTAACATAGCCATCCTAGTGGGTGTGAAGTGGTATCTCATTGTAGTTTTGATTTGCATTTCCCTGATGGCTAATGATGTTGAGGAATGAGCTCAACTTGAAGTTCCAAGAAAAAGAAAAGCTTATTTGTAAGCCAAACAGGTATAAGAATTTAGGTTGAAATTGAATCTTTTCATAATAGAAATCACTAATAATGATTTTTCACACTTTTCTAACATGGAAACAATATGCAGAGGATTTAAATTGTAATTGGTAAGTTGGTTGCAAAACAGAACGACTGGAAAAATTTGAAGAATTCTATTTGATAAGAGCTGTTTTTCAATGTATGCAATACCCCTTTAAACTTCTTAATCATACTGAGGTGAAACAAGACTTCGGGAATATACACTGATACTCTTTTTATTCAAAGTCAAAACAATTCTCCTCAAAACAATAAATCATTTTGTCAATGTGGATGCAAATATTAAAGGAATATGATTTTCAGTACTTGATTTAGTTTATTGGAAACAGAGCAAGACTCCGCCTCAAAAAAAAAAAAAAAAAAAAAAAAAAAAAGAAAACCCTTGGGTATGTGAACCAACTTTTTCAACTGAAAATTATATGAAATTTAGATTCAGATCAAGTGTTCTCAGTGAAAATGTAGTACACAAAAAGAGATATACTGTAAGTTTTTTAAAAAAATGTTTTCAAAGACTCAATACTAAAAAAAGTAAATATTTCAATAATATATGTTTCATTTTTATGACATTTTGAAATGATAATATTTGGATATATTGGTTAAATAAATTATGCTATTTAAATTAATTTGACCTGTTTTCTTTTCCTCTTTATAATGATTAATTTCAGTGTTTGATCGATATAGCTAAAGGAGACACTAGGAGCAAAATTCTGTGTATAAAAAACTACAATGAACAGAAACAGTAGAGCAGGCCTTTTATCACGAAGATAGGTTATCAAAACTTGTTTGTACCTGCTGATTCACTGTTTGCTTATGCTTAGTGTAGTAAAATCTTTTTTTTTTTTTTTTTTTTTTTTTTTTTTGAGACGGAGTCTCGCTCTGTCGCCCAGGCTGGAGTGCAGTGGCCGGATATCGGCTCACTGCAAGCTTCGCCTCCTGGGTTTATGCCATTCTCCCGCCTCAGCCTCCCGAGTAGCTGGGACTACAGGCGCCCGCCACCTTGCCCAGCTAGTTTTTTGTATTTTTTAGTAGAGACGGGATTTCACCATGTTAGCCAGGAAGGTCTCGATCTCCTGACCTCGTGATCCGCCCATCTCGGCCTCCCAAAGTGCTGGGATTACAGGCTTGAGCCACCGTGCCCGGCCTGAAGTGAGTAAAATCTTAACCAGTAAGAGAGGACTTAAGACCAATTTAAGTTGTGATGCCTTAATGCTTTTGAAAATTCCCAGCCATCTACATATTTCTTGATTCTCCAGGATACCAGATCATGGTTGAGATACGTAGACAATTATTGAAGCAATTCTTTTTAAGTAACTAAGGGATACATAAGATGAGTGTGTGTGATTATTCTCATGTTGTAGCCAGCAGGATGTAACTGAGAGGACTGAATGGGAACGCTTACTACAGACAACAATTTAGAAATTTTAGTGCAGGAGCAACTTGATTGTTAAATGAAAGATTACAAAATAGGTAATGCTATCATTTGAATATTCATCCTCTCCAAAACTCATGTTGAAATTTAATTCCCAATGTGGCAGCATTTAGAGGTGGGATCTTTAAGAGGTGACTGGGTCATAAAGGCTCTTAATTTGTTAATGTGATTAATGGGTTATCATGGAATTTGGACTGATATTTTTTTATAAGAGGGAAGATTTAAGCCAGCACACTCCCCACCTCACCATGTGATGTCCCACAGCGCTTCCAGCCTCTGAAGAGAGTCCCTACCAGCAAGAAGGCTCTCATCAGATGTGGCCCTTTGACCTTGGATTTCTCAGCCTTCAAAACTGTAAGAAATAAATTTCTTTTCTTTATAAATTACCTGTTTTCAGGTATTCTATTGTAAGCAACAGAAAACAGACTAAGACAGTCAGCAAAGAATTGTCCCCTTTTAGTAACATATATGCTACTCTTAAGTATATATTTTAAATTATGTGTATAAAACACACATACATATATAACATACACACGTAATAATGAGTAACAACATTTGTAATATTAACGGTGATTATTTCTGGGAAGCAGAACTACAGGTGATTTTTATGCTTTTCTTTTTGCTTGACTGGTTAATAAATTAGCTACAATGAGCATGTATCCCTTTTGTACTAAGAAAAGTCTTTTTAAAAGTATTCTAAAGACATCCTACCTATGTAATTGAAAACTGCAGTCTTCTGAATAGAGCATAACCAGAAATGGAAGAAATTACAAAGAATAAACAATCATCACCTTCCCTTAACACACAACATAAAAATGAAAAGGACTTCCAACAAATGAAGTCTCAGTGAAATTCTCCAACAGCCACTTTGACTCAGCAGAAAAGCACATATTTTCTCTTTGTTGCTCAGCTTAAGATGCCTGATCCCAGGCTCACTGAAGCGAGGTGATACCAGACTCTCCCAGGCTCACCCAGGACACGGTTTTCGTGTAGTGCAGTGTAGCAGGTAAGGTTAAGCTTTGTGGGTCACCCCCAACTACCTCTGCTTAGGAGAACACATGAAAACTCCATTAACAAATTCTAAAAGTTTCCTACTGGGCGCTGATTTTAAACATTACTCATTCTCTAAAAACCGCAAGCATAATGGATTTCTTTGGACAAGTAAAATACACAGAAAATGCACTAAGGTCAGAGGTAGGTGTGGGATTCAGTTTAAGTGTCTGAAAATTTTAGATTTCTGTGACCCATTGCCCAAGTAAGCCTTTTGATTATCAAACTCTTCTCTCTTGCCTCCAAAGCTGCCCTGCTCAGTTCTGCTCTCAAAGGTATCAAGAGCTAGTACTTGGTACATTTCTGCTTGGTCAGATGCTCCCTGTTATACTTTGCCAACAAGAGCACACTAGGAAGGCTGTGAGAATAGAAGAAGGAGAAGGGACTTGCTCATCCACATTTGCTTACTGTTTCTGTCAGTGTCACCCCAGCAAGGATTTTTCACCCTGGCAGTGACATTTGCTCCCTCAGAGATATCAACACCAGCTGAGCAGCACCTCCTCTTCCAAGTTATTAACTTTTAACCATTTCAAGCTCTTTCCTGTGTTCCCCAGTCCTAGGGGTAGAGCAACTTGCAGCAGTTACAACCTCCGAAATATCTCAGTGTCCCCATTTTGCCTTTCTGGATCTCCAATACCAGGCTAACAATTTATTATACCAAGTTGTCTCTGTTAAAACAGCTAATATGATTTCTGCCTCCCAACTAGACCTGACAGATACAGTCAGACAATTGAGTCTCAAAAAGGTGAAGGGTACATTATTATTATGACATATTAGGCAACTGTCCTCCCTCCTAACAGCTGAGCTCGTAATCAGGAGACCAGACAAATACAGTTGTCCTTTGCTATCCATGGGGGATGGTTTCCAGGACCCCTGCAGATACCAAAATCCTCAGATGCTCAAGTCCATTATCTAAAATGGTGTCATATTTGCATATAGCCTACTGACATCCCCCTGTATACTCTAAATCACCTCTAGATTACTTGTAATATCGAATACATTGTAAATGCCAGGTAAGTAGTTGTTATACTGTATTGTTTTTCATTTGTATTATTTTTTATTGTTGTATTATTATTTTTCTTTCTTTTTTCAACTTTTATGTTAGATTCAGGGGGGCACATTTGCAGCTTTGTAATGTGGGTATATTGCATGATGCTGAGGTTTGGGATATGAATGATCCTATCACCCCGGTACTGAGAATAGTATCCAAAAGGTAGGTTTTCAGCCCTTAACCTCCCTCCCTCCCCATTCTATCAGCCTCCAGTGTCTACTGTTGCCATCTTTATATCCATGAATACCCAATATTTAGTTTCCACATACAAGTGAGAAGATGCAGTATTTTGTTTCCTTTTCTTGTGTTAATTCACTTCAGATAATGGCTTCCAGCTGCATTCATGTTGTTGCAAAGGATATGAGTTTGTTCGTTTTTATGGCTGTGTAGTATGCCATGGCATATATGTACCACATTTTCTTTATTATTATTTTTCATTGGTTTGATTTCAAGTATTTTTTACCAGAATTTTGTCGAATCCACAGATGCAGAACCCATGGATACAGAGGGCTAACTATAACTGAAGCCATGTGGATTCACAACACATACATATTACTAAGAATGGCTACACAAACATTTTAAGAATAGGGGCCAGCTTGGCTGGGTGCAGTGGCTCACACCTGTAATCCCAGCACTTTGGGAGCCGAGGTGGGCGGATTACCTGAGGTCACAAGTTTGAGACCAGCCTGGCCAACATGGTGAAACCCTGTCTCTAATAAAAATACAAAAATTAGCTGGGTGTGGTGGCATGCACACCTGTAATCCCAGCTACTCAGGATGCTGAGGTAGGAGAATCGCTTGAACCCTGGAGGCAGAGGTTGCAGTGAGCCGAGATCGCGCCACTGCACTCCAGCCTGGGAGACAGAGTGAGTGTCCATCTCAAAAAAAAAAAAAAAAAAAAGAATGGGGCCAGCTGTGGCTGGAATAATCTAAGCCACACAGCCAGTTCATAAGAAACTTCAGGAAGAAAATTAATTTAGGGAATGAGTAACATAATCTTTCAGGGAAGAGGAGGAGGAAGGAAGAAGGTCATTTCTGGTGTAGGCAATGGTATTTGCATAGGCTCTAATGGTGGAACAAATGAGTACATGGGAACTAGGACAGTAGCTCTTCATCATCAAGCTGCTCCTCAGCACTTAGAACAAAGCCTAGAACAACAGAGATGATCAATAAATATTTGGTTAATTACTGAACTCAAAGATTGAGCCAGTTTGTTTTGTTGGTGCAGAGAAGTTGAGTAATCTTGCCTTTTTAAGTCTTACTTGTGTGTGGCAATTCAGAAATATAGCTGGTTCATAATAATAGGAGCCAGGATTACAGAAGAAGGTATACTTTTTCTCCTGCTTTGGGAAATGTGGTAGGGAAATGGGAAGCTTGGAGACAGCCAGGAGCTATCTCCTGAGTGCAAGCAACCTCCGGACTTCAGCACTAACTACAGAGTTGGTAAGGAAATGGAAAAAGGGGAAAATAGAAGAATCTTTAGTACCTGGATATCAATATAAGCACAAAGGAAAAGAGAAAAAGCCATTACTCTAGTCTTACGAATCTGAGAAGGGAGAAAAACTGCATATGAGTCATCCAAGCTCAGTTTTTAGATTAACATGTTGGTAGAATGTTCAAATAAAAATGGCCTATGGTCAGGAGAGGAAAATAATACTAAAAGCAAAAGTCAGGCATGGTGGTGCGTGCCTGTAATCCCACTACTCAGGAGGCAGAGACAGGAGGATTGCTTGAGCCCAGGAGTTCGAGGTTGCTGTGAGCCATGATTGTGCCACTGCACTCCAGCCTGGGCAACAGAGAAAGACCCCATCTCTAATAAAAGAATGAGAGAGAGAGAGAGAGGAAGGAAGGAAGGAAGGAAGGAAGGAAGGAAGGAAGGAAGGAAGGAAGGAAGGAAGGAGGGAGGGAGGGAGGGAGGGAGGGAGGGTGGGACGGAGGGAGGGAGGGAGGGAGGGAAGGAAAAGAGAGGGAAAGAGAGAAAGAGAAGAAAAGAAAGAAAGAAAGAAAGAAAGAAAGAAAGAAAGAAGAAAGAAAGAAAGAAAGAAAGAAAGAAAGAAAGAAAGAAAAGAAAGAAAGTATATATATGTGTGTGTATATATATACACACACACATATACCAACTGAGTGAATAGATGGCCAGTAGTATAAAGAGAGGAGACCCCCAAAACAGAAGACACAACTCATGTACCTAGAGGACTAATACAATTTACAATGACCAGTTATTCTGTTTGTAAACTGGGAACAAACAAACAAAACTTGTGTTTAAACCAAAGCTTGAGTGATTTAGATTAAAATTAACATTTGCTGGCAATGAGAGAGGTTACAAAATCTCCTTCTCTAGACTTCCCTTGAAATGAAATTGATTCTCATGTGTCTGGAGTGGCTGTGACTGTGAACCTGAATAAACTTGTTAAAATAAAATTTATTGTTTAAGTTCCTTTCCAGCATTATGATTTCCTAGAAGGACTTTTAGTGGTTGGTTAATTTGCTCAAAGTCACGTACAACGGGAGCCAAATGGAAATCAATTCACCAAGTCTGAAGTGGATTTCATCTCAAATGGTCATGTCATGTATATCTCCTTCAAATAAATAATCAATGGAAGTGCAGCCTTTTGAATGTCTGGAGCTTCCCACTGCGATGCCCTAGACGGGACTGTCCCCAACCATCTCTGACTATTCTCACTGACTTGGAGCAGCAGAAAGAATGGACAGTTAAGATTGAGGAGACAGATGCCAACCAGCTTACTTTTCTTAAAATGACTAAAATTTGGTATTTTCTGCCATTTCTGGTCAACAAAATGCAAACTCTCAACAATAATAATAATAAGAGTGAACATTTCTGAACCGTGGCACTACTCCATGGAAGTCCCATGAAAACATTTTTTAGACATCATTTTATTTAATCTTCACAGTAGCCTACTGAGATAGATACTATCTACTATAGGTTGAACTGCGAAACCCCTTTCCCCAAAAATGCGTATGTTGAAGTCTTAAAACCCAGCACCTCGGAATGTGACCTGATTTGGAAGTAGGGTTGTTGCAGATATAATTAGTTAAGATGAGTCATACTAAAGTAGGACAGGCCCCTAATCCAATATGACTTGTGTTATTATTATAAAAAGAACACTGTATGAAGAGATACACACATATACATATTCTAGTAGAAGAGTATGAATTTTTTCTGTGATATGAAAAGATTATTTACATTATCCCTAATTCACACAGCAAAATGCATCCTTTCATTTCCAGTGGAGTACAGTTACTATAATTAAAAAATCATGGTGACGTCTTGTTACGGTTTGAATATATCTCCCTAAGTTCAAAGTTTCAAAGTGTTGGAAACTTAATACCCAAAGCAGCAGTGATGAGAGGGTGGGGCCTTTAAGAGGTAATTAGGTCATGGGGGCTCCACCCTCGTGAATGGATTAATGTCTTTATTGAGGGAGTGGATGATTTATTGAGGGAGTGGCTTTGTTATAAAGGGGAGCTTCCAGAACTGCGAGCCAAATAAGCTTCTTTTCTTCATAGATTACTCGGTCTGTGGTATTCTGTTATAGCAACAGAAAATGGACAAGATACCCACTATACTATCTCCAACATATACACACAAAACTTGGTTTTGAAGATTCTAGTTTGTAGTTCTAATTGGAAATAGCTGCTACTATATTTGGTAAGAAATTAGCTTTGTAGTTAAGAAAACAAAGGTTTTGTTTGGGATTATTTGGGAAGCTGGGTTTTCAGACTCCTTTTCACTGTTTTCTAATGACTAGCCATCCTAGAACTGCACTGGACCTCCCGCTGTCTCACACACATCTGGTGTTTTCTAATGCAGAGGGGAAGGCAAAGAAAACAGGCCTTTTGTTAACAGAGGAAGTTTTCCATTTTCATTGAAGGGCAGCATCCAAACAGGAGAAAGAAAAATGAAATACTACTGGGCTTATCTTCCAAATGCACCTGTTTGTGACAATGCAGTGAATGTCAAGTCGGCTGTATTTAACTGGAAACAGAATCCCCTTTGAGAAGCACACTGAGATCTTGCAGAGGTAGAGAGAAAAGAAAATCCAGGCTGGTTCAATAACTTAGGAAAGTGCATTGATACTGGCTTATTGTACTTACCATGGGATCAAAATCAGGAGTTTTAGCAACCTCACTCACAAGGAATACATCTTGAACAAAACTCTATGCTTTCATACTGTCAT
Source organism: Rhinopithecus roxellana (assembly GCF_007565055.1). Classification (NCBI taxonomy): domain Eukaryota; kingdom Metazoa; phylum Chordata; class Mammalia; order Primates; family Cercopithecidae; genus Rhinopithecus; species Rhinopithecus roxellana. The sequence goes on along the minus strand of NC_044555.1, from coordinate 86,562,774 downwards.
GTTTCAAAATCCCTTGGCCTCACCCTTTTGCCAATCCCAGAACAATATAATTATTAGGGTCAGCTTACTGACCACCTCCTAATTCAGAAATGCTTGTTCTTTGAGGTCTCTACTTACCTTCTGTTCACAAGCTCTTGATATATTACAATATTTAGGACTCAGTACATACCCAGCACATAAGTGGGGTAGTATCTGGGTATGATTCAAGATTTCAAAACTAAGTATTTCATGCCTATCCTTTTCCATCAGCATATTGGACATCAATATATTGAATAAGATCTAAAATTCATATATAACATACTAACAAGGGAGTGGAGAAGAGGGAGATAAAAGCAAAAGTTCAAATTTTCTGAGCATACCTATTTAACTGGCGTATTAGTAAAGGTAGCTCTCTAACAAATGAATCTTAACATTTCAATGGTATAACATCCTAAAATTTAGTTCTCGTTGACACAGCAGCCCAATATGATTGTTCCTCCTAGGCAGAAGGGGGCACTACTCCTGCAGTCATTCAGGAACCAGGATGATATAGACCCTGACAGATTTACATGTGGCTTTTAAGGTCCTTGAATATCAACATCTACCCAGTAGACAAGGGGTGGGGATGCGAAGAGAGAGAGAGAGAGAGAGAGAGAGAGAGAGAGAGAGAAAGGAGGTTTTGATGATCAGACCTTGATATAATTTGGCTCTGTATCCCCACCCAAATCTCGCCTTGAAATGTAATAATCCCCATATGTCAAGGGCTGGCCAAGGTGGGGATACTTGAATAATAGGGGCGGTTTCCTTCATGCTGTTCTCATGATAGTGAGTTATCATGAGATCTGATGGTTTCATAAGGTGCTTCCCCCCTTGCTCGGCACTCATTCTCTCTCCTGCAGCCCTGTGAAGAGGTGCCTTCCACCATGATTGTAAGTTTCCTGAGTCCTCCTCAGTCATGCAGAACTGTGAGTCAATTAAACCTCTTTCCTTTATAAATTACCCAGTCTCGGGTATTTCTTCATAGCAGCATGAGAACAGACTAATACAGGCCTGGTACAGAGACATATATTCCATGGCTTTAAATCATCACATGGCAACACATGACTGCAAGCGAGGATATGAAATTAGTATTTGTGCTCAAAATATAAAAATAGAGGAAGGAGGAAGAGAAAGAGGCAGTCACAGGGAGAGAGAGAACAAAGCTGTTGATCAAGCAGCAGTGTCACAATTGACCAAAAAAATGCAGATGATAAATGTGTGTCTAATCCAGGAAAGCAATATAAAACAAAAATTAAGCATTGCACACTGACTTGAAATCCCCACTCCTGAAGCACAGAGTATAAAATAGCACTCTTGTATCAGTTAGCTATTGCTGCATAACATACCACTCCAAAACTGAGTGACTTGAAAGAACATTCACTTTATTATTACAACTTACATAATAAAGGGTAGGTCATGAGTCATCTGATCTTGCCTGGACTTGCTCATGCATCTGCAAGTTGACTGGTCTGCTCATATGTCTGCAGGTCATCTGGAGACTCTATTCTAGAATGCACTAGGCTAGGAACCTTAGGGGAGAGCTCTGTTTCATGTATCTCTCATCTACCTCTTGGGACCAATGAGATGTCCTGAGTGTATTTTTCTCACATTGATGACAGAAGTACAAAAGAGCTAGTAAAAACACAGAAAGCCTCTGGAGGGCTCAAGCTCAGAACTAGCACACCATAATTCCTATCTCATTCTATTGACTAACGCAAGTCACATGACTGAGCCGAGCTTCAAAGAGTAGGGAAAGAGACTCTGTCTCTTTAATAGGAGGAACAGCAAAGGTATGAGTAAAGGACATGGATACAGAAAGAGGTGAAGAATGGAGCCATTAATGGAATCTACCACATCTTCCAATTTCAACTAAAAGTACCCTAACCGAGATTATCTCAAAGGATGCATTGATGGTTATATTTCTGATGAGAATAAGTCAATTGACTTCTAATCACTCCCAATATGCAGTCTTCACAGTAGACATACAAATAGGAAAAAAACAACTGGTGGGGAGTCAAAGCTGCCTGTCTATTGGTAAGCATTAGTCATCCATGCTAACAGAAGTGATTGTGCAAATGATGTTGCTGGTTCAATTCTAATTAGCAAAGAACATTTTAAAGATACGCTTACTTTTAACTCACCCACAACTTAAAGAAAAGGCTTTCTCTCATGGGAGAAAAGTTTCCTTAAGCAATTGCCACTACTGGGGTGGGAGTGAAGCAGTGTGATAATTAATTTTGTGTCAACTTGACTGGGCCATAGGGTACCCAGACATTTTGTCAAACGTTATTCTGGATATGCCTGTGAGGGTGCTTTTGGATAAGATTGTCTTAATCAGTAGGCTGAGAAAGGCAGATTGCTCTTTCCAACGTGAGTGGACCTCATTCAAGCAGTGAAACTTCCCAGCAACTTCAGCTGGGACATTGGTCTTTTCCTGCCTTTGGACTTAAACTGAAAAATCAACTCCTCTTGAGTCTTGAGCCTGCTAGCTTTTGAACTAGAACTTATACTGTGGGCTCTCCTGGGTCTCCAGCTTGCTGCCTACAGATCTTGGGACTTCTCAGTCTCCATAATCACATGAGTCAATTCCCTATAGTCAATCAATCAATCACCTCTTGGTTCTGTTTCTCTGGAAATCCATGACTAATAAAAGCAGCAAGAAGTAAGATTCAATTGCAACTTCAGCATCCTCTGAAAGGTGCCAAGGAAATCAAAACAATACCCATGAAAAGTAAAGCTCCAGTTTGTTTTTCCCACTTGTCTAGCTTCAAAGCACCAGCAGCTATTAACATTGATCTGTCCAGACTGCATTTATAAAAATCTGTAAACAGATCAGAGGGGAAATTCAATTAGACTGTAATTTCGCAGTACTCTGAAGAACATTAGCTGGCAAGAACACTCAGGAGGGCCAATTAGAACCATCATGGCCTATCTGGTCATAGAATACAAACATGTTCTCTCTCCTTCACAAGACTTGAAGTGCTACTTGGGTAGTGTATGTCTCATTTGGAGAGTTAGTGTTGCTTATGTCTAGAGTTACTGATTACACATGAAGATTAGGAAATGCCTAAAGTAATTCTGTTAGCAGAACTGGACTGGAGAATAAAGCCAACTGAGTGATGCAGCTAGGATTAATGTCAGAAAGCTGGTAATATGAACTTCAACAGAGAAAGTGAGCTGTGCTTTGTTGATGGCCATTGAGAGAAGGAAAACTAGCCAGACAAAAGCAACAGGGCCAATAGCTCTCAAGAAAAGGAGAGCCCATCCTCATCTAGCCCAAGTTCAGGGTCAGTTTCCAAAACTCCAGGTTATAAAGGGAAAGGGACATTAACTCATCATGTATTATGTCATATTTGTAATATCCCTCCCTATTTTACAAATAAGTAAACTGAGACTCAGAGAAGTTAAAGAAATTGCCCAAGATCACATCAGTAGGAAGTGAGTCCCCTGGAATTCTGGTCCAGGTCCGTCTGAATCCAAAGTCCATGTTCTTTCCACTACATGACACATCTTTGTGTCTAAGGAAATGAGTGAGATAAAATGAGACTAGGAGAGGCTTAGACCAAGCAAGGGAGTGAGAACTCTTGCACTGCATCAAGGGAAAATATCCTTAATTAAAAGAAAGTGTGGTTGTCAGCAAAAGCGGAAGGAAAGTATAAGAGACAGAAAAGGAGCCTGCTTATGATGAAACAAGGAAGTCCAGAAAACACTGAGGAACTGCGACACAAGAGCCACATTCTGGGGTGGTCCTCGTTAGGAAGCACAGGGTCAGAGACAGGCAGCTAATTGGGAAGATGAAGAAACACACTGAATTTGGGGGAATTCACCAAGGATAGTGGCCCTGTGTCTACTACACTCCATGGTTGAGAGAACTTGGAAATGTGACATGATGTAGCAAGCTTGGAGTTGACAAAGGTGGGACTGATGGTCTGGGTTGGCCTCCAGAAAGACTTAACTTTTACTCCAGAGACCCAGAAACAACCAGACCACAGATGTGCTCAACATCTGGATCCAGATCCTGATTTTCCAAGAATCATGTTTTGTCTTTCTGGAATGTGCCTAAATCTCTTTCACCTCATGCTTTAGTCAGATGGGACTCTTTGTTTTTTGAAATGTCAAGCCTTTAAGCATGTTGCTCCCTCTACCACAACTGTCATTCTCCTTTCCTCACTCCCAACTCCAGCTCCAACACTGATTTAAAACTCAGCGTAACTTACTTCTTGGGGTGAACCTAAGACATGTCATTCAGATTCTCCTTCAAAGAAGCACTCATTGCCTCAGCTCCTGGGAGCACTGTCATACTAGCCTTTGGCTGGCAGCCCCTTCAGGTCCTGCTTCACAAGAAGAGAGCCCCCTTGCCCAAGTTCATGCTCCTTCCTGCAGTGGCCTATATGCAATGACTGATTAGTGCTGGACTATTGAAGCCTGGCCGTAACTGGGACAACCATGACAAACCCTATATCCTCCAGACCTCCTCATGGAGTTTGCCACAGCTTCCAGCATTGCAGTTAACTTCTCTTTTACCCGCATCTGCTTCCTTTCCCTCCCTTCCACAAGTGTTGATCCCACAGGCACTCTTTAACAACCTGCCTACTAAACTCCATCTCAGGGTCTGCTTCTCCAGGAACGCAATCTGTGACACTTCTGGCCCTAAACCTCTATAGGCACAAGAGTTGTCAAATCGATTGGATTTCTGGAAGACTAGAAAGCTATTTAAATGTTTTGATAAACTTGTGAATGAGTGCTCTTCCCCCCATTTGTCACAAGTTCACCAAAACATTTAAACAGCTTGCTAATCCACTAGAAACCCAATAAATTTAAGAACTCCTGTGCCCATATGGGTTTAGTCAGGAAAACAGCAGCACCACATTATTACAAGTAAGAAGTTTAACATAAAAATGAGGACTCATATGAACATGGGAGAAGTTGGAGGAGTGAAGGTACAGAAGGGGCCGTAGCCAGAGGATGGAAGGTTTAAGGACTTCACCAGAAGCATTGAAGTGGGCCAAGAAGCAGAAAGTGAGGAAACCCAAGAAGCCACTATTCTGGCCACCAGACTAGGAGCTTGAAGAGAGATCTTTGAAGCTGCTGAATCAGCAAAACCCACTGCATTTCACAAAGCTGCTGTATGTTAGCTCTACAATTATATCTTGTATTTCCACCTTCCAAATTTTACAAAAATACCTGTCATCAGCAAAATTCAATCCAGAATTGCACAGGAAAGAATTTTCTGGGAAATATAGTTCCCAGCCTTAGATGGCAATAGTGCTGGGACAAGTTGACACAGAAAATCCAGCAAACTCCCCAACCAATTAGGCTTATCTGTCCAAATCTATGAGTCATGGTCTGATCTCTTTATCTCTCCCCACTTCAGGTGGCTTCAACGCCCTTCTGTTCTCTACATAAGCCTGTTTCTGAGAAGAACCTCTGGGAAAAATAGGCATATCTGTCCTCTCCATGTACAAAAGAGAGAGGCTCAACCCACTGTGATCAATGTTTATGGAAAAGAGACAAAAGCCTGCAAGTGGGCTTAGGAGTGGCAGACTTTAGAGGAACTAGGAATAATATGTGGCATATGGTCAGCTTTCCTGCCTTTAGACTTAATTATCCATTATAATGAGCACCTATCAATCCAGGCACACCCTACAATTGTCGCCACCATGATGCAGAATTTATTCTCTGGTATCCGAGTCAGAAAGCAAAGTAGCTCCTACGAAAATAGCCTGAAGTCCAATCCACATAAGCTTTATCCACATGAGCCTTTACCCACATTGAAGAAGGCAAACCTCAAGGCTTCTTTTGCATCATTACTATCTCTGAGGCCTTGCAGATGGGTAACGTGGAGACTATAAAACACAATTTGCTAAAATTATAACCTTACTAACTCTCTGTCCATTTGGGAAGGGGACAGATTAGCAAATGGTGCACTAAGTGGATTTTAACTCCATATATTACTGGTCCCCTGAGAACTTCTTTTTTTAAAGTTCTTCTGGGAAACAAGAATAGCAGCTCTATCTGCAAAACTGAATAAAACTAAAAAAGAGGTGGTGACAGCCTCCTTCAGTTTTCTTTCTTTTTAAATATTAAGTCACATATTTAGTGGTGGGTTTTGTTGTGTTGTATTTTCATTTTTAACTGTGCCTCAGAACCTTGCTACTCCAAGTGTGATCCTTGGACCAGCAATATCAGTATCACCTGGAAGCATGTAGAAATATAAACTCTCAGGTTCCACCCAGGACCTGCTAAATCAGAATCTGCATTTTAACATAATGACCAAGTGATTCATATGCCCTAGGAAGTAAAACTGACAGCAACAAGTAAAGTTATTAGATTTTCACATACTCAATGGCTTGCTAACAGAGATTATTTATACCACATGGTATCCGTGCTCTAAGCCGGGGGTTTTTACTCTATGGGAGAGCAGGTGAATCCTTTGCTTTAAAACATGAGCTTAGCTATCTTGGGAACTCTTGTGATTCCATGACCCCCAACTGAAGGGCCTGATTTTCATAACTGAGGGAAATGTGACAACTTTCCCATATTCAAAATGCTTTCACTGAACTTTGGCCCCTTCCCTTCTACTTTTCGTGCTTCAGGGAGAGTCAAGGCCATTTGATTTTTCAGGAGTGGTCTATGAATGATCCCTGCATGGTGTGAGAAATCCAGAGTCCTGGAGGAAATTTCCATGTCTAGATTTAGATAATAATCACTTCAGCATGTGTTCACAGTGCTGTGCTCATACCATTTTCATGCACACCTGCTCCTGGTGGGCGTGCTTTTCCTCTCAACAGCCAGCACCTGTGTGTCTTTTGTTGTCCAGCAGCCCTCCGGCTGTCATAACCTGCTCTGCCTGTGTGCATAGAAACCCAGAAATGCCTGAGAATTTACATCCCTCATCCACAGCCCTCTAACTCATGTCTGACTAGTGGAGAGAACAAATATACTCCAGCTCCCTTGCTCACTGGATAGAAAACTCTGAAGTGTATCTACACTGTTTCCAGAACCTTGCCTGTGGTATATTACTTGATAGCATACACTTGCTTGACCTCCTTCCCTTCCTTGTCCTGCTTCTTTGGTGGTTGTTCCTAGAAACAGTTTCTACTAAATCACTTTTACAGGAAGCCTTGCCTCGGGCTCTGCTTCTTGGGAACCCAACCTAAGATGGTCACTTTTTTGGCCTCCCCTATTGTATACTATGGTTTGTAATTTGAAATGAAATTTATTATTTCTATATACTTATCAAATATCCTCTCTGTAACAGGCACTGAACTAGGGGTGGAAATATGGTAGTGATCAGGAGGGATATGGTTCCTGCCTTCAAGGAGCTTACACCTAGGCAGAGAAAAGACTCTGAAGTCTGATGAAGGTTATGATCAACTATATGATGTTATTATGCATAAGATAAAGACAAATTTATCTCACAGGAGTAGCTCAGCTTTTCTTCCTATTAAGACCTGAGAAAAATGACTTCCCCGGGGCCTCAAACAGGAGACACAGCATTTTAATTGTATACATAAAACGTAAAATTTATATCTATGCTTTTAGTGATTAAGTCAACAAATTTTTTTGAGTACCTACCTTCAGGCACTATGGAAATAAAATGAGTAAGGCATAATTCCTTGCTTCAAGGAGATAACTCACTAGGAGAGGAAAGTCAGATTCACAAAGAAATCAGTATAAAACAATCTGGTAAATGTCGTTGTCAAAATATGTCCAGTATGTTTTAGGAACACAGAGAAGTAATTACTCTTGTGAGGGTGCCAGAGAGAGGTAGTAACACTTGAGTGAATCTGTAAAGGCAGAGGTTTGTTAGGCAAAGTCACTGCAGACAGAAAGGACAAAGGTAAGGCTAGGTGGGGTAAATTGCCCTGAGATCCAAGCATGAAGTACAAGGTGAGAAGTGAGAAGAAATGAAGGTAGAGATGTAGACAAAGGGAGGGCCTTGAGCGACATGTTAAGACACTTGGATATCTTTGGAGGCGATCTGTTAGAAGGTTAATTTTAGGCACGTGAGGAACAATAGACACAGATTTCCATTTGAGACCAACCACCCTGCCAAAATCTTAGATGACTCCAATTTAAGAAAGATCATTCAGGAGACTTATAATAATCTAGGTTTGAGATCATGTGGGCCTGATTGAGAGATAAGGAGGAAGAGATGGATTTGAGAAATATTTAGAAAGCAAATCATCACAGCTGAAAAGCAGTATGGTTTACCTCAAAATATGTGATATAGAGGCATTACTGTTCAAAATAGAACACAAACATTGGTCCTGGGTGCACCTGAGCTCTCATATTGAATGATACATGGCATACACAGAATTTTCTCAAAACTTGGGAAGTCTGCTAGACTTGTATTCACAGATGAACCTAGAAGCACAGCCCAAGGCAGGTATTGGAGATAAGAGACATCTGGGGCCAGATTTGTGAGCAGGCCTCCACTCCCTGATGAAAGAAAAGGCGCCTGGAAAAGGCCACCCCAAACAAGAAATAAGGTCAAGGCAGCTGAAATAACATAAAGTGAGCAAGTGTTGAAAAGTTCAGAAAATAACATGTTGAAATAAAGATTATTTTTCCCAAAATTACTGCTAATGCATTTGCACTCTGAATGACCTTATTTAAAACAAAGATTTTTAAAACTGCCAGATTGCCCTCCAACTAGAAGGCAAGATGAAGAGACATAATTTCCTATCCCTCTGTCCTTAGCAGGTGGGTACTGAGAAATATTCAGATTTGCAAATTGATTTTTCCCCCACCTATTAGTCATCAGTTGTAGAGGACTACGTGCTCGCAAATGAGACTTTCCCGATAAGTCCTGCTCTTGTAAACGAAGCAGGGTGTTCCTTCCTGTTTGCAGGGAGGACAAAGGAGCCAGCTGCAAACGGCAGACCCTGGGGGCTTGTTTATGTGTAAACATCTTGAAAATCCAGAAAGTTAGGGAAAGGTCAGAAAAACAACAATGTGTCTTGTGACTTGGCAACATTCCACAAACGACTGTATAAAATAAAGCAGAGCGCGCCATTCTGGGCGGCCGCCATGTTTGTCTTGTCTTGTGTTGTCTTGTGTGTTCATTCCTTTGTTTAGGAAAAACGCAGACCCCAACAATCAGTGCTAACACTTTCCTGTAGCATCTTAATGTCATACTAAATTCGACAGAACCAAGGAGTTAGAGTAGTGATTCTCAACCTTCACTGCACAGTTGAATCACCTGAGAGCTACAAAAAATAAAATACTAATGCCTGTAGCCCAACCTCACAGATTCCGATTTAATTGACCTGGCTTTGAATATCAGGATTTGTTTTCAATGTTAAAATTTTTAATTAGTAGAAAAATATTTCAGACATATATTGTAGGAATAATATACCACCAAGTGAGATTCATTTCAGGAATTCAATGTTGATGTTCCTGAATATCAGGATTTTTTAAAACTCCTGGGGATACTGTTGTGCAACTAGGATTGAGAAACACTGAGTGGGACACTGGTCTCAAAATGGCCCTGGACTGGAAAAGAGGAGTAAGTACTCACTTTTTTATTCCTCAGCAGTCCTGCAGAGTCTAAGTGCAGGGTGGTACTCACCTTTTTCATAGGCAAACAGCCAGAAGACTTGAAATCTCTCTATCAGTTTAGTTTATCCAGATGACCTTCTTCCCAGCTCCTTGAGTACCCTAGGTGTAAATTAAAGAGACAGACACACAGCATGTGTGATTTTCTCCAAGGAAGGGGTCTGTCAGTGAAATGGGCATGTTTTCAAACACCAGAAGGGATCTCAGTGCTCTTCTCATTGCACATTGAAAGTCTAATAAAGAGCGCTGCTATATCTTGAAGAAATTACCTCATTGATTTTTGGAAGGAAAAAATCATTGAAGATAAAATGTAATGAAAACACATAGAAATGTAAAGCGCTAAAACTAAATAAGGAAATATGTAAACACATTATGGCAGAGTGAGAAGGTTGGAGCTAAATATACCATTGATATCAGCGAGGATCGTGAAATTGAGGGATGATACATGTGATCACATGATATTAATGAAAATGCTGTTCAAATGATTGAATATTCACATTTCAGTGAGAAAGGTCTACCATGGGGGATAAAAGAGCCTAGGAATTCTAAGTCTACAGTGACTCTGAGTCGAAGCCAAATCAAAGAAAAAGGGCTAAATTTTATGGAGTATATCATGCTATGCCAAACATTTGATTCCTGCAACAGACCTAGGAGGTAGATATTACTAATCCAATTTTGCAGATAGGTAAACTGACATCCCATGAGTATAAGTAAAGGGACAAAAACTTGTAACTTTTTGATAGTAAGACACAGTACAGCATGGTGGCTAAAAGTAGGGACTTCGGTGCTCCAATGCCCAAGTTCATAGTACAATTTCCCAGCTATTTGCTTACTCTTTCCCTACCTCAGTTTATTCATCTATAAAATAGGGATAACAATAATTTCTCCCTCATAGGGTTTTGTGAGGATTAAATTAGTTAATACCTATCCAACCACTTGGAAGGCTAAGACTGCTAAGGCTTAGAAGGATAAGCAGCATATTGTAAGTGTTACCTAAAATTATTATGGCCTGTTATCCTAAAGATAACAGGAAAAGGAATGTATTTCAAGGAGGAGGGCATACCTGTGATATAAACAAGAGAAGAAACAAAAAGTAGCCCAGAAACTCTGAGGAAATGCTAGAAAATTTAAATCATTTAGAAACAGACAAAGGGAGAAAACTAAGCAGGGATAGCCATAGCCCAAAACACTAGGGGTAGAAGTAGCTCTTTACAAGAGAGAGCCAGAGAAACTCAAACCCAGAGGGGGCACCCACAAAGAGCAGGTGTGGGCCAAGAAGTAAGAATAGAGCTGGTCAATGATGGTGCTGCATTCAGAACAGCCAGGCCAGGCTGGGTGCCCTCCAGAATGTGGACAACACAGGGAAGAGATCTCAGAGATTTCTGACACCTAGCCAACTGTATTAGTCAAGTTTTCACACTGCTGACAAAGACATACCCAAGACTGGGCAATTTACAAAAGAAAGAGGTTTAATTGACTTACAGTTCCATGTGGCTTGGGAGGCCTCACAATCATGGTGGAAGCCAAGGAGGAGTAAGTCACATCTTACATGGATGGCAGCAGGCAAAAAGAGAGTTTGTGCAGGGGAACTCCTCTTTTTAAAACCAACATATCTCATGAGACTTATTCACTATTGCGAGAACAGCATGAGAAAGAACTGCCTCCATGATTCAATTACCTCCCACTGGGTCCCTCCCATGGTACATGGGAATTGTGGGAGTTACAATTCAAGATGATATTTGGGTAGGGACACAGAGCCAAACCATATCACCAGCCAACACTAAGAACTGAAGTCTGAATAAAGGAACATCCTGTCTGTCCTGAGCCCCTGATTTGGGTATAGAGGTCTAAGAGAAATGCAAAATAGAGTATGAGAGAAATCCAGGTTCCCAAAACAGATGTGGAGAAAATAAACCCAACCAAGGCATTGCCTCCCAGCAGGAAAATAAATAAATTACTCCACTACCCAAGTAAATCTCCCCTCATTTGGCAAAGGGAGGGCTCCCCACAGACAAGGCCACCTGACCAAGGCCCAAAACTACATGTGAATACTGGATGTCAGCAATGATATTCAAAGAAAATATAATTTACTCCAAACTGACACCAGGAGTTACACAAAATCTAAGTAGAAAAAATTGAGAAAGTTGTCAACTAAGCACTAGGCTTAGATGACTTTACAGAGGAATAACACATCTAAAGAACAGATGACTTAAACACGATTTAAACACCTCACTGCATAAAAAAGCAAGAAAACTTCCCATATTCTTTTATAAACTAAGCCAATGTTGATATCAAAGCCCAACAAAGATTACGCAAGAAAGAAAACTAGATACTAATATCACATCTGATTTAGTAATGAAAAATTCTAAATGAAATATAGATATATGATATTCAGCAGGACAATTCTCCATTGCCAATGAAGGTTTTATAATCTACCATATTAACTCATGTAATACTTCCTCTGTGCTAGCTTTTGTTCTAAGTGCTCTCTCTCTATATATATATATAATATGTACAATATATATGCATATATATATATAAATTCACTTAATCCTCAGTGAAGACCTATAAGATAGGCACTATTATTATTATGAGTTATGGAGAAGGAAACAGAGGCATAAGAACCTTAAGTGACCTCCTCAAGGTGACAGAGCTAAAGAGTAGCAGAGCTAGGATTTGAACATAGGCAAGGCAGCTCAGAGCCTGTGCACTTCTCCACAATGCTATATTGCCTCTTGTTAAAAAATAATAAGGAAAATGTAATATTGTCATCTGTATAGGTGCTGAAAAGACATTTGGTGAAAGTCAACCTCCATCAAGAATTATTTTTTCTTGGCTATTTTTTTATTGTGATAAAATATACATGATATAAGATTTACCATTTTAACCATTTTTAAGTGTACACTTCAGTGACATAAGCACATTCACATGTTGTGCAGCCATCACCGCCATCCATCTCCAGAACTTTCATCAAGAATTTTTAAAAGTCAAGGTCAAATATATCTATCCCACCATAATGGAGAACTAGAAACATTGTCATTAAAGTCTGAAACAAAGCCAGAGTGTCTACTATTCCTACAATTATTTACCATTGCTCTGGAGCACTGACAGCACAAAAACAGAGGAGAAATTTAAATTAAAACTATAAAAATTGCAAAATGTTTTTATTACCATCATTTGGAGCTGGTTTCAGGATATAGTTCTGAAATATGAAAGAATTAACTGCAAAACATTCATAAATAATAGTAGAATGCAAACATGTGACTAGGTCTGAAATTAATGTACACAAATAATCACCCCATTTACAAACCATAACCAATTAGAATAAATGAAAAAATACCACAACTTAAAGTAGTCTTACATACATGCAAAATACCTAGAAATAAACATAACAAAGTTGTAATAGAAAACTTTCAAATGCCAGTAGAAAGTGCAAAAGAAAGTTTGAAAAATGGAAAGACAAACCATATTCTATGATTAGTAGGTTGGTTATCATAAAAATGTCAAGTGTCCCTAAGTAATGTGATCTTGTTAAGAATAACAATAGAAATTTTGTTCTCAACTCACAAGCAGAGTCTAAAGTTTATCTGGAAAAGAATAAGGCAAAATTATATATAAAAACTCAGAAAATAGACACAAATAAGAAGGAGATAGCATTACTGGACATTAAAAGATGTTATAGAGATAAAAACCATTTAAATGATCAGTGGGGCACAATAGAAGTAGGCCAACTACATATGAACATTTCTTTTAGATAAAGGTGATAGTTTATAACCACAGGGAAGAGGGGGACTGTTCTTAATTTTAGTTAGGCAGTTAGGTAGCCATCTAAACAATAAAATTGGACCCACACATCACATCTTGTACCAAAATAAATTCCAACTTGAAAAAAAATTTCATTTTAAAATTAAATAAAACTGAAAATTAATGGAATACCTTCATAATTTTAGGGAGAGGGTGGTCTTTCTAAATATTAAAAATCCTGAAGCCGTAAGAGAAAATACTGGGAAAATCTATAACCTAATTTTTTGTTTGAAGTCTGCTTAGCAGAAACCACCACAAGCAAAGCCAAAAGACAAATATCAACTTGGGAAATTATCTGCAATTCATACTGTAAAATGCTAATTTCTTTAAAATGTAAAAATTTCCTACAAAACAAGACCAAAAAAAAAAGAAACCAATAGAAAAATAAGAAGGAATATCAACATACAGTTCACCGAAAAGGAAATAGAAGTGGCTTTTAAACATATTTTAAAGACTCAGCCTCACTCATAATGAAAGAAAAGTGTAGCAAAATTATACTAATATATACTAGTTCTTCTATCAGATTGGTGATACTGAGAAGTTTGATAACATGGTCTATTGGAGTGATGAGAAGAAAGTCGTTCTCTCATGATGTTGCTGCTGAGGGTATGAACTGGTAAACTTTCATGGAGGTAGCCTGGAAATATTAATCAAAATTACAAATTTGCATTCCTACTGAGCCAACAGCACGACTTTGGGGAATTTACCATATGGACATTTATACTCCCTTATTTATTGTGGCATTTTTTTGTGATTACAAATGATTGGAAACACTCAAAACATTCAAAGAGGCATGGGTTAAATAAATTAAGGTACATCCATACAAAGCAATACTATACAGCTATAAAAATAATGTGGAAGTCGTTTAGGTGGTGATCTGAAAAAAATCATCAAAACATAATGCTAAGTAAAAGAAAGCACACTGCCATTTGAAAAAAAATATTAAAAAGGGGGAAGAGTATAGAAGACATTATTTGCTACTACATGTATGTTTAGTAGTGTATAAAATAACTCTGGAAGAATACATATGAGAGGGGTAGCAGTTACCTCTGGGACAGGAATTGGGTGGCAGAAACAGTAGTGAGGGAAATGAATTATCATAATTTCAGAATTCCAAGACTAAAAAAGAAATTAAAATAACTTTAAGAAACAGGAATTAAGCATTTAAAATTCTGAGGGAAAGTGATTAGGAACCTATAATTTATGCTTAGCCATACTACAAGTGTAAGAACAAAATACATTTTCAGACACGCAAAAATGCAGATAATTTGCATACATCTGTATGAAAACTGCTTTACAAAAGTTATTCTAGCAAAAAAAAAAAATATTATACATGAAAACTTGAGATAGAAGAAGCAATGGCAATTGACTGTAACCTGAAAGAAGCACTGAAATTTGATGCTTGTAAAATCCTCTCAAGTTTGGTAGCATGGACATTTCTATAGGAAGAACTCCCTGTAGTGAAAAATAGTCACATAAACCTAATACTGCAAGTGCTATTTTGTTTTAATATCTTAAAATTAATCTAAAAGCAAACCCAAAGACAATTTTAGTTACAAAATAAAATTGCATAAATCTAGATTATGTAAAAACAAGAATTTAACAAAATCAGGTGATATCAGCTGGTATGAGCCAAATTCCTCACCTTTCAGAGTGGGACAGTAACAGGCTATATATCAGTCTAATAAGTCAAGGAATGCAATTACATGCTTATTATTTAAAATAATACTATTTAACACCAGAAAAATACTTTTACAAAGGAATCCGTTCGAAGTGTTTACCTCTGGGGAGAAGGGCTGGGAATTGTAGCAGGGGGAAAGGTAATTTTTATTTTTCAATAAGACATTTAATGTGGTTTAGAATTTTACTATGTGCAGTTTTAAAATACCATATGAAAAATAAAAAGGGGGTGAGGAGAGGGAGTAACTTGTTCAAAACCATTATACATGTATTAAGTGATGGCGCTGCATTCCAACCCAGATTCATTAAAGTAAAAAGTCTGGTTCTCAAATTTAGGCAGGCATCAGAATCCCTTGTCAGTTTGCTAAAACACAGATTGCTGAACCCCACTCCTGGAGTTTCTGATTCAGTACATCCAGGATGGTGCCCAAGAACCTGCATTTCTAATGAGTTCCCAAGTGATGGCGATGGTGCTGGTCCAAGAACCAACTTTGAGAACTACACACTATACTATATATAACCTCTATCTGTGAGGTCACCAACTTGGAAAAATAATTATTTTTAATGTATCACTAGTTTTGACCACAGTGCTTTGGTTATTGTCTTTTTGGGCTAGAAGAGGAATGTGGAGTTGGTTTTTCTATTTCTGCCTCCACGGACACCAGAGAAAAGAAAATCTTTGAATCAACCTATTATTTAAGTGACTTCTCCCACCAGCAGAGAGAACTCTATGTCCAACTGCCTTCAATTTCTGCATTTCTGCTTATGAGACCTATGTAACCGCCAGGCCCACGAGTGAGACCTTACCCAACAGACCGAGAAAAAGAAAAGAAAGAAATTATCTCAGGATTAACATGTGTTTACACATATTCAGTGACTGGCAAGTAATAGTTACCATGTCACTATGGAAATCCCTGTGCAATCTTAACAGCACACTGAATGGTTTGGAGGAAGCTTCTGTCTAAGGAGTTGAGTTGAAAACTTAATTTAAATGATATAAAACCGCAGTGTTATCATCGCAGCCCTGCACAAAGCAGACGATAGAAAACATCACAATTTTACAAATATGATATCTGTCTTAAGCCCTTATCCCTTCTCTTATGTCCACACATTTCTCTTTATTTTTTTCAATTTTTATTTTTTTATTTCAATTGATTTTGGGGGAACAGGTGGTGTTTGGTTACATGAATAAGTTCTTTAGTGGTGATTTCTGAGATTTTGGTGCACCCATCACCCGAGCAGTGTACACTGTACCCAATGTATAGTCTTTCATCCCTCGCCACCCCCCATCCTTTCCCTGAGTCCCCAAAGTCCAATGTATCATTCTTATGCCTTTTTGTCCTCATAGCTTAGCTCCCATATATGAATGAGAACATACAATGTTTGGTTTTTCATTCCCGAGTTACTTCACTTAGAATAATAGTCTCCAATTCCATCCAGTTTGCTGTGAATGCTATTATTTCATTCCTTTTTATGGCTGAGTAGTATTCCATGGTGTGTGTGTGTGTGTGTGTGTGTGTGTGTATGTATGTGTATGTATGTGTGTGTGTATATATAATGTGTATATGTATATGTATATATAATATTTTCATATACCATATATATCATATTTTCTTTATCTACTCATTGATTGATGGGCATTTGGGCTGGTTCCATATTTTTACAATTGCAAATTATGCTGCTATAAACATGCATGTGCAAGTATCTTTTTCGTATAATGACTTATTTTCTTCTGGATAGATACCTAGTAGTGAGATTGCTGGATCAAATGGCAGATCTGTTTTTAGTTCTTTAAGGATGCTCCACACTGTTTTCCATAGTGGTTGTACCAGTTTACATTCCCATCAGCCGTGTAGAAGTGTTCCCTTTTCACTACATCCATGCCAACATCTATTAGTTTTTTATTTTTTTGATTATGGCCATTCTTACAGGAGTAAGGTGGTATAGCATTTTGGTTTTGATTTGCATTTCCCTGATCATTAATGATATTGAGCATTTTTTCATATGTTTGATGGCCACTTGTATATCTTCTTTGAGAATTGTCTATTCACGTCCTTAGCCCACTTTCTGATGGGATCATTTGTTTTTTTCTTGTTAATTTGTTTGTGTACCTTGTAGATTCTGGATATTAGTCCTTTGTCAGATGTATAGGTTGTGAAGATTTTCTCCCACTCTATGGGTTGTCTGTTTACTCTGCTGATTATTTCTTTTGCTGTGCAGAAGCTTTTAAGTTTAATTAAGTCCCATCTATTTATCTTTTTGTTACATTTGCTTTTGGGTTCTTGGTCATGAATTATTTGCCTAAGTCAATGTCTAGATGGGTTTTTCTGATGTCGTCTTCTAGAATCCTTATGGTTTCAGGCCTTAGATTTAAGTCTCTGATCCATCTTGAGTTGATTTTTGTATAAGGTGAGAGATGAGGTTCCAGTTCTATTCTTCTACATGTGTCTTGCCAATTATCCCTGCACCATTTGTTGAATAGGGTGTCCTTCCCCCGATGTTATGTTTTTGTTTGCTCTGTTGAAGATCAGTTAGCTGTAAGTATTTGGGTTTATTTCTGGATTCTCTATTCTCTTCCATTGGTTTATGTGCCAATTTTTATAGCAGTATCATGCTGTTTTGGTGACTATGGCCTTATAGGACAGCTTGAAGTTGAGTAATGTGATGCCTCCAGATTTTTTCTTTTTGCTTAGTCTTGCTTTGGCTATGTGGGCTCTTTTTTGGTTCCACTTGAATTTTAGAATTGTTTTTTCTAGTTCTCTGAAGAATGATGGTGATATTTTGCTGAGAATTGCATTGAATTTGTAGATTGCTTTTGGCAGTGTGATCATTTTTGCAATATTGATTCTACCCATCCATGAGCATGGGATGTGTTTTCATTTGTTTGTGTCATCTATGATTTCTTTCAGCAGTGTTTTGTAGTTTTCCTTGTAGAGGTCTTTCACATCCTTGGTTAGGTATATTCATAAGTATTTTATTTTATTTTTCTTTTGCAGTTATTGTGAAAGGGGTTGAGTTCTTGATGTGATTCTCAGCCTGGTCACTGTTGGTGTATAGCAGAGCTACTGACTTCTGTACATTAATTTTGTATCCTGAAACTTTGCTGAATTCACTTACCCATTGTAGGAGCTTTTTGGATAAGTCATCTAGGTATATGATCATATTTTCAGCAAACAGCGACAGTTTGACTTCCTTTTTACCACTAGATGCCTTTTATTTCTTTCTCTTGTCTGATTGTTCTGGCTAGAAATTCCAATACTATGTTGAACAGAAGTGGTTAGAGTAGGCCGGGCGCGGTGGCTCAAGCCTGTAATCCCAGCACTTTGGGAGGCCGAGACGGGCGGATCACGAGGTCAGGAGATCGAGACCATCCTGGCTAACACGGTGAAACCCCGTCTCTACTAAAAAATACAAAAAACTAGCCGGGCGAGGTGGCGGGCGCCTGTAGTCCCAGCTACTCGGGAGGCTGAGGCAGGAGAATGGCGTAAGCCCGGGAGGCGGAGCTTGCAGTGAGCTGAGATCCGGCCACTGCACTCCAGCCCGGGCGACAGAGTGAGACTCCGTCTCAAAAAAAAAAAAAAAAAAAGAAGTGGTTAGAGTGGGCATCCTTGTCTTGTTCCAGTTCTCAGGGGGAATGCTTACAACTTTTCCCCATTGAGTATAATGTTGGCTGTGGGTTTTTCATAGAGGCTTTTATTACCTTAGGCTATGTCCCTTCTATGCTGATTTTGCTGAAGGTTTTAATCATAAAGGGTGCTGGATTTTGTCAAATGCTTTTTCTGCATCTATTGAGATGATCATGTGATTTTTGTTTTTAATTCTATTTATGTGGCGTATCACATTTATTGACTTATGTATTTTAAGCCATCCCTGCATCCCTGGTATGAAACCCACTTGATCATGGTGGCTAATCTTTTTGATATGCTGTTGGATTTGGTTCACTAGTATTTTGTTGAGGATTTTTGCATCTATGTTCATCAGGGATATTGGTCTGTAGTTTTCTTTTTTTGTTATGTCCTTGCCTGGTGTTGGTATTAGGGTGATGCTAGCTTCATGGAGTGATTTAGGGAGGATTCCCTCTTTCTCTGTTTTGGAATAGTGTCAATAGGATTGGTACCAATTATTCTTTGAATGTCTGATAGAATTCAGTGGTGAATCCATCTGGTCCTTGACTTTCTTGTTGTTGTTGGCATTTTTTAAATTACCATTTCTATCTCACTGCTTGTTACTGGTCTGTTCAGAGATTCTATACCTTCCTAATTTAATCTAGGAGGGTTGTAAATTTCCAGGAATTTATTCATCTCCTCTAGGTTTTCTAGTTTATGCATGTAAAGGTGCTCATAGTAGCCTTGAATAATCTTTTGTATTTCTGTGGTATCAGTTGTAATATCTCTCATGTCTTTTCTAATTGAGCTTATTTGGACGTTCTCTCTTCTTTTCTTGGTTAATCTTGCTAACGGTCTATCAATTTTATTTATCTTTCAAAGAACCAGCTTTTGTTTCATTTACCTTTCGTATTTTTTTTGTTTGTTTCAATTTCATTTAGTTCTTCTCTGATCTTTGCTATCTCTTTTGTTCTGCTGGGTTTGGGTTTGGGTTTGGATTGTCCTTGTTTCTCCAGTTCTGTGAGGTGTGACCTTAGATTGTCTATTTGTGTGCTTTCAGATTTTTTGATGTAGGTGTTTATTGCTAGGAAATTTTCTCTTTGCACCACTTTTGCTGTATCCCAGAGGTTTTGATAGGTTGTGCCACTAATATCATTCAGTACAAATAATTTTTAAATTTCCTCTTGATTTCACTGTTGACCCAACAATCATTCAGGAGCATACTATTTAACTTCCATGTATTTGCCTGGTTCTGAGGGTTCTTTTTGGAATTGATTTCCAGTTTTATTCCACTGTGGTCTGAGAGAGTACTTGATATAATTTCAGTTTTCTTAAATTTACTGAGACTTGTTTTGTGGCCTATCATATAGTCTATCCTGGAGAATGTTCCATGTGCTGATGAATAGAATGTATGTTCTGCAGTTGTTGGGTAGAATGTTTTATAAATATCTGCTAGTTCCATTTGTTGTAGGGTACAGTCCATTGTTTCTTTATTGACTTTCTGTCCTGATGACCTCTCTAGTGCTGTCAGTGGAGTATTAAAGTCCCCCACTATTATTGTGTTGACATCTATCTCATTTCTTACATCTAGTAGTAATTGTTTTACAAACTGGGGAGCTCCCGTGTTAGGTGCATATATATTTAGGATTGTGATATCTTCCTGTTGGACTAGTCCTTTTATCATTATATAATGTCCTTCTTTGTCTTTTTAACTTCTGTTGCTTTAAAGTTTCTTTCTTTTTTTTTCCCCCAATGTAAGAATAGCTACTCCTGGCTGGGCGCAGTGGCTCACGCCTGTAATCCCAGCACTTTGGGAGGCCAAGATAGGCGGATCACGAGGTCAGGAGATCGAGACCATCCTGGCTAACACGGTGAAACCCCATCTCTACTAAACATACAAAAAAAAAAAAAGCCGGGTGTGGTGGCAGGTGCCTGTAGTCCCAGCTACTTGGGAGGCTGAGGCAGGAGAATGGTGTGAACATGGGAGGCGGAGCTTGTAGTGAGCCGAGATTGCACCACTGCACTCCAGCCTGGGTGACAGAGCAAGACTCTATCTCAAAACAAAACAAAACAAAAAAATAATAGCTACTCCTGCTCGCTTTTAGTGTCCATTTGCATGGAAAACCCTTTCTACCCCTTTACCTTAAGTTTATGTGAGTCCTTATGTGTTAGATGAGTCTCCTGAAGACAGCAGAAACTTGGTTGGTGAATTCTTATCCATTCTGCTATTTCATATCTTTTAAGTGGAGCATTTAGGCCATTTACATTCACTGTTACTATTGAGATGTGAGGTGCTATTCTATTCACTGTGCTATTTTTTGCCTAAATACCTTGTATTTTTTGTTTTTTATAGTATAGTATAGTATAGTATAGTATAGTATAGTATAGTATAGTATAGTATAATACAGTATAGTGTTATTGTTATATAGGTCCTATGAGATTTATGCTTTAAGGAGGTTCTATTTTGGTGTATTTCAAGGATTTGTTTCAAGATTTAGAGCTCATTTCAGCAGTTCTTGTAGTGCTGGCTTGGTAGTGGCAAATTCTCTCAGGATTTGTTTGTCTAGAAAAGACTGTATCTCTCCTTCATTTATGAAGCTTAGTTTCATTGGATACAAAATTCTTGGTTAATAATTGTTTTATTTAAGGAGGCTAAAAGTAGGACCCCAATTGCTTCTAGCTTGTAGAGTTTCTGCTGAGAAATCTGCTGTTAATCTGATAGGTTTTCCTTTATAGGTTACCTGATGCTTTTGCCTCACAGCTCTTAAGATACTTTCCTTGGTCTTGATTTTAGATAACCTGATGACTATGTGCCTGGGCAATGATCATTTTGTGATGAATTTCCCAGGTGTTCTTTGAGCTTCTTGTATTTGAATGTCTAGATCTCTAGCAAGGCCAGGGAAGTTTTCTTCGATTATTCCCTCAAATACATTTTCCAAACTTTTAGATTTCTCTTCTTCCTTGGGAACTCCAATTATTCCTAGGTTTGGATGTTTAACATAGTCCCAAACTTCTTGGAGGCTTTGTTCATTTCTTTTTATTCTTTTTTTCTTTGTCTTTGACAGATTGGATTAATTCAAAAGCCTTGTCTTCAAGCTCTGAGATTATTTCTTCTGCTTGTTCAATTCTATTGCTGAGGCTTTCCAATTCATTTCACATTTCTCTAAGTGTGTCCTTGATTTCCAGAAGTTGTGATTGCTTTTTATTTATGCTATCTATTTTACTGAAGAACTTTGCTTTCACATCCTGTATCACGTTTTTGATTTATTTAAGTTGGACTTCACCTTTCCCTGATGCCTCCTTGATTAGCTTAATAATCAGCTTTATGAATTCTTTTTCTGGCAATTCAGAGATTTCATCTTGGTTTGGATCCATTGCTGGTGAACTGGTATGATCTTTTGGGGGTGTTAAATAACCTTGTTTCATCATATTACCATAATTATTTTCTCTGATTCCTTCTGATTTGGGTAGACTATGTCAGAGGGAAGATCTGGGATTCAAGGGCTGCTGTTCAGATTCTTTTGTCCCATGGGGTGTTCCCTTGATGTGGTGTTCTCCCACTTCCCCTAGGAATGGGGCTTCTTGAGAGCTGAGCTGTAGTGATTGCTTTTGCTCTTCTGGGTCTAGCCACCCAGTGGAGCTACCGGGCTCCATGCTGGTACTGGGGAGTGTCTGCAGAGTCCTGTGATGTGATCTGTCTTCAGGTCTCGCGGCCATAGATATCAGCACCTGCTCCTGTGGAGCTGGCAGGGGAGTGAGGTGGAATCTGCGAGGGTCCTTCGTTGTGTTTTTGTTTAGTGTGCTTGTTTTGTGTTGATTGTCCTCCAGCCAGGAGGTGGCACTTTCAAGAGTGCATCAGCTGTGGTCCTATAGGGAGGATGCCCTAGGGACACCTGGTTAAGTATTCAGGTTTCTCAGGTGGTGGGCAGGGCCATAGAGCTCCCAAGAGTTTATGACGTTTGTCTTCACCTACCAGGGTAGGTAGAGAAGGATCACCAGATGGGGGCCCGGAATAGGCATGTCTGAGCTCAGCCTCTCTTTGGGTGGGGCTTGCTGCAACTGCTGTGGGGGATGGGGGTATGGTTCCCAGTCCAGTGGAATTATACTCTCAAGGGCATTATGGTTGCCTCTGCTGGGTCATACAGGTCACCAGGGAAGTGGGGGAAAGCCTGGAGTCCACAAGCCTCACCCTGCTCCCTTGCAGCCCACAGTCCTACTGGCTCCCTTGCAGCCCACGGCCTACTGGCCGTGCCCTCCCCAACAGCACTGAGTCTATTTCCAGGCAGCTGGTGACCAAGGCTGAGAACTTGCACCAGATTACGAGCCTCCCTGTTGAGAAAGCAAGCTGACTCACAGTTTTTTAGTGTCTCAGGGAGCCTGCAGTGGTGATCCAGTTCCTTCAAAGGATCTGTGGATTTTCCAGGCTTTCCTGGTATACTCCTACAATAGTTCTTGGAGCAAAAGTTCACACTGTGAATCTCCACATGCTGCCCTGTCCGTCTGAGTGAGAGCTACAAGCTAGTCCTGCCCCCTATCCACCATCTTCCTGTTTAAGCCTCCACATTTGTCTTTAAATAATTAGGCATTTTGGTCACTGATTTTTTTGTTATATATATCATCACCTTCCTGTGAAAAATATTACCCTTCACAACAGTTCACATCAGAAAAACAAATGCTTTCATCTTCAGTAAAACATATTGTAAATTACTGAATTTGGAAGCCTTGCCTTTAAAAGTGGGGCATGTAAAATGTTGTTGGCAGTTTAGTAAAGATTAGTTCAGCGTGTTTATTCTGATTAGCAACAAGGGCTTCACAAACATTAAGACATGGAATGCCAATAAATCAATTACTCTATAGGAGCAAATCAGAAGGTACATTAACTTCCTTGAACCACTAGGCTACCAATTAGTAACAGACTGCCTCTTTGTGCTTATTGGTGACCCACAGGAGATAATGTCACCCCTGAGGTGTTTAATACATTCCCAGGGTGGGATCCAACAAATCATCATCATTGTTATTTATTAGAATTATAAAATTGCCCCTTTCCTAGTCATACACATCAGGGAGCCAGTGCAAAACTAAAGTGTTTGCAAATAAGTAAATTGAAATTACAAAAAGTAATTGATGGTATTTTTGTAGTTTATTAGTTAAGGTAATGCTAGCTGCTGATAACAAGAATAAGTAAAATGGCTCAGATGCTATGGAAGTCATTTTTCAAAAATCTATGTTCTAAAAGAGCGGCCCCTAATCAACAGGTGGTTGTCTTCTGTGATGGTTAATTTTATGTGTCAACTTGGCTAAACCAAAGTACCCAGATGTTTGGTCAAATACTAGTCTAGACGCTGCTGTAAAGGTATTTGTAAGATGAGATTAATATTTAAATCAGGAGACTTTGAATAAAGCATATTATGCTCCATAACATAAGTGGGCCTCACTCAATTAGTTGAAAGCCTTAAGAGAAAAAAACTGACTTCCCCCAAGAAAGAGGGAATTCTACTGCAGACTGCCCTTGTACTTGAGCTGCAACATCAACTCTTTCCTGGGTCTCCAGCCTGCTGGCCTACCTCAGCAAGTTTTGGACTGTCAGCCTCCACAAATGTATGAGCCAATTTCTTAAAATCAATCAATAAATAAATGAATAAATAGATCTCTTCCAAATACATACATATGTGTGTGCATATATAAATATATAGAGAGACATATGTATACATTTGTGTATATATACATCTATATGTATATACACGCACACACATACATGTATACACACACATATCCTATTGATTCTGTTTCTCTGAAGAACATTAACTAATATAATAGATCTTCCAAGGCATGATTCAGGAACCAAGGCTCCTTCTATCCTGTGGCTCTGTCATCTTCAGTATGTGACTCTCAAGATTTCTATGGTTGTCTACCCTGTGACAGAAAGAGAAAGAGCATGGAGGAATGTATATAGGAATTGTTCACAGGCTACCCTGCTCATATTTCATTGACTAGAAGTCACATAACTACTCCTACCTGCAAAGTATGCTGGAAAATGTAGCCTACTTGTATGCTTGGGAAGGAAAAGAGGACATGGATTTTGGTGAGCAACTAACACTGCCTTGCTGGCTACTATCTTTTGAATGAATTTTACCATCCCCACACTGAATTCCATTACCAAATGAGTGCTATCTAAAGATACACAGATCTAATAAATACCAAAAATCACACTTTAGACAATAGGTTTTCACCCTCAGAAGTGCATCAGTCCCCAGGAGGGTAGTCTGGGTGCCATTTTTTGAGGATCATTCACCACCTTGCCATATGTTGCTAACATTTCTCATCTATCATGCCCAATCTCTTCTCCAAAGATTAAGACAACTTCCTGAAAGAAAAAGATGAGAATGCCCTCACCCTAGTCTGCTCCAAGACAAGGACCTCTCTTTTACCTCGCCATTATATTCACCATTTCTTCCCTGCAATCAACTATAAATTTGATGACATAGAAATAATTCCATCAATATTTTTTGAAAAACAAGAAAATAAATGAATGAATGACAAGATTCCTTAAATTAAGTAATTATATATTTAGGATCCAGTTAAATTCCAGAAATTCTCTACAAATTTGTTATTACTTTATGGAGAAGGAAATTGTATTCTTAAAAAGTCAGTATTTTGTTTAAGGCCATATAACTAATTATCAACAGAGTTCAGAAAAGAAAGTTTCCCAATTCCCAGCCCACTGGGTATAGTTTGGAAGCCTTGCCTTTAAAAGTGGGGCATGTAAAATGTTGTTGGCAGTTTAGTAAAGATTAGTTCAGCATGTTTATTCTGATTAGCAACAAGGGCTTCACAAACATTAAGACATGGAATGCCAATAAATCAATTACTCTATAGGAGCAAATCACTTTAGAAGGTGCATTAACTTCCTTGAACCACTAGGCTACCAATTAGTAACAGACTGCCTCTTTTTGCTTATTGGTGACCCACAGGAGATAATGTCACTCCGAGGTGTTTAATACATTCCCAGGGTGGAATCCAACAAATCATCATTGTTATTTATTAGAATTATAAAATTGCCCCTTTCCTAGTCCTACAGTATAGTATAGTGGTTCTAGGCAGAAAATTACAGATAACATATCAATTTATATCCTCATATAAATAATCACATACTTAAATGTTATATCATCATATAATTATTAGTGATTCATATAAATTATTGTTTAGTAGGAGGATATATCAAAACATCTATTTATGTCTACCCCCAAAAATCTTTATGCCCAAAGCCATCTATCTCTTGGTATGCCAACTACCTCTGTGTTCTATTTGGTATTGTGTCCTTTTTGGCCACTGTTTCACCCAGGTCCCACCTTGTCTTCTTCCTGCCATTCTTCTCCGTAGATCTTTACATGACTCCCAATCTGCGTAACTGCTCCTGGCAGAGCTAAAACACCAGAAGAGAGGGATAATGAAAAGGGGCAGGTAATGTCTGCTCAAATGTGCATCACCAAGTGGAGGTTAATCTGACCATGTTCTCACCTTCAGACAATCCATCTCAGTCAGATTCTCTGCTTTTCCAAATTCCCAGTGAATCATTTTTCTCATTCATTGGGGAAGAAACCAAAAGTGCCCCTATGCGTGATAAGGAAATATATGATCAGGGTGTTAGAAGTTTGTGTTCATCTGTTCTTGTATTGTCAAAGAGTGGTGATGATAGGATTCATTACCCGCTGACTGAAGAGCCCTTGGGCCCTGAATAACCAGCAGTGATTCCCAGGGAGTATGCTGTGGTCTTGGACTCTGAAACATGCTGGCTTCAGGGGTGACCCATCACATTCCCAGCTTTGGTGGCTACAGTGAAAGTCTCCTTCCATTTGAGAACAGCAGAGGAAAAAGTAAAGGGGGCTTTTTCTTGTACCCTAGGTACCAGCTCATCCACAGTGGAGTAGAGCAACAAGTAGGCTCTTGGGTCTTCAAGTCCAGGCCTAGACTCTTGGACAGCATTTCTGGACCTGCCCTGGGAAAAAGGGGAGCTCACTTCCCTGAAAGGGAGTCCCAGGCCTGGCAGCATTCAGCACAAGCTGACAAAAGAGCCTTTTGACTTTAAGTGAATACTGGCAGACGCCTGGCAGAAGCCCCCTTAAACCAGTGGTGGTGGTGGCCACAGCGAGAGGCTCTTCTGCCTATGGAAAGGGAGGGAAGAAAGGG
This sequence comes from Rhinopithecus roxellana, assembly GCF_007565055.1. Taxonomy (NCBI): domain Eukaryota; kingdom Metazoa; phylum Chordata; class Mammalia; order Primates; family Cercopithecidae; genus Rhinopithecus; species Rhinopithecus roxellana. The sequence continues at coordinate 86,535,916 of NC_044555.1, read as the reverse complement.
AAAGACGTTATTGTGATCTGAGGGCCAGCTTAGCCACAGTAGACTAGAACATCGGGTAAATTACTAAGGTTTTTTGTTGTAATCCCTGGCTCCCAGACAGCATCTCTGGACATGCCCAGAGCCTGGGGGAAACTTGCTGCCCTGAAGGGAAGAGCCTTGGGCAAGACCCAGAGCTGTGGTGGCTTCAGGTCTGACCCAGCACAGTCCCAGTGGTGGTGACAATAGGGGTGCCTGCATCACCACACCCCCAGTTCAAGGTAGCTCAGCACAGAGAGACTCCATTTGTTAGGGAGAAAGTAAGGGAAAATAACAAGACCCTCTGCCTAGCAATCCAGAGAATTCTTTCAGATTTTATCAAATACCACCAAGGTGGTACCTCTGGAAGTCTGCAAAAGCCACAGTATTATTGGGCTTGGGGCCTAAGTCTCTTTGAATACCAGGAAAGCCTTCCCAAGAACGACAGGCACAAAAAGCCCAGACTGTGAAGTCTACAATAAATACCTAACTCTTCAATGCCCAAACACTGACATACACCTACAAGCATCAACACCATCCAGGAAAACATGAACTCAAGAAATTAACTAAGTAAGGCACCAGGGACCAGTCATGGAGAAGCAGAGATATATGACCTTTCAGACAGAGAATTCAAAATAAGTGTTTTGAGGAAACTCAAAGAAATTCAAGATAACACAGAGAAGGAATTCAGAATTCTATCAGATAAATTTAACAATCAGATTAAAATAATTAAAAGGAATCAAGCAGAAATTCTAGAGTTGAAAAATGCAATTCACTTGCTTAAGAATGCATCTGAGTCTCTTAATAGTGGAATTGTTCAAGCAGAAGAATTAGTGAGCTTGAAGACAGGCTATTTGAAAATACACAGTCAGAAGAGACCAAAGAAAAGAGAATAAAAAGCAATGAACCATGCCTACAATATCTAGAAAATAGGCTCAAAAGGACAAATTTAAGAGTTATTGGCCTTAAAGATGAGCTACAGAAAGAGATAGGGGTAGAAAGTATATTCAAAGGGATAATATCATAGAACATCCCAAACCTAGAGAAAGACATTAATATCCAAATACAAGAAGGTTAGAGAACACCAAACAGATTTAACCCAAAGAAGGCTACCTCAAGGCATTTAATAAACTCCCAAATGTCAAGGATAAAGAAAGGATCCTAATAGCAGCAAGAGAAAAGAAAGCTATCCTAAGCAAAAAGAACAAAACTGGAAGAATCACATTACCTGACTTCAAATTATACTACAGAGCTGTAGTAACCAAAAACAGCATGGTACTGGCATAAAAACAGACACACTGACCAATGGAACAGAATAAAGAACCCAGAAACAAATCCACACACCTACACTGAATTCATTTTTGACAAAGGTGTCAAGAACCTACATCAGGGAAAAGATAGTCTCTTCAATAAATGGGCTGGGAAAACTAGATATCCATACACAGAAGAATGAAATTAGACCCCTATCTCTTGTCATATAAAAAATCAAATCAAAGTGGATTAAAGACTTAAGACCTCAAACTATGAAACTACTAAAAGAAAATACCGGGGTAACTCTGCAGGATATTGGTCTGGGCAAAATCTTCTTGAATCATACCCCACAGGCACAAGCAACCAAAGCAAAAATGGACAAATGGGATCACATGAACTTAAAAAGCTTTTGCACAGCAAATGAAACATTCAACAAGGTGAAAAGTCAACCCACAAAATGGAAGAAAATATTTGCGAACTACCCATTTGACAAGTGACTAATAACCAGATTATATAAGGAGCTCAAACAACTGTGTAAGAAAAAAGTCTAATAGTCCGATTTTAAATGGGGAAAATATATGAATAGTCACTTCTCAAAAGAAGACACAGAAATGGCAAACAGTTATATAAAAAGGTGTTCAGCATCACTGATCATCAGAGAAATGCAAATGAAAACTACAATGAGATAGCATCTCACCCCAGTTAAAATGTCCTATTCCAAAAGACAGACAATAGCAAATGCTGGCAAGGATGTGGAGAAAAGGGAACCCTTGTACACTGTTTGCGAGAATGAAAATTAGTACAACCATTATGCAGAATAATTTAGAAGTTCCTCCAAAAACTAAAAATTGAGCTACTATATGATCGAGTAATCCCACTGCTGGGTTTATATCCAAAAGAAAGGAAATCAGTATATTGAAGAGATATCTGCATTCCCATGTTTATTGCAGCACTGTTCAAAATAACCAAGATTTGGAAGTAACCTAAGTGTCCATCAACAGATGAATGGATAAAGAAAATATGGTACTTTTACACAATGGAGTAATATTCAGTAATAAAAAAAATGTGATCCTGTCATTTGCAACAACATGGATGGAAGTGGAGGTCATTATGTTAAGTGACATAAGGTAGGGACTGAAAGACAAAAATCACATGCTGTCACTTATTTGTGGGATCTAAAAATCAAAACAGTTGAATTCATGGAGATAGAGAATAGAAGGATGATTACCAGAGGCTGGGAGGGAAATTGGTGGTGGGGGGAAGGACAGGTGATGGTTAAGGTGTCAAAAAAATAGAATGAATTAATGAGACCTAGTATTTCATAGCACAGCAGGGAGACTATAGTCCATAATAATTTAAGTTTACATTTAAAAATAACTAAAAGAGTATATAATTGGATTGTTTGTAATACAAAGGAGAAATGCCTGAATGGATGGATATCCAATTTTGCATGATGTGATTATTATACACTGCATACCTGTACCAAAATATCTTATGGACCCCATAAACATACACACCTACTTTGTACCCACAACAATTAAAAATCAAAATATCAAAAAAAAAGAGTGGTGATGATAATGACAGCCAGGCTATTTACAATGGCTCACACCTGTAATCTTGGCTACTTGCTGGGCTGAGCCCAGGAGTTCAAAAATAGCTTGAGCTATGTCAAAATAATAATAATAATAATAACAATTAGTATTTTTTGAGAACTTGCTATCAGCCAGGCACTGATGAATTGCATTGACACACAATGTAGTCTCTTGGAATCACCCAATGCTGTGTATTTGCTGATTGGAGACAAAGGGACAGTCACTGAGGCAGAAGACAGAAAACATTGTGAGGGAGGAAGCAAGAAAGAGAAACCAAGGAAGCTAGACTTTTTAACAGCCTGCTTTTATGGGAACTAATCCATCCCCAGGAAAGCAAGAACTCACTTCTGTGTGAGGTCATTGATCTGTTCACGAGAGATTTGCCCCCATGACTCAAACATCACCAACTAGGCCCCACCTCCCCCAAATGGGAATCAAATTCCTTTTCTTTCTTTCTTTCTTTCTTTCTTTCTTTCTTTCTTTCTTTCTTTCTTTCTTTCTTTCTTTCTTTCTTTCTTTCTTCCTTCCTTCCTTCCTTCCTTCCTTCCTTCCTTCCTTCCTTCCTTCCTTCCGTCCTTTCTTTCTTTCTTTCCTTCTTTCTTTCTTTCTTTCTTTTTTTTCACAGAGTTTTGCTCTTGTTGCCCAAGCTGGAGTGCAATGGCGCAATCTCTGCTCACCCCAACCACCGCCTCCTGAGTTCAAGCGATTCTCCTGCCTCAGCCTCCTGAGTAGCTGGGATTACAGGCATGTAGCACCACGCCTGGCTAATTTTGTATTTTTAATAGAGATGGGGTTTCTCCATGTTGGCTAGGCTGGTCTCGAACTCCCGACCTCAGGTGATCTGCCCGCCTCAGCCTCCCAAAGTGCTGGGATTACAGGTGTGAGCCACCGCGCCCAGCCAGGGAATCAAATTTCAACATGAGTTTTGGTGGGGACAAACTATGTGCCAATGTATCCCAGGTGCCACAGCAAATTGATAGAGGCACCATGGGATATTTTTAATTTTCTTGTGAAACACTGTGGTATCTATCAGATACCATGTGAACTACTAGCTTGAGATAATTTGGTTTCATCATCAGATTGTTACATTCTTTTCGATGATGTCATAGTTTTCAGGCTGGATTTTTAGCATTTGCTATCATAAAGAGCAAGTACCACATGAAAATCAATGTGAAATAAGAAACCCAGGGCTCCCTCTGATATGTACTTTACCCCAGAAGCAGCAGCCCTGTGGACCCAACTGAGATATGCTCAGAAACTAACCCAGTGTGGCCTCTTTTATGCCTACCGATTCTTTCCTAACATCCACTTATATCAAAAAGATATATGAAGACCATCTGAGCTGATGCCTACTGGCTACAGACAAATGCAAATAATGAAAGTAATGAGCCTCCCAGAGGTCTCAAAGATCATATATCTGATCAAAACCATCTCAATGCCTTTATGTCACCTTTCCAACAGTATTCAAGCAGTGGTTCACTCAGTGAGTTTGTTAATTGGTCTTAATTCCCTAGCTGCAAAATATTTTTCTGCCAAGAGTCATGCTCAATGCCTAAGCACACTGGAGCTCACACTTTCAGATTCTTTCAGCTTTCATAGTTGCATTTCTCCTGCAGGAGAGATAGGCTTGTTAACACAAGAGCAGCAGCAGTTTCTGTTCCAAGGAATTATGGAAATGGATTCTGTATCTGGCACTTTTCTGGGATTTCAAGCAACCAAATTTAAAATTATTGTATTAAATCATAGCCTAATGCAATGAATCTCCAGGCAAATTTTAAAGGGGTAAAGTCCTGTTGACAAACTTCATTAATTTTGTCTAAAGATGAAAATAAAAGAAAAAATGGAGCAGAAAACATCTAAAGAGATGCGACCCCAAAATAAGGGTTCATTTAAAGCTTTCCATTCAGTAAGTAGAGCAAGTGATTGACTCCTTCAGCAAAGGGCAGAGAATTTGCTAACTTATGAAACCACTGAATATTGGAGATGGAAGGGGTCTTCGGGTTTCCCATGTTTCTTATTTTCAGATCAGAAAACTGTGACCGGAGGGATAAGTGAGGAAGCATGGTATAAAGAAAACATTAGTTTTAGCATCATAGTAACATGAGTGCTAATCTCAGGTCATCAGTGACCACCTTGGAAATGCTCCAGGGCTTCCTCAACTCCTTGATCTGTGGTGTCTCCTTTGCTGGAGTCACTAACATCTCCATCACAGAGTGGTTGAGGGTTTCCTATGTGATGGCACAAGGCCCAGCACATGGTCAAAACTAGACCTTCCCATCACTTTTTTATTTCTTTGCCCAAAGCACACTTGAGACAGAACAGAGAATGAACCATAGGGCTCCATTCCCTAGTCTAATTCTCTGTCTGTTCCCTGGATACACCCAGAATCTCTGCCCCTCTTGGCAGTTGTTTAGACTAAAATATCTTCGACCAATAATATCACAAGGGTGTCTTTATGCCAAGATGCTGGTCATGAAATTCTAAGAGGATCAAACCCTGTGGGTTCTTCTCCCAGATATAAGGACAGATGTGTGTTATTCACTTCTCATTCCCTACCCTGGTCCACATCCTGACTCAAGGACATTTCCAGATGACCAACTTGATTTCCTCAAACATGATGTTTCTCAGAGGTTGAAGAAGAAACATAATCTACAGAAAACTGGAAAACAGTGGTGTTGTAATAACAATTTGTTTCTTCCATTCTGGCATTCCTCCAAACAGACCAAAATCAATCTACTTTTCATTTTTTCAGGGAAATTCATTTTTGTAAATGTATCAGACCAGAGCAGGGAAACTTATTTTGTATTAATACAGAAGTGCTACTTCTAACGATAAAATAAAAAAAAAAGAAAGAAGGAGGGAAGGAAAGAGGGAGGGAGGGGGAGAAGGAAGGAAGCATGGAATGAGGGAGGGAAGGAAGGAAGGAAGGAACGAACGAACAAACGAACGAACGAAGGAAGGAAGGAAGGGGATTGAGTCGAGACTGGAGGGATAAGTGAGGAAGTATGGTGGTATTAATTCAAAATAAACTTTAGCAAGAAAAGATGAAAGTTTGTTGGGAGGGAAAGAGAAAGAAAAAAGAGAAAAGAGAAAACAATAGGAAAGAGTAATTACAGCAAGATATTTCCCAAATCATAAGATGAAAGCAGAAAGACAGCTAAAGCAGGCTTCCCCTTCCACTCTCACCCCTTACCTCATTTTCTCCCCTTACTTTCACACTCCTTGCCATTGCCAACATTGTTTGCCCCACTTGGAAAAGTCTCTCTCAAGTACTCTGCTTATTCAAATCCTGCCCATGCTTTAGGGCACAACCTGAATCCCAGCTATTCTGCAAAGCCATTCCTGATCTCTCTGCATAGAAGAGAACTGTCCCTTCTCTCTTAAATTCAATTGGGACACTCACTGAGCTAGCCATTTACTGCCTTCTACTCCAAACTTTTGTTCCTTTTTTAATTACAAAAGAAATATATGCTCATAATAAATCATAAGTAATTTATTTAATATTAAATAAACATTTGCGTATTTCCATAATCGTTTAACAATTAATAAATAAATCACAAAATAATACAGAAATGTTTAGCATAAAGAGTACTAGTCCCTGGCCCTGCTCTCACTAACTGGAAGAAATTGCCCTTGTAGAACTCCATCTATGCACATTTGGAAAAGAAACACACACACAAACACTTCTGTGTGTGGGACATGGGGGTGGGAGTTGGGGAGTGTTTACAGGTATCAGTTGAGATCTCCCTGTCTCTTTAGGGCCTATTAAAATAAACTTGGACTATTTATTTCATGGGCTGTGCATTCTCAAAGTCCTTCCACAGGACTTTGTGGACCTCTGTGACTTCCAAATGCACAACTTGCATTCTCATGGCCGTTTCCATCTCTGAGCTCCTTCTTGCTTGTGCTAACTCAACTTAGTTTGTAGACTTACTTTCCCATCTGACAGATACTACATGTTTTCTGTACCACATTAATCCAGACATGAAACTCAATTCCTTCTTTCATACCTTCAAAAAACCCCACTCCCATAGAGCAATTTGTATATTTAGTAGATATTTCTGAAGATCTTGGGAAACAAAAGGAGGGTTCCCTCTGTAGCAACACAAACTCCTCAAAGTGAACATTAGATCTCTCTGTTCCTACAAGGTCTTCAGCCAGCCATCACCAATGACTTTGACCATGGGAGAAGAAAGAAATGGTTGAATGGCTAATCTAGCCCAGCTGAGTTAGAGACCATAAATCTTTAATGGTATAAGCCCAAAGTTTCTGTGACATTCCTAATCAATATCCAGGTACATAAATACAGGAATATCCAAAAGAAGAATTAGAATCCTCTAGATTTGTGGTTTTCTGCAACAACAAAGCTAAAGAAGAAATTAGTTGAGAGGTTCGGGTTTATAACAAGTTTTTCTTTTCTTTATTGGGTGTGTGTGTATGTGTGTTTGTGTGTGTGTGTGTGTGTGTGTGTTTTACAGAGTGAACAATTCCCCTTGTGAAAGATTGGTTGAAGGACATTCAGACATAGAAATAAACTCCTTCTATACTTTGTCTTTCTCAAGTAATAGCCTCAGGGTTTTCCTTCTCTTCACTCAGGACTTTTAGTAGAAGAACCTTTTTTACTGACTTTACTTTCTCTACTCCTGTTGACTCCTCCACTTACTAAATTTGACTTCAGCCATGCCTCTCCACTTCACTGTAATTTCTCTTACACTATTAGAGTACTTTAATTCTTTGGAGAGCAACTTTCCTCTTGAAATCTCAACTCCCTTGGATACTGCATTCACGTTCTGTTTTGCTTTTTGTCTTAGCCTTCTGACTCCTCTTTTGTAATCTCTGTCACATATTTCTTCTGCTGGTGGTTTAAATATTGATATTCCCTTAGGATTCCTGAGACCCTGTTGGCCCATGGCTCTCTTCTCTTTTCTCTATTGCTGGAGTGATCTTTAGAAATCATAGATCTGATTATACCCCTTCTTGGCTAATGCTTTAATCTTTCATTAGGATAAATTCTAACCCCCCTTAGAATAGAGTCCAACAGTATTTATCATCCATCCTCATTTATCTCTCCAGCCTCATCTCTCATCACTCCACACCCCACACCCAGTAACTTCATGCTGTAGTTGCACAGAATCACTCACAGCTCTTCAAATGTGCCTTGCTCTCTCGTTGCACATACAGCTCATTCTCGCCTAGACATCCTTCCCTTAATTTTTTACCGAGCTTAGGTGTCACCTTGCTTGGAGGACTTTCCAGTCCCCACTCCAGTCAGGGATAGGTGCTGCATCTGAGTAAACCCACTGAACCCTGTCTATCTCTATCATAGCACTTATTACATTGTATTATAATGGTAAGAGTATGTACTTATCTCCTATAACAGACTGAATTCTTTACAGGCATGGATTATATTTTATTAATCTCTCTGTCCCCAGTACCTAGCAAAGTACCTAGCTTAGTCAGAATGAGATAAACTGTGCTGTAGTAAAAAATAACCCCCCAAATTTCAGTGGCAAAGGTTTATTTATCACTCCCACAGAGACTGATTCAGATAAAAAGATGTTTCAAGATATTTCCTCCATGCAATGACTCAGAAATCAAGGCTTCTTACATCTTGTGACTCCAACATTTCAACATATAGCCCCCATGGGCCCTGAGATGAGGGAAGAATGAGTTTGACAGTGTCACACTGACTTTTAAATGCTTCAGAATGGAGATTGCACACATCATTTCACTCACAGCCCACTGGCCAGAAATAGTTGCACAACTTCAATTTAACCACCAGGGAGACTGGAAAATAAAGGGAGAACATGAACTGTTTGGTGAGCACTATAGACATTGCCACAGGTATGTTGAATCAATAAACCCCAGTAAGAACAGTATAAAGTTATAGCTTGGTTCATTCATCAGACAACGATAGAATTCTTGTTGGCACAAGAAGAAATAAAAGGCTAGAGAAAGAAATAAAAGGCATCCAAATTGGAAAATAGAAAATGAAATTATCTCTGTTCATTGATGATATGATCTCATATACAGAAAATTCTGAAGACTCCACACACACACACAAAAAAAAAACTCTTAGATTTGATAAATGAATTCAGTAAAGTTTCAGGATACAAAATCAATGTACAAAAATTAGTAGCATTTCTATACACCAATAATGATCAAGTTGAAACCCAAACCAAGAAGACAATCCCACTTACAATAGCTACACATAAAATAAAATACTTAGGAATATATTTAACTGAGGAGGTGAAAATTCTCTACAAGGAAAACTATAAAACAATGATGAAAGTGATTGTAGATGACACAAACAAACAGAAAAATGTCTCAAGCTCATGGATTGGAAGAATTAATATTTTTAAAATTAAAATAAAATATTGTCCATATTGCCCTAAGTAATCTACAGATTCAGTTCAATCCCTATCAAAATACCAATGTCATTTTTCACAGAATTAGAAAACAAAAATCCTAAAACTTATACAGATCCCCCCAAAAAGGTTCACATAGCCAAAAAACTCCTAAGCAAAAAGAAAAAAGCTGGAGGAATTTACCTTACTTCAAATTATACTACATGGCTATAGTAACCAAAACAGCACAGCACTATTTAATAGACACATAGACCAATGGAACAGACTAGAGAACCCAGAAATAAAGCCACATATGTACAGCTGACTGACCTTTGACAAGGTCAACAAAAACATACACTAAGGAAAGGATACCCTTTTCAATAAACGGTTCTGGGAAAATTTGATTGCCATATGTGGAATGATACTGGACCACTATCTCTCATCATATGCAAAAATTAACTCAAGATGGATTAAAGACTTAAGTTTAAGGCCCCAAACTAAAAATACCAGAAGAAAACCTAGGGAAAACTCTCCTATACATTGGTATAGGCAAAGAATTCATGACTAAGACTCAAAAGCATGGGCAACAAAAACAAAATAGACAAATGGGACTTTGCTTCTGCACAGCAAAAGAAATAATCAACAGAGTGAACAGACAACCTGCAGAATGGGAGAAAATATTTGCAAACTGTGCATCCAACAGGGGACTAAAATTCAGAATTTACAAAAATCTCAAACAACTCAGCAACAACAAAATTAAAAATCCAATAAAAAGTGGGCAAAGGGCATGAAAATATATTTTTTAACGGAAGACATACAAATGGCCAACAAGCATATGAAAAAAAGTGTTCAACATACTAATCATCAGAGAAATGCAAATTAAAGCCCCAGTGATATATCATCTTACACCAGTCAGAATAATTATTATTAAAAAGTCAAAAAATAACAGATGTTGGTGAGGCCGCAGAGAAAAGGGAATGCTTATACACTGTTAGTAGGAACGTAAATTAGTACAATCTCTATGGAAAACAGTATGGATATTTCTCAAATAACTAAAAATAGAACTACCATTAGATCCAGCAATCCCATAACTTGGTATCTACCAAAAGGAAAAGAAATCATTATATCAACAAGATACCTGCACTCATATGTTTATTGCAGTACTAGTCACAATAGCAAAGATATGGAGTCAACTTAAGTTTCCATCAGTGGATGGCTGGATAAAGAAAATGTGGTACATATACAGCATGGAATACTGTGCAGCCATAAAAAGAACAAGATCATGTCTTTCGTGGGAACATGGATGGAGCTGGAGGCTATTATTCTTAGCAAAGTAACTCAGGAACACCAAACCAAGTGCCACATGTTCTCACTTATAAGTGGGAGCCAAATGATGAGAACTTATGAACACAAAGAAAGGAACAAGAGACACTGGGGTCTATTTGAGGGTGGAGGCTGGGAGGAGGGAGAGGAGCAGAAAAAATAAGTATTGGGTACTAGGCTTAGTACCTGAGTGATGAAATGATCTGTACACAAACCCCTATGACAGAGGTTTACCTACATAACAAACCTTCACCCCAAACCTAAAATAAAAGTTAAAAAAAGCAAATGTGGTATATATACATAATTGAATGCTACTCAGCCAAAAATAAAGAATGAAATTATGTCTTTTGCAACAACATGGATGGAACTGGAGATCATTATCTTAAATGAAACAACTCAGAAACATAAAATGAAATACCACATGTTCTCACAGATAAGTGGAAGCTAAATAATGTGTATACATGGACATAGAGTGTAGAATGATAGACCCTGGATACTCCAAAGGGTAGGGAGCAGCAGGGGAGATGGGTGATGAGAAATTACTTCATGGGTACAGTTTACATTATTCTGGCGATGGATACACTAAAAGCCAAGACTTCACCACTACGCAATATATCCATGTAACAAAACAGCACTTGTATCCCTTAAATTTATGCAAATAAAAATTATCTTACTTGTTTTTATTAATCTTTCTTAAATGTATGTATAGCTCACATTTATTTCAATGTTTAATATTAGAACTGTTTTGGGTCTTTATTTAGAAGTTTAGTGATGTTTTTGTGACCAAAAATATGTTGCAGGAACTTACTCTTGTTTATGTCAATTTAAAATTGGTTTCGTTATACTATATTGTTTCACTTAAAGTCGAAGTTTCCAAGAACATATCAACAACATGAAGCAAAAACTGTACTATTATTCAATTCTTGTTTTGTTATTAAACTTTTCATTGCACATATCTATCTCATCTCCCTTAGTAGACTAGATTTCTTGAGATTAGGATTATACAAGGCATTTTTACTTTATTTAGAGTAATCAACGCTCTCGGTTTGCCTCAGACAGAGGAAGTTCCCGTATACGGACGGGGCTTTCAGTACTAAGACCAGGGAAGTCCCTAGTAAGTCACATGTGTGGTTCACCCTGCTTTAGATCAACCTTCATATTTAGTTAAATGCCTAATAAAGTTAATAGATGAATTTTTCTTCCCCACCTCAATTTTAATCACTGATTTTATTTCAGTTTATCATTACTTAAATGGGGCAACAAATCATAAAGAAGTGTAATTAATGACAGTAATAATTGAGTTATAGTCATTTCTTATTTTAAAATTTCAGTTTTGTGCATAATATATTTTCCTTATTTTACTAATATTTGTGATGAAGGATTGTTAATAAGAAAGTGATATTCTCCACTTATACACTGCTGTTGGGAATGTAAATTAGTACAACCTCTATTGGAAACAGTATGGCAATGTCTCAAAGAACTAAAAGTGGATCTACCATTCAATCCAATAATCCCACTACTGGATATCTACCCAAAGAAAAAGAAGTACTATATCAAAAAGACAGCTTCATGTGTATGTTCACCACAGCACAATTCACAATTGCAAATATATGGAATAAACCTAAGTGCCCATCAACTGATAAGTGGATAAAGAAAATGTGATACAGATATAGAAATAGATAGACAGATATCATTGAATACTGCTCAGTCACACAAAAGAATGAAATAATGTCTTTTGCAGCAACGTGGATGGAACTGGAGGCCACAATGCTAAGTGAAGTAAATCAAGAATGGAAAACCAAATATCACATATTCTCGCTTATGAGTAGGAGCTTAGTTGTGGGTATGCAAAGGCATACAGAGTGGTACAATGGGCTTTGGATACTCAGAAGGGGGAAGGGTAGGAGTGAGGTGAGGGATGAAAAACTACCCATTGGGTACAATGTACACTACTCGGGTGATATGAATACTAAAATCTGAAACTTCATGCCTACACAATTCATCCATGTAACCAAAAACCACCTGCACCCCTAAAGCTATTAAAGACATTTAAAATAATAATAATAATAATAATAGTAATAAATACTTCCCCTACTTTATGGAAAAATAAGTGGCATTCTCAATCATACAGTTCAAATACTGGTTTGCTCCTGAAGTTCAGGGACTATGTGAATTCTTTTCAAACTATATAAAACATACCATAAAGATAAAGCCCAAAGCAACATGAGAATTAATTTTGAAAAATAAGTTTAAATTATTGTGACTTTCTTGCATAATTTAGACTTCTGAGTTCCCTCTCTGAGTACTTTTTTCCTCCAAGAATACAATTCTCAAAATTTTAAAACTGGTTAGGCAATTTGGGATTCCTCTGGGATTTTGATGCCAAAACCTCCACTGACATTTTGAGGAGTTAATGGTTATAATTACTTTGCCTGTAGCAATATCACTGCCTTTAAAATAAAAGCCTCAGAACTTTTTTTAATGTATTAGATTACATTCCATTCAAAAGGACAGGATTTATTATACAGAAAAATGTACTAAGAGCACACTGATCTTTCTTCACAAAGTCTCTATTTTTCTAACATGAATTTTAAGACTATTATCACAGATTTATGAAAAAATTTATTCCACTAATCCTCCATTTTTTAAAAATCAAAGTTCCCCTGGTATGTCAACTTTTATTTTTATTTTTATTTTTCAATCATTCACTATTCTTTGTGGTACAAAACCCTTGCTCCTTTGGTAGGATGGGGGTAGAAATGCCCCAGACTCTGTCAGATGAGACTTGGGACACTTGGTCACAGCTAATGAATAACAGCAGGTGGACCAATGTTTCCATGAAGTGGCCAATGCCATTGTAGCATGGCACCATAACTTCTGCATAGAAGAGAAGCCAAACACCATGGTAAATGCAGCCCTTAGGTTACACAGAGCTACCCACACAGAGCAAAGAAGCAGAATTTAGTGCTCAGAAAGGGGTAATCATGAATTAAAATGGCACAGCCCAGGAGCATTTAGGTATTTGAATAATTAGAGTTGGTCTGGGAATGGACTGCATAGTGGCTGACATATGGGATGATGTGAAATGTTTTGGAAAGAACCAGGAAAAGGGTAGAACACATATTATATGACCATTTCAGACAGGAAGTGATACTTGTCTCAGGTCCTAAAGTAACTTGGTCAAAACACAAAGAGAAGAGCTCAGATCTCCTGATAGCTAATCTAGTGCTCTTCCTACTGTGACATGCTGCCTGAAATTCTACATTAGTATTTCTGTTTTTTAGAAGTGTCTACTGATAAAATGCAAGTATTCCTGAGAAGGATATAACTTAAACCTAGCATTAGTTATTACAGAAAGGTATGTTCAGGAAGTCAAGAGCTTCTGGTAAATTGCACTATCAGGTTTTTTCTAATGATAGAACTGAGCAGTTTTAATGGTAGAAAAAGAAGGTCTGAGGACAGCACCAGGGGCTTCCCAGGAATAAGATTAAAGGAAGAGAAATGCTCTAGTGAGTCAGGGAATCCTAAATTCCTCCTTGGACCTGGGAGGAGAAGGCACTGTAAGCATGAAAGCAGAGCCACAGCAAACCGAGCCTTTCACGCAATTTCATCCAAGATCAGCCCGGATCCTCATTCTGCAGAAAACAAAGACTGTGGGTAAGAGAAGATGGGAAGGAGTCAGAGAGAGCAGCCATGAGGGTTTTCTCCAAGGTGGATTGGTCACTAGAACAGACTGAGGCCATCTCTGTTGGAGGAGGCCTTCACATCAATCAGTACTGCAACTCTAAGACAGACTGGTACCCTGATTTCATTCTTTCCTCTCTCCAATCATAGGCTTAGTTCCTTTCCAATTCTTTTCCCTCACTGCACCATTCTGCCAGCACTTTGTTTTCACACCAGTGGATAGGGGTGTGTGTGTGTGTGTGTGTGTGTGTGTGTGTGTGTGTGTGTGTGTGCATGTGGCAGAGAGAGAAGTAAAGTAACATAGGAAATGCCTAGTATGTTCCAGCTGCTCTGTGAGATGCATCATCTACACATAACTTCGCTTTATCATCACAAGACTTTATTATCACTTAGAGGCTAGTGTGGTGGAAAGCATTGTTCTTATAAAGAAACTGAGGAAACTGAGGCTCAGGGAAGCTAAGCAATTTTCCCCAGGTCACAGAGTTAATCACTGGCATAGCTAGGATTTGTATCTAAAACTGTCTGATTCCAAATTTGATTTTCATCCTCCCACACTGCATTGACATAATTAGGATTCTTATTTCTTTAAAAAAATTAGAGTCCCTACTTTTTCAAGACTGTTAAATATACAGTACATTATAATGTCCCAATGCATAAAGATTTTCAATCAATAATACCCATTTCACACCAGAGATGTAGTATTGTATACTGGAAAGAGGGTTAGCCTGGGAGAGTGAAATTCGAAGCTGTGACCTCAGCTGCTAAATCTTGAAAGCCATTTAAGCTCCTTGTGACTCTGATGAATTATCATCAAAAAATTAGAATTGCAATATTTCCATAACATGACATAAGCAAATATAAAGTGCCTTGTAAATTGTACACCATCATGTAAAAGGAAAATAATAATAAAAGTAAAATGCGGGCAACCTCTCAAACGTTCATCAGCTGGTGAGTGGATTAAAATAAAACTGTGGTACAACTCTACAATGAGATACTGTTAAGCAATTTAAAAGAACAAACTACTAATACATGCAACAACATAGATTAATCTTAAATGCATTATGCTAAGTGAAAAAAGGCAAACTCTAAGGCCATAGTCCTGTATGATTCCATTGATATGACATTCTGAGAAAAGCAAAACTATCATGACAGAAAACAGATTAGTCGTTGCCAAGGACTGGAAGTAGGAGAAAGGGTTGAGTACAAAGGAGAGTAAAATAACTTTAGGACTGATGGAAATATACTATAGCTAAATTGTGGTGGTGGTTACATGACTATGTCTTTGTCAGAGTATTCAGAATTGTATACATAACAATGTGAATTATACCTCAATAAACCAGAATTTTTTTAAAAAAGTAGAAGAGGGTGCCAAACACTTAATTCTAACTAGTTATAAAATTCTGATTTGATTATTTTGAGGAACCATTGCACCCTGATACACAAGATGCTTTAGTTCCTTTGGAACAAATGCTTGCTCTGAGTTAGACAGCATCTTCGTGATCATGAATGATTAATATGGCCTCCTGCTCAAAGATCTTTGCAGATTCTTTGCTGAGAGCCATATTCCCGGTCAGCTTCTTTTTAAAGCAATCTCTGTTTGGCAAAGGTTGTACCTTTAACTTGATGCTTCAAAAGCGTTCCAAGCTGAACCACTTTCAAAATGCAGGATGCAGCCAGACACAAGCTCCTCTTGGCATCTTGTAATATGAGCAGAACGGACCTTGTTATCTCCCGAAGAGAATATCCAAGAGCTCAGCCATAATTACCCAGCTCTGGAGTCTGGCTTGCCCTTCCTTAATGCTAAGCAGGTTGCTGCTGAATCAGAAGCCTATAGAGACTTTTCTATTTGAAATGGCAAAATTTTCCAGGGTAGGCATTGACTGACATTAGCAGGGCTTCCTATCTCAAAATCAATTTGCAACATTTCAGTTTTGAAAGGTAAAGGCCAAAGGGATAAGAGCTAGGTTTTTATATAACAGAACTACATTACCTTTCTGATCTGAAGTATATTTTTTTAAAATAACACACATTATCTGAATGAGGATTTCCATTTTTTGTGTGTGTTAACTTGGGAAATCTATTTCAATTTTTTCTACATGGCTTTCAAATACTTATTTTTGAAAGTCTTGATAATGGCAATTATTGAAGCTATGAATTTAAAACCCCCAACCATCAGACATTCTTAAATAAAACAACATTTTCATTAGATTTCTAATCTGTACCTTTTTTCAATTCAGCAAGGAAATAAAGCCATTAGATATTCAAATATGTATAAGGGAAGCCGCGATCTTAAACCTTGTGAGTCCTCTGATTAGCCACTATAACAATCTTGAAGCTGAAGACAATAAATTTCCTTTTACTTTTTAAATCCTTTTTTATCCCTACATTTGACCAGTTTCTTGCACATTAATTTAGTGTGATGAGGGAGCCCCATTTTTTACAGTAGAGAGAATTCCTTTTCTTTCCTGTGGAATATTTTTCAAATAATTTTTCTAATTCCCCCAGCTACATCCCATGCAATTGGCAATCTCAAAAATGCAAAGCTTCCATCAGAGAGATCTTTGCCAGGCACACAGGCAGCCTTAAGATTCAACCAAGCATTTAGACAGTGTTCCCACTCTGGAGAAATGACTGATTGGATGGATTAAATGGGCTTCCGAAGTGATTTCCAAATGGCTATATACAAAAAAAAAGGCTTATTAAATATAGTCATTGAGAGCAGTACTTAACTCGTCAAGTTCCTGTGTTATACATTCTTCTCAAAGAAGCCATGTGCTCTGGATTTCTCAATAAAAACAGGAAAATGAAAAAGAGTGTAAATGTCCAGTAACATTTAGCAAAGGTTTAGCAAACAATGGGACATCAACCAAAAGGAATGCTATGTGGTCATTTAAAATAATAATTAGCAAAACTTTAGGAATATAGGGAGATCCTATAATACACTAAAGGAAAAAGAAGATTGTTAGGTGATGTGCTCATTACAATTATAATCCTGTAAAAATGTATGCTTGTGAACAATTAGAATCTAATAAAATATACAGAAATTGTAATCGCTCTGTTTAAATGAGGGGTTTATGAGTGAGTCCTGTATTTTTTAAATTTTTCTCAATGCTGTGATAATATCCTTTTTTAATTTAAAGACTGTTTTCCACCTGCACTCTTGTTACTGGAGATAGGAATATGAATTGGGACTTTACGTGAGGCATTCTGATCACCATGAATTCAATCCAAGCCGCAGTGTTGCCTAGCAACAGGATAACTTTTCCGCAGTGCAATTCCCCAGTAGCAGAAACCTATGCAGTATCTCCTGAGGAATTCCCTACCTTAAGTGCGCCCCATACTCTTATTACCCTGTTCTTATATTCCACTGCTTTGGGGAAATTTCATA